>NC_086314.1:47358-386542 GCF_963924245.1 Chroicocephalus ridibundus | reverse complement strand
CCCCGCCGCCGTCCCGCCAACATGGCGGCGCCCGGCCATCAACATGGCGGCGCCCAGCGGGGCTTCAAGCACGCCTCGGAGGGGTGGGGGGGCGCCGCTGCGCCGCCGCCGCCGTGACGCCATGACGACCGCGCACGGCGTCGCCGGCGCCCCCCCCCCCCCCGCCAAGATGGCACCTCCCCGCTCCCAAAATGGCGGCGCGCGGTGAGGCCTCCGCGCCCGCCCCCAAAATGGCGGCGGTGAGACGCGGGGGGGATGGGAGACGGGGGGACACACGGACACGGCGGGGGGCGGGCGGGGGGGACACCCCGGGGGTCGCCCCGGTGCCGGGAGAGGCGCGGGGACCCTCGCGGGGAAGGCGGGGGGGGGGGGGGGGGGGGAACGACACACAAGGGACGCGCCAGGCGCGCCCCCCCGCGCAGCGCGGCCGCCATGTCGCTGCCGGACGACGCCAAGATGGCGGCGATGAGGAACCCGCCCCCCCCTTGTTGCCATGGCGACGGGGGCCTGCGGCCCCAAAACCCCCGCGGCCCCCCCAGAACCAGCGCCCCCCCCCCCCCAATGCAGCCCCAACCCCCCCATGGCCACCAGAAACAGCCCCCCCGCCCCGAACCCCCCAAAACCTGCCCAAACCCCCCCAAACGCGCCCCAAACCCCCCTCCCCAAACCAGCCCCAAGCCCCCCCCGGCCCCCCCCCAGTAATTCCCCCCCCCCCCCCCCCCAAACCGGGTGTTTCAAATATTTTTCATTGTTATCTTTGGTGGTTTGGTTGGGGTTTTTTTGAATGATTTTTGTTTTATTTAAAAAGGACATTCCAGCCCCAAACGCCAGCTCACACCCCCCCCCCCCAGTGGGGTTTGGCCCCCAAAAGACTCATTTTGGGGGCAATTAAGAGAAATTAAAGGAAGCAAAAGGAAAAGCTGAACAATTCCAGAAAAAATGAGAGAAAAGTTTGAAATCTGGGGGGACACACACACACACCACGACACAAAGGAGCCCCCAAAACTGAAATTAATGGGAAAAAAGTGGAAGAAAGATCGAGATCAAGGGGAAAAAAAAAACCAAACGGTATTTTGGAATAAAATCGGGGATTAAGGAAAAAATATTGGTATTAAGGAAAAAAAAAATTAAGATTGAGGGAAAAGAAAGCTCGAGTTTAAAGAAAAACTGGATTAAAGAAGAAAATTAAGAAAGAAAAAAACCTGAGATTACGGGAAAAAATTGACGTCAAGAAAAAAATCAAGATTAAGATTAATCAAAAAATTCTAATTAAGGGAAAATAGTCGAGTTTAAGGGGAAAAAATCAGATTGAGGGAAAAAAAAATCGGGATTTAGGAAGATAATTGAATAAGAGAAAAGAAAATGGAGTTTAAGGAAGAAGAAAATAAAAATTAAGGGAAAAAAGAGGATTTCAAGGGAAAAACTTGAGATTAAGTGAAAAATAGAAATAAGGAAGAAGAAAATTGAGATTAAGGGCAAAGAAAAACAAAATTAAAGGGAAAAAACCCGAGATTAAGGGGGAAAAAGGGACTGGAGGAAAAAAAATAAAGATTAAGGAAGAAAATTGAAATGAAAATTGAAATTAGGGCAAAAAATGAGATTAAAATCTTTGAGTTTAAGGGAAAAGAAAGGAATTGAGGAAAAAAATTAGATAAAGCAGGAAGAAAATCAAGATTGAGGAGAAAATAATTGAGATTTAGGAAAAAAATTGAGACTAAGTGATAAAAAATGGGATTTAGGGGGAAAAAATCAGGATTAGAGAATTGAGATTAAGGAAGAAAAAATCAAATTAATGCAAAGGAAGTGGAGATTGAGGGGAAATGCTGTAGATTTAGGGAAAAATATGAGGATTCGGGGACAAATTTTGAGATTAAGGGAGAAAAAAACTGAGATTGAGGGAAAACAGGAAGATTAAGGGGGAAAAAAAATAAAGTTTTAGGATAAAAAAAATCGAGATCTAGGGAAAAATAAATGAAATTTAGGGAAAAATGTCAGAATTAAGGGAAAAGAATCTGGTATGGAGGGAAAAAATGGAGATTAAGGAGGAAAAGCCCATCCTCCCCTAATTCCCCCCCTCCTCGGCCACGCAGCCCCTGGGGGGGGGCCCGGCCTAACGAGGCCCCGCTAACGAAGGGCCCCTCCCCCCCGCCGAAATTCCCCCGGTCACGAAATTGCTGAAACCCCCCCAAAGAAGAGACGAGGCCCCGGGTCCAGGAGCTTTTTCTTTGTTTTCAGGGAAATTTAATAGCGGGGGGGGGGGAAGGGGGAGGGGGGGATTTTGGGGTCATTTTCTGCCATTTCCAGCACAAATTCCCCAAATTTCACCCCAAATTCCCCCCCACCCCCCCCAGAAGGGAATTAGTGAAGGGTTAAGAAACAACAATTTTTCTGGTGTTTTTTTTTTTTTTTTTTTTTTTTTTGCCTGTTCCCTCCCAAAACACCCCCTTGCCCCTCCCCCACCCCCCACGAGTGGGGGAGGGGCCTCCCCCCTCCCCCCCCCGCCCCCCCCCGATTACAAATCTCTGCACTAGGTCTGAAACGGCTTTTTTTTTTATAGAATAAGACAAGATTTTTTTCTTTTTTTTCAACAAACTTTAAAAAAAAAAAATTTACAGGTTTTTTTCTTTTTTTTTTTTTTTTTTTTTTTTGTTATTTTGTGGGGTTTTTGTGTTTTTCCACCCTCCCCCCCCCGTTTTCCCCCTGGCGCGGGGCGAGGCGGGGGTTCACCGGTAGCCCTGGTACCCGTAGTAGTTCCTGTAGTACCGGTCTCTGTCCTGGTAGTAATTCTGCCACTTTGGGGGGAAGAAACGGCCAATTTGGTTAAAACGGACCTCGGGGACGCGCCCTCGGACCCCCCCCCCAATTAGCAGGGTTCGTTACCTCGCGGTTGTACTGGCGGTAGTAGTCGCGGTAGCGGTTGTACTCGTACTCCCGGCCGTAGAAGCGGTCGTAGTCGCCCCGGTAGCGGTCGTAGAAGTTGCGGTAGCCCTGGGGGGGGAACCGGGGGTCACCGGGGGTGGTCACCCCTTTGGGGCAGTTGGGGGGAGGTTTGGGCGGGGGGGCACCCCCTGGGTGTCCTCCCGGGGCAGTGGAAGGCGTTCGGGACAGGCATGGGGGAAAACTGGGGAATAACAAAATCTGGGGGCAAAAGAGTAAATTTGGGGGGAAATAATCAAAGTTTTGGGGAGAAATAATAGGTGGGGGAAAACAAAGAGAATTTGGGGGCAAATAAATCTGGGGAGAAAATGAATCTGGGGAGAAATGCAGATTTGGCGAGGAAATAAATTTTGGGGGACAATATAGAGTTTGGGGGAAACAAACAAAATCTGGGGGGAAACAAACAAAATCTGGGGGGAAACAAACAAAATCTGGGGGGAAACAAACAAAATCTGGGGGGAAACAAACTGGGGGGGCAAATGAAGTTTTGGGGGCAAATAAAATTGAGGCCAAAATAAACTGGGGGGCAAATAAGTTTGGGGGGGAAATGAATTGAGGCCAAAACTAACAGATTTGGCCCCAAATAAATAAAAATTGGGGCCAAAATACATGAAATAAGGGCAAAGAAATCGATTTGTGGCAAAGAAATTTGGGGCCAAAATAAACAGGTTTTGGGGGGCCAAATTAAATAGATTTGGGGGCAAATAAATAGATTTTGGGGGCAAAATAACAATCTGGGTGGCAAGTAAATGCACTGGGGGGCTAGTAAGTGTGTGGGGGGCTCACCCCGCGGTTGCCGGGCTGCCCCCAGTACTGCTGCTGGCCGTAGACGCGGTTGTCGTAGCCCCGGCGCTGGCCGCCCACTGCCGAGAGGAAAAACGGTGTCAGAACGCGCAGAAACGGGCAAAACCCGCCCCAATTCACTATTTACACCGAAACGCTCCCCCCCACCCCAGGACCCCCAAATCCCAGTTTGGGCCAGTGAAAGCCCCGATTGGGGCTGGGATGGGGAAAGGGGAGGGAAAGGACCCAAAAAGGGGGGTTTTTGCACCAAAACGGAGCCTCACTGCAGCCTCGCGTGGGCGAAAGGGGAGGAAACGGTGGGGAAACTAACCCAAAATGTCCCAAAAAGGGGGGATTTTGTCCCACAATGGCGTCTCGCCTTAAGGAGGGGAAACGGGGGGGAGGGGGGGGAAGGGCCCCAAACGGCCGGGATTCGCCCCAAAGGCCTGACCGTAGGCCTGGCCGCGGTTGCGGTTGTTGCGGTTGCGCTTGTTGCGGTTGTTGCGGCGGTTCTGGCGCTTCTCGGCCGGCGGCAGCAGCTTCCGCGCCTCCTCCTTGTACTTGGCCACCAGCGGCTGCGCCTCCTCCTTGGGCAGCTCCCCGAAGGCCACCTCGTCCAGGTACTCGCTCTTCTCCGGCAGCGAGTAATTAGCTGCGGGGGGGGCAATTAGTGACTTGGCCCGGCCCGTTAACGGGGGTCGGGGCGGGGGCTGCCCCCCGCCAAGGGCCCACCTTTCATCTCCAGCATGACGGACTCGGGCACGTCCTCGCCCTCGGCCGCCCGGCGCAGCCCCAGCCGCCGGCCCCACTCCTCCTCGTTAGCCACGATAACGACCGCCCGCCGCCAGAAGCCCTTGAAGGCCAGCAGCTTGCGGCGCTGCCCCGAGTTGTACACGTTGCACTGGGGGGCGAGCGGGATCCGGAGGGAAACAAGGCGAATTAGGCACAAATCAACAAGATTTGGGCACAAATCAACAAGATTTGGGCACAAATCAACAAGATTTGGGCACAAATCAACAAGATTTGGGCACAAATCAACAAGATTTGGGCACAAATCAACAAGATTTGGGCACAAATCAACAAGATTTGGGCACAAAATAAACTCTGGAATGAAATAAGGAAATTCAAGCATGAAATAACAAAATTTGGAAGGAAGTAACAAAATTTAGGCACAAAATCAGGAAATTCAAGCATGAAATAAGGAAATCTGGAAGGAAGTAATGAAATTTAGGCATGAAATAACAACATTTGTAACGAGATAACAAAATTTAGGAATGAAACACAATTAGGAACGAAATAAGGAAGTTTAGTAGTGAAAAAAAACTTAGGAATGAAATTCAGGAGCGAAATAAGGAAATTTGCAAAGAAAAAACAAAACAGGCAGAAAGCCAGAAAGCTTAAGAATGAAATAAAAAACGTAGGAATGAAAAAACGAGGTTAAAAATGAAATCGGGGAGTTTAGGAATGAAATAAAACTCAGAATGAAATAACAAAGCCAGAAATAATGAAATTTAGGAAGGAAATTGGGGATTTTGGGGTCGCATGGTGGAGGACGCAGCTCCTCTTGGGGGGGGGGGGGCGTATTTGGGGCGAATTGGGGGGGTTTTGGGTCACCTGGTCGAGGATGAAGTTGCGGCGGGCGCGCGGGGCGATCTGCACCAGTTTGCTGAGGCACTGCGCCGCCCGCTGCGCCAGCTGGTCCCGGCCCTGCGCGTCCAGCACCGGCTCCTCCTGGCCCCCGGGCTGCGGGGAGGGGCGGTCAGCACCCCCAAACACCCCCCGAGACCCCCAAGTGCCACCCTGCGTCCCCAGACGCCACCCAGAGACCCCCCACATCCCCCCAGTCCCACCCAGGGACCCCCAAACGCCACCCAGAGACTTCCCCAATTCCACCCAGAGACTTCCCCAATTCCACCCAGAGACCCCCAAATGCCACCCCAGGTCCCCCAAATCCCCCCAATCCCACCCAGGGACCCCCAAGTGCCACCCACGGACCCCCAAATCCCCCCAGTCCCACCCAGGGACCCCCAAATGCCACCCAGGGACCCCCAAATCCCCCCAGTCCCACCCAGGGACCCCCAAATGCCACCCATGTCCCCAAACACCACCCAGAGACCCCCAAATCCCCCAATCCCACCCAGGGACCCCCAATTCTCCCGCAGAGGCCCCTCAACCCCCCCAGCAACCCCAATCCCCCCTCGAGGTCCCCAAATCCCCCCAATTCCCCCCCCCGAGACAACCCCAATTCACCCCCAATTCCCCCAAATCCCACCCACAGACACCCCCCCAGAGATCCCCAAATTCCACCCCAGGTCCCTAAATGCCCCCCCTGAGATTCCCAAATCCCCCCCCAATTCCACCCAGGGACCCCCACATCCCCTCCCAGAGACACCCCCAAACTCCCCCAGGGACCCCTGATCCCCCCCAGGTCCCCCAAATCCCACCCAATTCCACCCAGGGACCCCCACATCCCCCCCAGGGACACCCCCCGGCGGGGTCTCACCCGCATGTGGTGCAGGACGCTCTCCGTGCCCAGGATGTTGTAGCGCTTCTCCCGGTGCTCCCGGCTGTGCTGCTGCGCCCACTGCGTCTTCCCGGCCCCCGGCAGCCCCACCATCAGCACCACCTGCGTTCGGGGCAGAAAACGCCACTTTGAGCCGGGAAGAGGTGGGGAATGACGCAAGAGCAGGTTTTTTTTGGGGGGGGGGGGGGGGGGGTTTGGGGTGTCACCTTGCACCGCCTGCTGTTCGGGGCGAAAAAACCCCATTTTGAGCTGAGCAAAGGCAGGGAATTACACCGGGATGGGGTTTTGGGCAGTTTTGGGTATTCTGCGGGCATTTTTGGGTGTTCTGTGGGTGGTTTTAGGGCGTCACCTTGCACCACCTGCTGTCTGGGGCAAAAACCCCCCATTTTGAGGTGAGCAAAGGCAGGAATTCCACTGGGATGGGGTTTTGGGGCGTTTTTTGGGTGTTTTGTGGGCGGTTTTGGGGCATCACCTTGCACCACCTGCTGTCTGGGGCAAAAACCCCCCATTTTGAGGTGAGCAAAGGCAGGGAATTCCACTGGGATGGGGTTTTGGGGCGTTTTTGGGTGTTTTGTGGGCGGTTTTGGGGCATCACCTTGCACCACCTGCTGTCTGGGGCAAAAAAAACCCAACCATTTTGAGGTGAGCAAAGGCAGGGAATTCACTGGGCTGGGTTTTTGGGGTGTTTTTGGGGTGTTCTGCGGGCGTTTTTGGGGTGTCACCTTGCACCACCTGCTGTCTGGGGCAAAGAAACCCCATTGTGAGGTGAGCAAAGGCAGGGAATTACGCCAGGACAGGTTTTTTGGGGTGTTCTGTAGGCATTTTGGGGGCATTTTCGGGGCACATGGGGCCTCACCTCGCACTCCTGGGTGGTCTTGGGGGGCAGAGCGGTGCGGACGCGCTCCTCGGGGGGCACGGCGTGCAGGAAGAGGAAGCCGTGGGGCGGGGGGAAGAAGGGCTGCTCCTTCTGCCCGAAGTTGAGCTCCACGGCCACGTTCTTGCAGAGGACGTGGGGCAGGAGGGGGCGCCCCCCCAGCGCCCCCTTCCCCACCCGGAAGGCGGGTCCCAGCTCCCGGCCGTTCTTGGAGAAAGAGAGCTCCACCAGCTCCTCCCGGAGAAGTCCTGGGGCAGGGGGTGTCGGGAAGGGACCCCTCGTTAGCAGGCCCCTGCTCCCCCTCGTTAACAATCACCTTCTCCCCCTCATTAACGGGCCCCTGCTCCCCCCTCCTCACCTTCTCCCCCTCGTTAATGATCCCCTTCTCCCCCCTCGTTACCTTCTCCCCCTCGTTAACAGTCTCCTTCCCTCTCCCCCTCATTACCTTCCCTTCTCCCCCCTCATTACCTTCTTCCCCCTCGTTAATGATCCCCTTCTCCCCCTCATTAACAGTCCTTTTCTCCCCCTCATTACCTTCATTTCTCCCCCTTCATTAACTTTTTCCCCCTCATTAATGATCCCCTCCTTCCCCTCATTATCTTCATTTCTCTCCCTTCATTACCTTCTCCCCCTCATTAACGGTCCCCCTCTCACCTCATTACCTGCCCCCCTTCATTACCTTCTTCCCCCTCGTTAACTTCTTCCCCCTCGTTAACGGTCCCCATTTCCTAATTGCGGTCCCCTTCTCCCCCTCGTTACCTTCCCCCTTCGCTACCTGCCCCTTCCCCTCCCTCGTTAACGGTCCCCTTCTCCCCCATCATTACCTGCCCCTCCTCGTTAACTTCCACCCCTTCTCCTCATTACCTGCCTCCCCATTAACTTCTCCCCCATCATTAGCTACCCCCTCCTCCCCCTCGTTAAGCTCTTCCCCCCTCATTACCTTCTCCCTCCTTAACTCTCACCCCTTCTCCTCATTACCTGCCCCCTCATTAACTCCCCCCCATTAACCCCCCCCTTTTCCCTCTTTCTGAGCGATTCCTCCCGTTTCCCCCGTTTCCGCTTCCAGCGAAGTCCCCCCGATGACGTCACGCCCCCTTACGGCGAAGCAGCCGATGACGTCGCTCTCCCCAAAGCTCTCCCCGAACTCCTCGAAGTGCCCGTTCTCCACCTTCAGCCCTCGCCCGTCGTAGCCGTAGGAGAACTCGTCCTCCCCTGACGACCCCCCCAGCCCTCGTTAGCACTTAATGAGAGCATGGGGGGGGGGGTAATTTGGGATGGGGAGGGTGTGTCATTACCCAGTTGGGAGTGGGAGAAATCCACGGACCATCCCACGCGGAAGAGCGGGACCTCGGGGCTGCCCTCCTTCAGCGGCAGATGCTGCGTCACCTGCGGGAACGCGCCCATTGCACAGACCGGTGGGGGAACACTGAAGGCCGGGCCCCTGCTTCCCCCACCCCGGAAAAGGCCCCATTTTCCCCCCGGAAAAGGCCACGACTTCCTACAGGAAAAGGCATCAACCAGGCAAGAGGAAAAGCCCTCGAACCCCCCTCAAAAAAAGCCCCCGGCCCCCCAGAAAAGCTCCCAAACACCTAGGAAAAACCCACAGACCCGTAGGAAAAAGCCCCAAATTCCCACCAAAATAAAGCCCAAAATCTCCACACACCCCCTCCAGGAAAAAAAGCCCCCACCCCCCAGAAAAAAAAGCCCCAAAATCCCCCCCGGAAAAAAAAGCCCCTGCGAGGCGTTTGCCCCCTCCACGAGGCACCCCCAGCCCCCACAAACCTTTTTAACCCCCTTTTCCCCACCTCCTGCCCCCCATCAAACCCCCCCAAGTCCCCAGGGATCACCCCCCCGCCCCCAAACCCCCGTTTTTGGGGTGTCCCCCCCGTCACCTTGGCCTCGAAGCAGACCCTCCCCGCGGTGACGCCGTGGGTGCCGCGGGCGCCCGACCAGAGGGAGGGGAAGCGCTCGAAGAAGAGGGGCTGCCCCCCATAGCGGTCCCGCGTGGCGCGGAAGTGCAGGTCCGAGGTGTCTGGGGGGCGGGGGGGAAAGCGTCAAAATAAAATATAAATAAAATTATACAGGTTAGAGAGAAAAAATAATCCAGGACAGACCCCGGAGCCACGGCGGCGGGTTTTCCAGGGTTAAAAAGCCCCCAAAATGCCTGGGATCGCCCACAAATCAATAGAATTAAATAAATCAAGTATAAAAAATGCGGGCTGAAGCCCAGAAAAAGGACCCCGGAGCCATCGGATGGGTTTTTCGGGGGTTAAAAAGCCCCCAAAACGCCTGGGATCGCCCACAAATAAATAGAATTAAATAAATTAAATATTAAAAACATCCGAGTTGGAGCCCAGAAAAACGACACCAGAGCCACCGGCTGGGTTTTTAGGTCAGAAACTGAGGTTTCCAGGCTCAGAAAAACTCCCAAACGCCTGGAATTGCTAAAATAAATATAATTAAATATACTAAATAAAAAAAATGAGCGCTGGAGCCCAGAAGAAGGACCCCGGAGCCAACGGATTGGTTTTTCCGGGGTTAGAAAATCCCCAACACGCCTGGTATCACCCTAAAATAGATATAATTAAATAAATTAAATACAAAAATCAGAGCTGGAGCCCAGAAAAAGGACCCCGGAGCCATTGCGCTTTTTCCAGGGCTATAAGAACCCCCAAAATGCCCAGAACTGCCGAAAAATAAATATAGTTAAATAAATCAGATACAAAAAATTAAGAATTGGAGCCCAGAAAAAGGACAGCGGAGCCGTTGCTTTTTCCCTAGGGTTAGAAAACACCCCCAGTCCCCGGAATTGCCCTAAAATGTATATTATTAAATAAATTAAGTATAAACTATGAGGGTTGGAGCCCAGAAAAAGGACCTCAGAACCATCAGATTGATTTTTCCGGGGTTAGAAAAACCCCAAACACCTGAAATCGCCCTAAAATAAATATAATTAAATATACTAGATATTAATAAATGGGGGTTGGAGCCCAGAAAAAGGACCCCAGAGACACTGCGTTTTTTCTAGGGCTATGAGAACCCCCAAAATGCCTAGAACTGCCCCAAAATAAACAAAATTAAATCAACTAAACACAAAAAATAAGAACTGGAGCCCAGAAAAGCGACACCGGAGCCGTCGCATCGGCTTTTCCCCCCAAAACTGCCTGGAATTGCCCCCAAAAATATAATTAAGTCTAAGAACCCCAAGAATCAAAGCCCAGAAAAGCGACACTGGAGCCACCATGTGTTCCCAAGGTCACCAAATCCCCCTAAACCACCCCAAATTAACGCTGCGGGGGGGGGTGGGGGGTGAGGGGGGGCTGTGCCCACGTACAGGTGTCCAAAATGACGAGGTTTTCATCCTCTTCCCCTTCCCGGGGCTCCTCCTCCGGCGGCGGCGGCGACTTGGAGCTGGGAAAAGGAGGGAGGAAGAGGAAGGTGAGAGGAAGGTGGGGGGAGAGGAGGAGGAAGGGGGAGGAAGAAGGGGAAGGGGGGAGGAGGAGGAAGGTGAGGAGGGAAGGGGGAGGAAGAGGTGGAAGGGGAGGGAGGTGAGGAGGGAGGGGAGGAAGAGGAGGAAGCCCCCACCGGCTGTTGTAGGCCTCCTCGCGGAACTCGTAGTACGCCCGGCCGTGCTCGTCCTTCTCGTCCCGCTGCCGCTTCACCCCCCGGCGCTCCCCATCCGCCCCCCCAGCCTTCGCCTTCTCCTCCTCCTCCTCCCCTGGGAAACAGAGATAAAACAAACACATTCGTTTTCACCAAAAGTTAAGAAAAACTCCCCCAGTCCCGCAGCGTCCGTTGGTTTCTTCCGCCTTCCGGCGCGTCCCCAAAGCGCTCGCGGCGCCTACAAACCTCCAATTACCCCACTTCAAAAGGAAATTGAGTTATTTACTAGAAATCGTAATTTTTAAACAAATTTTTATAATTAGGGTTTATTTTTTGGCCGAACAATGCTGGAAAGGCCCCGTCTGCGTTATCCCCCCCGGCTCCACGTGAGGTGGCACAAACGCCTTCTCCAGCAGCCGGCAAAGCCCAAACTCGCCCAAAAGAGGGTTTCAAACCCAATTTTAAAGGCGGGAACTCGGGGAAAGGCGAAACCCGCCCTCGCGCCGTCAAAAAACCCAAATAAATCCAAATTACACCGGGATTTTCATCCGAGGGGGCTCAACGGCCGGCGGTTAATTAATAACAAGGAGATCTCTGTGAGGCCACAGAGCTAACGAGTTGTTAGCGAGAGAGATGCCGAAGGCCATTTATTTGGCGAATAAAGAAAAAAAAAATATTTATAAATATCCGCGTAAAATCCGCGGGTTTTGCCTTTTTGAAAGCTTGGACAGGGAGATATTTGGGTAAAAACTTCTCACGCTAATGACGATAATTAGCGTTATTGTTGTTCCAGCGACACTTTCACTTTGAGAAAGGAGGAAGCGGCTCCACCCCCCAAATCCTCCTAAAACGTGAGGGTTTTCCTCCGATAAACACCAAAAACCGTGATAAATCCCCCAAACCACAGCTCAGGCGGCGCTTTTCTGCCCCGCCGAGGGGGAACTCATTACAGTTAATTAATTATCGCCGGCAAACTCCGGCCTCAACTTTGTCCTGCTTTTTCTTAGAAATGAATTATGAGAAAGTTGGTTTTTCCCCCCAAAATGCAGCTGGCAAAACACAACCACTTGCCTCTCCCCCCCCCCCCCCCAAAAAAAAAAAAACCAGCAACAAACTGGAGGAAAAATGGTTTTGGACCAAAATTGGCGGGGGGGGAGAGCCGGGGATGATGTTTTTGCCCCCCCCCCCAAAAGCGGGCTGTGTGTATCCGTGCACCCTTTGGGGTGGGGGAAAAAGCCCGGAATAACCGCGATTTTGGCGGTGTTAAAGTGGGGGGGGGCCCGAGGCAGGAGTTTTGGGGAGATGGGGGGGGAGGAATCGGGGTCGGGGGGAAGGTCCTGCCCCGGGGGGGGGTCAGAAACCGGGATGGGGGGTCGGGGGGAGGCCGGTCGGGCCCCCCCGGTGCTCACCGGCCTGCGCTCCTTCCTCCTTGGCCTCGGCGGCGGCGGCTTCGTCCCCACTGGGTCCCTCCTCCTGCGGCCGCTCGGCTCCGTTCACGCCGCCGCCGCTCTCGGGGCCTTCGGCCTCGGCCACCGGCTCCGGTTCCGCCGCCGGTGGTTGTTGCTGCTGCTGCTGCTCCGGCTCCTGCTGCGGCGGCTCCTCCACCGCCGGCTCCTCCGCCGCCGCCGCCGCTGCCGCCTCCTCCTCCTCCTCCTCCTCCTCCGGGGGGCCGGGCAGGGCCGCCTCCGCCTCGCCGGGGGCCGCCGGGGCTCCCCCCGCCGCCTCCTCCTCGTCAGCCAGCAGCGCCTCCTCGTCTTCCTCCTCCTCCTCCTCTTCTTCCTCCTCCTCTTCCTCCTCCTCCTCCTCCTCCTCGCCGTGGCGATGCGCGGCGGGGCCTCCCGCCGGTCCCGCTTCCCCGCTACAGGCCCCAGGCCCGGCGGGGCCTCCTTCCTCCGGTCCGGCCGCCAACATCTCGGCGTCCAGGGCCTCCTGCAGCCGCTGCGCCAGCTCCACCTTCAGGCCGCGGGAATCCAGGCCGCGGCGGCCCAGCTCGGCCCGCAGCTCGGTCACCTTCAGCCGCTTCACGTCCATGGCGACGGCGGGGCGGGTTGGGGTAGAGGGAAGGGAGGGGAGGAAGGGGAAAAAGGGAGGGGGGGGGAAGGAAGGAAGGAGGAAGGAAGGGAAGGAGGAAGCGGAAGCGCTGAGGCGGCGGCGAGGCCGAGCGGCGGCCGGGCCTTAGGCCGCGGGGCGGGGAAAGGGGGGGGGGGGGAGAGGGGAAAGGGAAGGGGAAGGGGAGGGGGGGAAGGAAAGAGCGCCCGGGAAGGGGCCCGAGGGGCCCGAAGGGGCCGCGGTGGAGGGGAGCGAGCGCCGCCGGCCCTGCCCGTCCCTCCCCCGCCGCCGCCTGCGCCCGCCGCCGCCGCCTCACGACGCCGCCGGGGCCTCCTCCGCCGCGCGCGCCTGCGCAGACCCCACCCCCTTCCCCCCCGCGCGCCGCTGCCGCCGCGCGTGCGCACGCGCAGTGACGCCGCCGCGCAGGCCACGCCCCCCTCCGCCCCGCGCGCGCACGCGCACTGACGACGCCGCGCAGGCGCGGCTCCGCCTACGTGCGCAACGGCGGCGGCCAGAAGGCCATTTTCTGGTTGGCCGCCGCACCGCCCAATGGAAAGAGGAGGAGGGGGGTTTCTGCCTAGCGACGGGGATAAGCGGCCTTCCCATTGGTCGTGGGGCGCCTTGGCCTCGCTCGGGTTTCCCGCCCGGCCGCGCTATGGCGGCGGGCGCCATTTTGTTTGCGGGGCCTGAGCGGGGGCGGGGGGAACGGCGGGGGGGGGAACCGGGGCGGGGGAAGCTACAAGTATCTATTTTCATAACAAAAATAGAAGGTGGGAGCGGGCGGGGGGCGCGGGCAGAGCTGAGGCGGCGCCAAAGGGATGCGGGGGACACCCCCCCCCCCAGCTCTTCCCTCAGAAAACGCTTTTTTTAAAACAATATTTTTTAATTGTTTTTTTCTTCCTTTTTTCCCCCGAAAGTCCCGGATCCAGCGAGCCCCAGCCCCGGCGGGTGCCGAGGTCGGAGTCGGGGGTGTGTGTGTCAGCCCTTGGTGCCCCGTGTCGCGACGCAGGGGGGGTTGGCACTCCCCGTTACGGCACAAGGGGGCGGAGGCGCTCCATGTCGCGATGCGGGGTTACAGGGTGCCCGCCCCACACCCTGATCGTGGCCACCTGCCCCACAGCGGTTCACCCCCCATCCCAGCCCCGCAAGTGCCACCAGTCCCCTACATCTTGGTGCCCCACGGGCCTTTACAGCCCCATAAGTCTCTATATCCCAGCACCACACCGGCTCCCTCCAGCCCCGCAAATGCCACCCTTCTGCTCGCATCTTGGTACCCCACGGATCTTTGCAACTCGCGAAACAGCGCGCTCTCACGGCCCCAAGAGATTCACAGAGCGCCGCGAATATCCGCACGGTTCTGTCTTTAACCAGCAAAAGATCCCCAGGGTGGGGGTGCACCGTTCCCGGAGACACTGCAATACCGGGACGATGCGCGGAGCGGAGGGAGCAAGCTCCGGGTCCAACTCCCGAGCCCAAAAATCCGTTTAATATAAAGTCCTCTCATCGAGGACGTATCAGATATTAAACTGATAAGAACAGATACTACACTGATCTTAGCCAAAAGGCCGAGAAGCGATACCTTCCGTTCCGCACCCACCGCACCCCACGGACAACCACTCATCTCTACATCGCGGTTACTCCGTCGCTCCCACGGCCGACCACGTCCGTTGCAGTCTCCCCTCGCTCCCCACCGCTCTCCGCACTCTGACCGGTTTTTTGGCATCAATCCCCCGGATACACCCCGAATTCCTCCGCATCGGGAGCTCCCATCATCACCTTCGCCGCTCCAGCGCCTAATTAGCATAACCCCACCCTTCTATATACACCACCCTCTATAAACCCCGCCCCATTCACAAACCCCGCCCCAACTCCCATTGGCGCAATAGTTAACCACGCCCCACCCTCGTCTCATTTGCATGTCCCCGCCCCCCGGCGGGCGGGGCCCCGTGAAGGCGCGGAGATTTAGCGGCGCGGCGGTTCGTGGAGCTCCTCCTCCGGCCGGCGCCGACCGCCCCGATCCGCTCCCCGCTTCTTTCCCCACCTCTTCCTTCACGTTCCCACCGAATTCCGACGCCACGGACCTGCGCTACACCCCGAATTCCTCCTCAGCGGGCGCTCCCACAATCCCCATCGTCCCCTCCACGCCAGTTCTAAATTAGCATAACCCCGCCCCTCCGCTCTCGGCAAACCCCGCCCCCAGCCCCTATTCGCCGGGTCCTGGTAACCACGCCCCCCGCGGCTGATTTGCATGACCCCGCCCCCCGGTGGGCGGGGCGCGGCGGGGGGCGCGCGGCCATGGCGGAGCGGGAGGAGCGGCGGTTCGTGGAGCTGCCGCGGGAGTCGGTGCGGCTGATGGCGGAGAGCGCCGGGCTGGAGCTCAGCGACGAGGTGGCGGCTCTGCTGGCCGAGGACGTCTGCTACCGGCTGCGGGAGGCCACGCAGGTACGGCCGGCGGGGGCGGCCCGGGGGCCCGGCCTTGCTCCCGGTCGCCGTCCCGGTGACGGTGTCCCCGTCCCGTCCCCCCCCCCCAGAACAGCTCCCAGTTCATGAAACACACCCGGCGGCGCAAACTCACGGTGGAGGACTTTAACCGGGCGTTGCGGTGGAGTAACGTCGAGGTGCGGCGGCCGGGGATGGGCTGGCGGGGGGGCGGCATGGCGCCGGTGGGGCCGGGACCCCCGTGGGGCCGGGAATGACGGTGGGGACACTGGTGGGATGGGGACACTGGTTGGGTCGGGATGCCCGTGGGGAGGCAGCGGTGGGTGTGGGGACACCGGTGGGGCCGGGGACACCGGTGGGTCTGGGAATGACAGTGGGGACACTGGTGGGGCCGGGACACCGGTGGGTCTGGGAATGACAGTGGGGACACTGGTGGGGCCGGGACACCGGTGGAACTGGGGACACTGGTGGGGTCAGGGACAGCGATGGGGGTCAGGGACACTGGTGGGGAGGCACCGGTGGCATTGGGGACACCGGTGGCATTGGGGACACCAGTGGGATGGGGACACTGCTTGGGTCAGGACGCCGGTGGGACTTGGGGACACCGATGGGACTCGGAGACATGCATCAGTGCTCCGTGTCCCCACGGGCTGGGGCGTCCCTTTGGGGCTCGGGACGGGGGGTGTCACCGCAGTGTCGTCCCCCCCCTCCAGGCGGTGTGTGGCTACGGCTCCCAGGACGCGCTGCCCTTCCGGGCCATCAAGGAAGGCGAGCTCTACTTCCAGGAGGACCGAGAGGTCAACCTGGTGGAGCTGGCCCTGGCCACCAACATCCCCAAGGGCTGCGCCGAGACGGCCGTGCGAGGTGGGGGGCTCCCCCCCGTCCCCGTGTCCCACCCGTCCCCGTGTCCCCCCGTCCCTGCCACGGGCGCTCACGGCCACCACTGCCTTCTCTTCCAGTGCACGTCTCCTACCTGGATGGAAAAGGCAACCTGGAGCCGCAGGGGGCCGGTGAGGAGTGGCGGGGGGCTATGGAGGGGGGCGGCTTCACCCCATGGTGGAGCTGAACCTCGGGGGTGACGTGTGTGTCCCCCCCTCCCGCCGCAGTCCCCAGCGCCGTCTCCACGCTGACAGACGACCTGCTCAAGTACTACCAGCACGTCACCCGGGCGGTGCTGGGCGACGACCCCCAGTTAATGAAGGTGCGACCCCTAATTAACGAACGAACCCCCCTCCCCCTTTTCCATCCTGAAGGGGGCTGACCCCCACCCCTCGCCGTGTGGCCGCCGGCCTCGCCCGCAGGTGGCCCTGCAGGACCTGCAGACCAACTCCAAGATCGCCGCCCTCCTGCCCTACTTCGTCTACGTGGTCAGCGGGGTGAGCGCGGGGCAGCGGGGGGGGACGGGGGGGGGGTCGGCGTTCCACCCCGAACCCCCCGTCGTTCTCCCGGCAGGTGAAATCCGTGAGCCACGACCTGGAGCAGCTGAACCGGCTGCTGCACATCGCGCGGAGCCTGATCCAGAACCCCTTCCTCTGCCTGGGCTCCTACGTGCGCAGCCTCGTCGGCAGCGTCATGTACTGCGCCCTGGAGCCCTTGGCCGCCTCCATCAACCCCCTCAACGACCACTGGACGCTGCGGGACTACGCCGCCATGCTGCTCAGCCGCGTCTTCTGGTAGGGAGGAGCCCGCGGCACGGGGCGTCGGGGGCCCGGGCGGTGAATGCCGCCGTCGGCCGATGGCAGCCCCACGGCCCGGGAAAGGGGAGAGCGGGGAGAGCGAGGAGATAGAGGTGTGAAGTACAAACGTGTGAAACCTAGAATATCAAACGTAAAAGATAGAAATATGCAACGTAAAACATACAGCGTAGAAGATAGAAATATGCAACGTAAAACATACAGCGTAGAAGATAGAAATATGCAACGTAAAAGATAGAAATATGCAACATAAAACATACAGCGTAAAAGATAAAAATATGCAGCGTAAAAGATAGAAATATGCAACGTAAAACATACAGCGTAGAAGATAGAAATATGCAACGTAAAACATACAGCGTAGAAGATAAAAATATGCAACGTAAAAGATAGAAATATACAACGTAAAACATACAGCGTAGAAGATAGAAATATGCAACGTAAAACATACAGCGTAAAAGATAAAAATATGCAACGTAAAAGATAGAAATATACAACGTAAAACATACAGCGTAGAAGATAGAAATATGCAACGTAAAACATACAACGTAAAAGATAAAAATACACAATGTAAACCATAAAATGTAAAAATATCTAACATAAAAGATAAAAATATGAAACAAAACCCATAAAATGCAAAAATCTACAACATAAAATATACAACATAGTAGGAAAATATCAAACATGAAATGTAAAACACAAAACCACAGAGTCACAGAGCGGCTCGGGTTGGAAGGCACCTCATGTAAAAACATAAACAGATGAGACTGAAATACGTTGACGTATAAATACGTTTAACGGGGTGAGACAATGAAATAATTAACTCTGCTTTTTAACGTATAGATCATACGTACGTTAAAAAAGAACTGGCTGTAAGGCTAAAGAGGCGGCACTGCTGCCGATGCCCGTAAGAACCCGCCGGGATCGTGTCCCCGCGTCCCAGGCGCTCCCGGCGCTAACGTGGGGCGCGGGAGGGTCCCGGTGCCCGCGGGGAGGCCCAGGACCGTGGCCCCCGCGCCCCGTAGGTCGTAGGGACGAGAGCCAACCGACGCGGCCCTGGGGCTGCACTGGGCGGCTCGTTCCCAGCCCGCCCCGGCTGCGACCCACCACGACCCCCGACCCCACGCCCCGCGTTTGAGGGGGGGGTGCGGGGGCCGGGGGTTGTACAGGCAGCCCACGGCGGGAGGGTCGGGGGGCTGCAGGCCACGGCGGGCGGAGGTTTTTTGTGGGGGGAAGTTTTTGGGGGCACTGTAGCCCACGGCGGGGGGATGTTTTTTGGCGGGGCAGCTGCAGCCCATGGCGGGGGGTGGTTTTTTTTGGGGGGGAGGTTTTTGAGAGGACTGTAGCCCATGGCGGGGGGAGGTTTTTTTTGGGGGGGAGGTTTTGGCTGGGGAGGCTGCAGCCCACGGCGGGGGGAGGTTTTTCGGGGGGGTGGGTTTTTGGGGGGTCGCTGCAGCCCACGGCGGGGGGAGGTTTTTCGGGGGGGTGGGTTTTTGGGGGGTCGCTGCAGCCCACGGCGGGGGGAGGTTTTTCGGGGGGGTGGGTTTTTGGGAGGTCGCTGCAGCCCACGGCAGGGGGAGGTTTTTCGGGGGGGTGGGTTTTTGGGAGGTCGCTGCAGCCCACGGTGGGGGGAGGTTTTTCGGGGGGGTGGGTTTCTGGGGGGTCGCTGCAGCCCACAGCGGGGGGAGGTTTTTTGGGGGGGTCGGTTTTTCGGGGGGGGGGTGGGTTTTTGGGAGGTCGCTGCAGCCCACGGTGGGGGGAGGTTTTTCGGGGGGGTGGGTTTCTGGGGGGTCGCTGCAGCCCACAGCGGGGGGAGGTTTTTCGGGGGGGTCGGTTTTTCGGGGGGGGGGTGGGTTTTTGGGAGGTCGCTGCAGCCCACGGCAGGGGGAGGTTTTTCGGGGGGGTCGGTTTTTCGGGGGGGGGGTGGGTTTTTGGGAGGTCGCTGCAGCCCACGGCAGGGGGAGGTTTTTCGGGGGGGTCGGTTTTTCGGGGGGGGGGAGTTTTGGGAGGTCGCTGCAGCCCACGGCGGGGGGAGGTTTCTCGTGGGGGTCGGTTTTTCGGGGGGGGGGGTGGGTTTCTGGGGGTCCGCTGCAGCGCGGCGCTGTGCCCGCAGGACCCACGGCGACCTGGCGAGCGGCCTGTACCCCCAGATCCTGCTCTCCCTGCAGAAGGTGCTGGCCGACCCCGTGCGGCCGCTCTGCTCCCACTACGGCGCCGTGGCGGGGCTGCACGCGCTGGGCTGGCAGGTGAGGGGCGGGCAGGGGCCCCCCGCGCCCCCCCCGGCCCCCGCCCGCCCTGACCCCCGCGTCCCCGCGTCCCCGCAGGCGGTGGAGCGGGTGCTGTACCCCCACCTCCCCACCTACTGGGCCAACCTGCAGGCCGTGCTGGACGACTACTCCGTCTCCAACGCCCAGGTCAAGGCCGACGGACACAAGGTCTACGGCGCCATCTTGGTGAGGGGCGCGGGGAGCCCGCCGCCGGTTCTGGCCGTTGAGTCGATTATTGCCTCCCCCGACGAGCCCTCCCCGCCCGGGAAGGGCGACCGGGGGGCGGAAGGGAAAGGTTCCGTAGAACAAGTGGAAATAGTCGACGTTTATAACCCCCAAAAGCCGACGCCGGCGCGAGGCAAAACGCGTCGGGATTCTACGGGCCCGGCTGGAGCAGCCGGGAGCCGGCAGGGGCGGGAGGGAGGGAAGGACCCGGGGGCGAGGAGGTTCTCGGGACGGCGGCCACGAGGGGCGGCTCATATGGAATCTCCATGGAAATTCATGTGGAAAACTCTCCTGAAATTTATGTTGGATTTATACGAAATTTATACCGGCGTTTATATTGGAATCTATGCTGGAACTTATACGGAATTATACTGAAACTCATACTGCCATTACATGACATTTACATTGAAGTGACATCGGAGTTTATACTGGAATTCATAAGGAAATTTATATTAAATTTATACTGAATTTATACTGAAATTACATGAAACTTACATTGAAATTATATTGAAGCTTATATTGAATTTATGCTGAAATCCTATTGAAATTTATATTGGAATTTGTACTGAAATTTATATTTAATTTGTGTGGAAACTTACGTTTAATTCATACTAAATTTATACTGAAATTTACATTGAGTTTATGTGACACTTCTATTGACATTTACATTGAAATTTATATTGACGTTTATATGACATTTATGTGAAATTTCCATTGGATTTCCATGGAAGTGGGGCCCTTGCTGGGGGAGCGGAGCCATAGGACGAGGGGGGATGGTTCTAAGCTGGAAAAGGGGAGATTTGGGTTAGAAACTGGGAAGAAACTCAGTATTTCGGGGGCGGCGAAACCCCGGCGCTCGCCCCGAGCAGCTGCGGCTGCCCCATGGCGCGGGGTCTCGCTCCTCCTCATCGTCGCCCCCGGGTCCTCGAAACCCGCCGCTCCCCCTGGCTCTAAAGTCGCTATTTGCCCCCGTTCAGACACCGTCCTTCCAAAAAAACGCGCTTTCCCGAGAGAAGGGAGTTCGGCGTCGCTCCAACCGGCATTTTTCCCCCCAAACCAGGTGGCTGTGGAGCGGCTGCTGAAGATGAAGGCTCAGCAGACGCCGGTGTCCGGCACCAGCCAGCGGCCGGAGGGTTCCCCGCGGCGCAGCCCCCGACCGGAGCCCCCCCCCGAGCCCGGCCTCGGCCTGGGCCGTCCCCTGCTGCAGCTGGGGGGGGGCGGGGGCCCCCCGGCGTCCTCCCCCCCCGCCTCGCCCACCCCCTCCCTCCGCGACATGTACCGCGAGCTCTACGACTTCTTTGGCGACAGTTTGGCCACCCGTTTCGGCACCGGGTTGCCACCGGCCGCCATCCCCCCACCCAGCACCCCCGAAGGGACCCGGAAGGAACCGGCAGCGGCTTTCGGCGGCGAGGGGGTGACGCGAAAGATGCCCCAGCTGACGGCCAACGCCACGGTGAGCCCGCGGGAGGAGGAGAGCCCGCGCTGCGAGCTCCCGGCCGCCCGCCCGGCGCTTCACCGGCCGGCCAGCTTGCCACGGCCCCGGGGCGCTCCCCGCCAGCCCGGTGGCCACCGTCCCGGCGCTCGGGAGGTCTTCCAGAAATGCCGTTTTGCTCCGCGGGGCGCCCCGCGTTTCAGCTTCATTATCGCGGGTCGTCAGGCCGGCCGGCGTTGCCAAGGGCGGATGTTCCAGACCAGTTTCCCGCAACATCACGGACCGGGGCACGTCTCCCGATACGCCCAAAAATTGCCCATGATCGGCCGAACGGCCCGGCCGGCTCGGAGATGGCCACGCGCCGAGTATTCCCTCCATCTCCTCCTCTGAGCCGGCTGCTCCGTGTCCCTGAGCCCCGATTGTGTCTTCCCCCAGCGGCGCCGGACCGGTGCATCCCACGTCATGGGGGTCCGTGGCTGCCACTGGCCATGGTGGCCTCCAGTGGTCAATAAAAAGGCGTTTGTAGGAGGGTTTGTGGCTGCCGTGGGGGGACGGGGGCTGCATCCCCACTGCCGGTGTCCATCCCGGGGCGGGAGGAGCCGAGTGGAGCTGGGAGGGGATGGAGGGGGTGGGTTGGGGTTGTCCCCATGGAACCCTCCCCATTGAGGGGGGCGGCGGCGCCGTGGTGGGACACGGAGCCCTGGGCACATTGTCCTTGTCCCTGGGTGCTCCTCCGTGCTGCGGGGTCGGGGGGGAGGGAGGGATGGATGGACAGACAGACGGACGGCCACCACCAGCTGCAGGCAGGCTGGGGACAAGATGGAGGGAGGGATGGATGGACGGACAGGAGGAGGGAGGGACGGACGGATAGACGGACAGCGGGATGGATGGCTGCTGCCAGCCCCAAGCAGTCTGGAGACGGGACGGATGGACAGACGGATGGATGGAGGAACGGCCACCGCCGGCTCCAAGTGGTCTGGGGACAGGAGCTGCTGTGGGACACGTGAGCCGCAGCCACCAGCCTCCCCGGGACACGGCAGCGGCAGCACGTTGGTGTCGGCGTCGCCGTCGCGGGGCCCCAGCGGAGCCCATCCCCGTGGTGCCGTGGCGGGGTGGGGCGGAGGAGGCCGGGCTGAGCCGCGGGGGACGGGACGGAAGATGGCGGTGTCCGTCCTGCTGCTGGCGGAGCTGGCCCTCCACGGAGCCGCCTTCCTCTGCGGCATCGTCTGCGCTTCAGCCCTCACCGTGGCACAGGTACGGTCATGGCGCGGCGGGGGGGGACAGGTAGCCACGCCGGCTGGGCAAGCTGGGGGGCAAGTGGTTCCACCCCGCTCCTTGCCACCGGGGCTCCCTCCTGCCGTCCCGGGTGGGCTCCATCCCGCTCTTGCCCAGGTCTGTCCTGGCCCCCCTCCCCAAAAAGCCCCCCGGTTTGTGGTCACCGGGTGCCGTGGGGGGGAGCGGGGGGGAATGGCAATGGGGTGGCTGAGCCCCCCCTTGCCTGTCCCAGTAGCCCCCGGCAAATCATGTGAGTGCAGCAGGAGTCAGCCGGGGCGGTTTGGGCTTCCTTCCTCCTCCTCCTCCTCCTCCCGGCTTTGCCGGTTTGTCCTGCTGGGGCCGAGCGTGGCTCCCTGCAGATGCCTTGGGGGGGGGGGGAGTGTGTGGGGGTGTCACCCAAAAAAAACCCACACCCCCCCCAATGTCGGCAGGGAGAATTCGGAGGCCAGTGCCTCCTCTACGGCGTGGTGAGCTGGAACGGGACGGCGCTGGTGCCCCGGTCCTTCAGCCACGTCTCGCTCTGTTACTTCGTCTCGGGGGTCTCCATCGTGGTGGCCCTTTACTCCTTCTCCTCCCTCCTCCACGGCGCCTACAGCTGCTGCACCGGCGAGTCCCAGCGGTGAGCGGCGGGGGGGGGCAATGGTGGGACTGGGGGTGCCCCGCCAAGTGCCGCTGATGCTGTTTTTTCCCCCCTTTTTCCTTTTTTTTTTTTGCCCCCCCTCTCTCGCAGGGACCGCACTTGGCTCAGCATCGCCCTGGTCATCGCCTTCATCGTCCTCTTCTTCCTCCTGGTCTCAGCGTGTGTCCTCCGCGTGGGGATGGACGCCCTCTGCACCTCCCTTCTGCAGACCCAGAGCCTGGCCAGGTAGCCACGACCTTCCCCGGGGTGTGTCGGGGGGGGATCTTGGGAAGGGCCCCCCCACTTCTCCCCACACTTTGTGCCCCCCGTTTGCCCCCACAGCTGCCGGGAGGCCGAGCAGAAGCCTTGGGTGTCCTACAGCCCCAGCCGCTTCTACAGCAACCTCTACAGCGCCCAGGTGAGCCGGGGGGGGGCACGGTGAAGACACACAGCCCCCCCCCAAAATGCTGCCTTGGGGTCCGGGTGGAGGAGGGGGGAGTGATGGGGAGCACTGGGGGGGTGTTGGGAGCACCCGCAGGTCGCGGCTGCAGCCGCACGTATGGCGTCCCTGGGGCTGCCGCTTCGCCAGGAGGAGGAAGAAGGGGGTCCCCACTCAGGAGGAGGAGGAGGAAGGGGAAGGGGGTCCCCACTCAGGAGGAGGAAGGTGATGAGGAGGAAGGGCATCCCTGCTGAGGAGGAGGAGGAGGAAGGGGAAGGGGTCGCCACTCAGGAGGAGGAAGATGATGAGGGGGAAGGGGGTCCCTGCTCAGGAGCAGGAGGAGGAGGAAGAGAAGGAGGAGGAAGGTCCCTGCTCAGGAGGAGGAGGAAGGGGAAGGGAGTCCCCACTCAGGAGCAGGAAGATGAGGAGGAAGGGAGTCCCTGCCCAGGCAAGGGGACCTCCCGCTCACCCCCTGTCCCCCCAAACCCCCCCAGGCCTCGGCCTGGGTGAGCGTCTTCCTCTGGTGCCTGTTGACCACCCGGCTCCTGCTCCAGCGGCGCAGAGACGCCCCTTTCCCACTGCTGCGGCGCCACGATCCCGAGTGGAGTGCTGAGACTGAAGCCATTTTTGGGGGACGCCCTGTACGGCCCTGAAGAAAAGGGGGGAGCTGGCGTGGGAAAGGTCTGGGGAAGGAGCCTGGGGGCCCGGAGAAGGCAGGGACGTTGTTAGCCCGGCCACCCCCCTGCAGCTCCCCCCCCCCGTCGTTAATTTTATTATTAAAAATGAGGATTTCCAGTAGACGAGGTTGTGCCTGAACTCCCGGCTGCTCCCTGTACCCTGGGCTGGAGTTGGTGAAGATGATGATGATGAGGAATCGTGGAATCGTTTAGGCTGGAAGGGACCTTAAAGGCCACCCAGTGTCACCCCCAGGGACACCTCCCACCATCCCAGGCTGCTCGGAGCCCCGTCCAGCCCAGCCTTGAACCCCCCCAGGGCTGGGGCAGCCACAGCTTCTCTGGGCAACCTGGGCCAGGGGCTCACCCCCCTCACAGCCAACAATTTCTTCCTGATACCTCACCTAAATCTCCCCTTTTTTACCTTAAAACCCCTGTCTCTTGTCCCACGGCTCCCCTCCCTGCTCCAGAGTCCCTCCCCAGCTTTCCTGGAGCCCCTTGAGGGACTGGAAGGGGCTCCAGGGTCTCCCCGGAGCCTTCTCTTCTCCAGGCTGAACCCCCCCAGCTCAGCCCGGCCCCACAGCAGAGGGGCTCCAGCCCTCCCAGCATCTCCGGGGCCTCCTCCGGCCCCGCTCCCACGGCTCCGTGTCCCTCTGACGGCCCCCGAGCGGAGCAGAGGGGCAGAACCCCCCCCTCGCCCTGCTGGCCACGCTGCTGGGGATGCAGCCCAGGTTGATGGGGGCTTTCTGGGCTACCAGCGCGTGTTGCCGGCTCACTGACAACTCGTCGCCTCCTAGCACCCAAAGCTCTTCTGCTCGGGGCTGCTCTCCGGCCTTTCAGCTCCCCATCCCCAGTGCCGGCCCCTGCTCTGGGCCTGGTTGAGCCTCACGGCGTTCACAGGGACCCACTTGGGGCTTGGCCAGGTCCCTCGGGGTGGCGTCTGTCCCTCTGAGGACGCCCCCTCTCCACCTGAGGAGGAGGCGGCAGGGTATCGGGATCCAGGAGGAGGAAGGGGGTGTCTGCTGAAGAGGAGGAGGAAGGGGGTCCCCCTGCTCAGGAGAGGAGGAGGAGGAGGAAGGGGGTTCCCCTGCTCAGGAGGAGGAAGAGGAGGAGGAGGAAGGGGGTTCCCCTGCTCAGGAGGAGGAGGAAGAAGGGGGTCCCTGCTGAGGAGGAGGAAGGGGGTTCCCCTGCTGAGGAGAAAGAAGAGGAGAAAGGGGGTCCCCGCTCAGCAGGAGGAGGAGGAAGGGAATCCCCCTGCTCAGGAGGAGGAGGATGAGGGTGTCCCGGCTCAGCTCACCGGGGGCGGGCACTGAGCACCGGCTTCACCACGCGCGAGGCCGCAGAAAGGGAACGAGACACCCCGGAACGGAACCAGGGACTGCGCTTACCCAGCAGCTGCAGAACATCATCTCTGTTTTTCACCAGCGAAAGGTCCCCAGGGTGGGGGTACACCGTTCCCGGAGGCACTGCAATACCGGGACGATGCGCGGAGCGGAGGGAGCAAGCTCCGGGTCCAACTCCCGAGCCCAAAAATCCGTTTAATATAAAGTCCTCTCATCGAGGACGTATCAGATATTAAACTGATAAGAACAGATACTACACTTGATCTTAGCCAAAAGGCCGAGAAGCGATACATGCCCTTCCCCTGCCCACGGCAGGCCACGGACAACCACCCACCCCGACATCGCGGTGACTCCATTCGTTTCGATATCAACCACGCCGCTGCACTCCCCGCTCCGCTCCCCACCTAATCCCTCAAGGTCCGACCGGCACTCACCGGCACGACCGCACCGCATCCCGAATTCCCCCTCACCGGGGGCTCCCAGCGACCCCTTCGAGCACTGCAGCACTCATTAGCATATCCCCGCCCTCCATTTGCATTCACCACGCCTCGCCCCTTCCCCAGCCCTTCGGCTGACGCCCCACCTCCTAATTTGCATTTGCTCCGCCCATGCACCGCAAACCCCGCCTCCACCTCAATGCCCCGCCCCTTCCCTCGCTCGTCGCAGTACCCTGATGGCCACGCCCCCGATTCTAACTCACATACGCCCCGCCCCCTCACTGGGTGATTTGCATAAGCCCGCCCACCAGGGGTCCTGCTCTGCCGCTAACCTGGGGCTCTCCTCCCGCTCTGCAAACTGTCTCCTTTAACGTCCGCGCTCCGGCTCAGCAATTTGAAAAAAATCAAAAAATATAAAGTAAAACCTGTAACTTTCCACTTTCGGAGTGTTTAGAAGACGGCGGAGGCTCCTGGTCTAGCTGGCAGGGCAAGGGGGGACAGCAGACGGTGCCGGGAGTCACCCACCGTGTGCGGAAACCACCTGCCGAGGGGTTTTTCCATATGAAAAACTTGACGCGCTAAAAAGAGCGCAAAAATGTAGAAAAATCCCCTCAGACGGACCCCTCGGGAGCCTCGTGGCGCCTTTTCCCGCCAAACCTCGACGGGCGCGTGGTGTGCGCGTGCGCCGCCCGCCCAGCGGCCCGCCCCTTCCCAGCATGCCCCGCGGCCTATTTAGGGGTGCGGGCGGCCGTGCGACGGCCATTTTGTTGGTGGAGTCGCAGCGGGAAGGTGAGTGTGTGCGGGCGCTCCGCTCCTTCTTGTGGGAGGCTTTGGGGCCTGCGGGGCGAGGGGTGGAATGGCCTCGGTGGCCCTGTCCTTCTTGTCTGGGTTAGCCGTGTCTTCCTTGAGGTGGTGGGGATCTGCTGGCAGGGAGATGTAGGTCGCTCAGCCGCCATTTTGTGCCTCCTTGTGCAGCCCTCTGTGAGGCGATGGTCTCCTCCTGCCTTGATTCTGTGCGCTGCGGCTGCCCGGCTGCGTGTGACTGAGGCTTTGCCCACACCCCCGTCCCTGAGGTGTTGGGAGGGGCTGTTCGGTGATGAGTCCATTCACAGACCTGAACTGACTGCGGTGTGAAGGCTTAAAGGCTCTGAGGAGAGCGAACGGGTCGTTCCCCCGAGCCGAGGGGAGACTCCTCTCCTTTTGTGTTTCTAACGCCTTTTTCACTTTGTCTTTTAGGCTTTCAGCCCTCTAAATGGCTCGTTTCCCAGAGGTGAGTATTTAGTTCGCCCTGTAGAGGCTGGAGACGCTTTTGGTACAAAAAAATCTTGATGAAAACGTAGAATTCGGGCTCGGCCTGGCGCTGCGGTGCTGCCGGGATGATCCCACCGAACTCTCTCTTGCCGATGCCCCGTGGGGAAGCTTTAAATCAGGCTCTGAGCGGCACCGACCCCGCGTGGGGCGTCCATTTGTGCACGAGGCACAACTTAACTATTTTATTTCCTTTTAAAAGGTGCGGAGCCGCTCGCCCACGTTCCCCTGCAGCTCTGTCCCAGGTGAGCACCGGCTCTGGGCCACTTCGGGGTTGGGGGGAGACACAATTGTCACCCCAAAGGCTGTGTCCCCAGCCTCGTCCCCCCACCGTGGGGAGGAAGAAGGGTTCCACCCCCCATCTGTGACCCCCCCGGGGCAAATTCTGAGTCTCTGGCTGTTCGGTGACGAGTGACAACAGACAAGCATATGGCTGAGTGTCCCTGATGCCACCTTCCCACTGAGAACTGCCCGGGCACGGCGGGGGTGGCCCCACGCGGGGGGTGTCACGCTTTTATTTGATTAACAACGACCATTAATATTAACTTTATAGCCTGGGGGAGCTGCTGCAGTGGGGGATGACGGAGTGGGTCCTTCCTGCTGAGCTCTAAAACGCCATGAATTAACCCCAAACGCCCCAAACTCGCCATGGGACCCGCCCCAAGCAGGTAAGAGCCCCCCCCATACCCACCGCACCCCCCCAAGCGCCCCCCTGGGTCCGAAGGGATGACACGTTAAGCTGGACGACGCGAGTCCGATGGCAGCTCTGAGTTACCAAAGCCCTGATCGGACCCCAGAGCACCCGTGGGGGGGTTCCCACGCGTGTCACTCCTCCCAACACTGACGAACCCCCCCCCCCCCCTTTTTTTTTTTTCTCCGCAGACGGTGAGTTCCCGTCGCCGGCAGCCACCGGCCCCCCATGAGGAAACCCCCGCGCGTCTGACCCCCCCCACCCGCCGCCAGAACCTGCCAAAGGTTGAACCCACTGGTGGCAGTGGGGGGGGGCAGGAGGACGCCTCGTCCCGAGTGGACGGTCTGAGGGGGCTTTGGGGACAATTTTTTTGGGGGGGGGGGTGTGTCTGAGTGGGGGGACACCCGCGTACTGACCACCCCCCCCAATATTTTTCTTGCAGGGGGTGATGGAGCTGCGAGAAACCAGGTCAGTGGGGGGGGAGTCAGCACCTACCGGGTGCCTCTGGGGCGCCCCCGTTTTGGGGGTCCCCCCCCCGGGTGTGATGAGTCCGACTCAGGAATCTCGTTCGGCTGACGGCCGCTGCTGAGGACGTTTGGGCTGACCCGGGGCGGGGGGGGGACAGGGTGACATGCCTTTGGGGTGACATTGACCCCCCCATTGTGTCCCCACAGGGGGACTGGGGGCTGTGTGTGTCCCCCCCAAGCATTTTGGGGTGATTAACCCCCTCTTTCTGTCCCCGCAGGGTGACAGCGGGGGCTGGGGGAGACCAGGATGAGGTAGGTAATGGGGGGGGGGTGTCTTACCTCACTGGTGATGTCATCACCCTTAAGATTGAAGAAACCCCCCAATTTTTGTGATGAGGTCACTAGCTCACTTTGACCCTCCTGAAAACACCCGAACACCTGAAAAATTGGGGGGGGGGGGGGCGGGGGGCGGGAAGGAGTTGGAGGGGGGGGTCTGGTGGGGCCGGGCAGTCCCTGACCCCCCCCTCTGCTGTCCCACAGGCCGGCGGAGGGTCTGGGGGTGCCGAGGTGAGTCGGGGGGGCACGAGGGGGGGGGTGTCTGGGGGTCCGTGGGGGATGTAGGGGTCCCTGCGGTGCAGTGTGTGGGGGGGTTGTGGGTCACTGGGGGGGGGCTTTGGGGGTCCAGGGGCCGGGGGGGGGGTCTCTTGGGGTGCGGGGGGGGGTTAGGAGTCCTGGGGTGCCCCCCCGCTGCCGAGGATGAGCCGATATCGCCCCAGGCTGATGGCCCTGACTGAGTGATTCTTCTGAGGCGCCGGGGGGGGCCCGGGGGGGGGGTTTGGGGGTCCCTGGGGGGGGGCTTTAGGGCCCCCCCCCTCATTCCCCCCCCTCCCCTTTTTCTGTCCTCCAGCCCCTCCCGCCTACCACCAAGGAGCTGCTGCTGCGTGTGTTTTGGTTTTTTTTTCTATGGATGTAAATAAAAATCACTATTTTTGCTAAAAAAGAAAATCAAACCCGAGTTTGTCTTAATTTGGGGCCGGGGGGGCGGGGGGGGGACCACAAGGGGCTTGAGGGGGGGGGAGCGTGTCTCTGTCAAAGCCCCGCCCGCTCCCGGTTTTGGGGGGTTTCGCGGTCTCTATCCCGTCGGTCACCCTTTTTTTGGGGCGGGGGGGGGGGAATGGGACTCCCCTCGGTTCCGCCCCCGCCCCGTTAAAGGGGGCCCCCCGTTGTCTCACCACCACACCCCCCCCCTCTCCCGCGGGGCCAGTTCCCGGTGGGGGCGGAACCTTCTTACCCCGGAACGAATCTTCGCGGGGAGCGCGTTTGCGCCTCTCCCAGGGCACTTCCGGCGACGCTGCTCCTCGCCCCCATGAGGGTCCGGCTGGAAACCGTGTCCCACCCGGAACCGTACGCCGCGGGCTCCGGTGCCAACCCGGAACGCGGGGAAGCGTCGGACCGAGACAAGATGGCGTCCCCCGCCCGCGGGAGCCACGTGTGGGTGGGGGCCGAGACCGGCGCGCTCAAAGGTGCGAGGATGGCCCTTAGGGGGATGGTTTGTACCTGGGGGGGCTTTGGGGGGGGGGGGGGGGGGGCTGTGTCTGGGGGGACACTGTGACCGTGAGGGGCTCTGGGGGCTGTGGCTGAGGGGGTCCCTGTGGCCGGGGGGGGGGCACCGAGGGCTATGTCTGTGCCTGGGGGGGGTCCCTGTGGCCTTGGGGGGGGGTCCTTGTGTCTGGGGGGGGTCTCTCGTAGCTGGCGGTTCGCCGGGGGGCGGGGTCTTTTGTGGTCTGGGGGGTCCTGGGTGTCCTTGAGGCCTGGAGTGGCTTCTTGGGGGAAGGGGAGTTGTGCCCGGGGGGGGGGCTGCGGAGCCTTTTCCTGGGGGGGTAATTGAGGGGGTTCTCTGGGGGCGTCGGGGCGCCCCCCCCAGGTAATATTCCCCCCCCCCAGGGGTGAACCTGAAGAAGAAGCAGGCGACGAACTACGCGAGCAGCTCGGGGCTGAGCCGGGGGGACGGCGTCTGCGCCATGTGCTGGGGGGACCCCAGCGAGAGCGAGGTGAGGCCTGGGGGTCCCGGGGGGGTGAGGAAGCAGGGCCCCCCCCCCGACGCCACTGTGCCCCCCACCCCCGACCCCGCTGTGCCCCCCCCAGATCCTGGTGGGCTGCCTCGATCGCTCCGTCAAGCTCTTCAGCACCGAGAAGGGGAAATTCACGGAGTCCCGGCTCTGCCCCGGGGGGGACGGGCCCTTCTGCGGCCTGGCCGTGAGTGGCAGGTACCGGGGAGGGGCCGGGGGGGGGGGGACACTCCGCGGGGGGGGTCCCCAAAATCTGCCCTTCACCACCCAACAGCGTATCCCGCCCTTTCCCCCCCAGCGCCGTCATTACCTGTGTCGAGTCGGGGCTCATCAAGGTCTGGCGTGACGATGAGACGGAGAACGTGAGTGGTTTTGGGTGCGGGGGGGGGGGATGTCTCGCCGTTGGGGTGCCCCCCGACCCCGGTGACCCCCCCGCGGTGTCCCGCAGGCACAGCTGGAGCTGGCGGCGGGCGCGGGGTTGTGCCGGATGCGCCAGGACCCGACGCGGCCGCAGCGGCTCGGCACCGGCGGGAAGGAGAACAGCCTCAAGGTCTGGGACCTGCAGCGCCCGCAGGAGCCCGTTTTCCGCGCCAAGAACGTGAGTGGGGCCCGTGTCCCCTCCCCCCCCCCCCCACCGCGGTGTCCCCAAGTGTCCCCCGGCACCCCTCATCCCCCCCCCCAACCCCCTCCCCCAGGTGAGGAACGACTGGCTCGACCTCCGTGTCCCCATCTGGGACCGCGACCTCCAGTTCCTGCCCGGCTCCGAGAAGATCGTCACCTGCACGGCCCATCACCAGGTGGGGGGGACGTTGGGGACACAGCGGGGGGGGGGCCCGGGGGTGTCGCTGGGTCCGGTGTCACCCCCCGCCCCCGCTGTGTCCCCAGGTGCGGCTCTACGACCCCAGCTCACCCCAGCGGCGCCCGGTGCTGGAGACGACGTTCGGGGAGGCCCCGCTCACCGCCCTCGACGTCGTGCCCGGGGGGACGTGAGTGGGGGCTGGTGGCCCTGGGGGGGGCCCTTGGGGGGGGGCTGCGGGGGGGGCTATAGGGTGACACAGGCAGCTGGGGGGCTACAGGGTCACCCGGGGGGCTACAGAATACCCCAAGGGGGGGGGCTATAGGGTGACCAAGGGGGTTGGGGGGCAGCCTGGGGGTGCTTCTGGGTGACCTGGGGGGGCTACGCGACGCTCCCAGGGGGCTACAGGGTGACCTGGGGGGCTGAGATGTGCCCCGGGGGGGCTGTTGGGTGACCTGGTGGGGTACGGGGTGACCCAGGGGGCCTGGGGGTGACCTGGGGGGGGGCTGAGGGGCACCCTGGGTGGGGGGGGGTGACCCAAAGGGCCTGGGGGGGGGTCCCCTGGGCGTCTCCAAGGTGACTTGAGAGGGGCTGTGGGGTGACCCAGGTGGGGTTTGGGGGCACCTTGGGGTTGGGGGTGGCTTGTGGGGGTACAGGGTGATCGGGGGGGGGGGGGCAGGGGTCCCGCTGGCTCCCCCCAGCCCTGACCGTGTGTGTCCCCCCCCAGCTCGGTGGTGGTGGGCAGCGCCCGGGGGGACGTGGCCGTCATCGACCTGCGCCAAGGTGAGGGGCCGGTGTCCCGGGGGTCAGGGGGGGAGGGAGGGGATGAAGCTGTACGACCCCCCCCCCCCCAAAAAAAACCCCAGGCAGCGCCGCCGGCCCCCCCCGACCTGCCTGTGCCCCCCCAGGGCGGGTGCTGAAGTGCCTGAAGGGCTTCGCGGGGGGGGTGCGGGGGCTGCAGTGTCACCCCACCCTCCCCCTCGTCGCCTCCTGCGGCCTCGACCGATTCCTCCGCGTCCACCACCTGGGGGACAAGCGCCTGCGCCACAAGGTCAGACCCCCCCCCCAAAAAAACCCCTTTAGACCCCCCTAAACACCACGGGATTCCACCCAAACCCCCTTGAGGTCCCCCCCAAACCCCCTGAGACCTCACAGACCCCCCCGGGCCCCTCCACAAACTAACCCTTTGTGTCCCCCCCAAACACCTTGAGCCCCCCCAGATACCTCGAGACACCCCCAATCCCCTCAACCCCCCCCTCAATCCCCCAAAGCCCTCGAGAATCCCTAAGACCCTCCCTAAACCCCCTCGAGACCCCCCCCGAACCCCCCCAATCCTCTCAAGCTGCCCTTCCAAACCCATGGAGATGCCCCCAAACCCTCTGAGACCCCCCAACCCCTGGAGATGCCCCTAAACCCCCTTGAGATCCAACTGCCACCCCCCCCAACCACACTGACCCCCCCCCAGATGTTCTCCAGACCCCCCCCAAAACCCCTCAAACTCCTCAAGAGCACCCCCAAAGCCCCTGAGACCCCCCCCCCCAACGTGAGAGCCTGGCCAAACCCCTCTGAGACCCCCCCCGACAAACTGACCCTTCGTGTCCCCCCCCAGGTCTATCTGAAGTCCCGCCTGACCTGTCTCCTGCTGAGCACCCAGCGGGACTGGGAGGTGAGACCCTCCCCCCCAAGACTGGGGCTTTTTTGGGCAGAGGGGTCCCCCCTCCTGCTCCGCCCCCCCCTCAACCCCCCCATTTACCCCCCCAGGCAGAGGAGGAGCCGCCCCCCCCACCCGAGGTGAAGGAAGAGGAGGGGGACGCGCTGTGGGACGCCCTGGAGACCGTCCCCACCCCGGCCAAACGAGGCAAAAAACGGAAGATTTTGGGGCCGTGAGGGGGCGGGGGGTGGTTGGGGGGTGTCCCGTCCCCCCCTGCCGCCCCCCGAGCACCCGTCCCCTTCCCCCGCTGTTTATAATGCACAAAATGGGGAAAAAAATCCCAGGATTTTTCACACCCTGGACCATAAAATGTCGCTTTTGAGGTGGGGGCTGGGTGGGACCGTGGTCACTGAGGGTGTCAGAAAGGGGGTGGGTGCCTGACCCTTGACCCCTGACCCCAACCGTGACCCCAACCCTTGGCCCCTGAACCCCAAACTTGAGCCCGACCGACCCATTGGTGCCGCCCGCTCCCGCTTCGGCTGTTTCCGGCCCCCCTCGGAAACGTTCGGGCCAGTCCTCAGCCCCGCCCACTCTCCTTCGGGTCTTTCCGGCAGCTCTCGGGTTGCCCCGCCCCTCGCCGCCCCTCGGGTGTCTCCGGCAGCGCTCGGCTATTTCCGCCCCTCCCCTATAGAGCCGCTCTCCACGCTCCATTCCCCTCATTACCACCCCACACACCCCTAGTTAACGCTAATTAACCCCCTCCCTCTAACGAGGGCTCATTATCCACCACCCCCATCTGCTCGCGGACCCACTGACATCAGCCTCAACCCCCCCAAGGGCCAGTTTCAGCCCCTGACCCCTTCAAACTCCCCCGAATCCCCCGCCCCCAAAAGACCCTGAAAAGCCCAAAAACACCACTCAAAAAGCCTCAAAACCAGCAAAATGGCCCCAATTTTGTTGCTGTTCACAGAAGCTGGGGGAGGGGTCTCAGGAGTTGGCGTTGGGGCCCTTCTTCTTGCCGAAGGTGGGGACGACGTTGACGAAGCGGCGGTTGTACTGCATGCGTCGCTTGGCTCGCCCCGTCTTCTTCTTCTTCTTCTCCTGCTTGGCCACCTGCGAGGAGAGGGGAAAGGGGGGGAAAGTCAAGGGGGGATCCCCAAAACCTGAGGGGTTCCCTGAAGCTGGGGGGTGGTCCCTAAAATCAGGGGGAACCCCCCCCAGACACTCACCTTGGGGGTCTGGCCCCTCACTTTGCCAGCGCGGGCGAGGGAACCGTGGACTTTCCCTGGAGGGAAGAAAAAATGGGGCGTTAGGGGGTGCAGTTGGCTCGTTGGCTCGTTAAGCTAATGAGCGCCCTGATAATTAGCTGCTCCCCCAAAAAAACATACCCCCCAGGAGGCGGGTGGAGAGCTCCAGGGTGGCAAATTCGGGGAGGGGGCTCTGTCCCAGCACGGTGTCATCGTCCAGGGGGGTCCCACCAAAGCTCAGCACTTGGTCTTCCGGGGGGACGCCTGCCAGCGCCGCCACCTGCGCCTGGGGGGGGAAACAAGGACATGGGGAGGGGGCCAGTCACCCCAAAAAGGGTCTTATTTCAAGGGGGGGACACCCCAACTTCCCCCCAGGGCTCACCTTGATTTGGGCGATGGTCTCGGCGCCGGAGACCTCAATGGTGTGGAGAGACTGGGCACGGATGAAGAGCTGCATGGTGACCTGGGGGGGGGATGGAATTTGGTTTAGGGGTGACCCCCTCAAAAAAAAAAGGGGGGACCCTTAGGAAAAAGAGGGGATGCCCGAGAAAAGGGGGACAATGAAAGTGCTGTTCCTGTTGCCCATCTCCAGGTCAAAAAACGCCCCAGGGTGCAGCACTGGGGGGGTCTCCTCCTGCCCATCCCTCTGCCGGGGGGGGGGGGGGCAGGGTTGAGAGTGTTTTGGGGGGTTGGGGTGTTTTTTGGGGGACTGAGGGGTTTCAGGGCGGGGGGGGGGATGTTTTGGGGGCTGGGGGGTGTTCCCTTCAACTACTCCCCACCCAAAGGGACTTTGGCACCTGGCAAAGGGCCTTGGGGACAAAGGGCTATGACACCGGGTGGGGGGGGAGGGTGTGTGCGTGTGTGTGACACCAGGGGGTGACACCGGGGCAGGGAATGCCCCAGCAGTGATGCTGGCAGCACCCTCTGGTGCCCCCCTGTTTCTTGAGCCCCCCCTTGGCCTCTCTCGTCCCCTTTGGGTCCCCCCGCAGCCTCCCATAACTCCCCCCAGCTTGTCCCAAGGCCTTCCAGCACACGGCAATCCCCCCAAGCCCACCCTGCAGCCCCTCCAAGGCCCCACAGCCCCCTAATAACCCCCCAAGGCCTCACAGACCTCCCCCACAACCTCCGCCCGCCCCCTAAGCCCTCACAGCCACCCCCCACAGCCCCCCAGTAACCCTCCAGCCTCCTCCAAGGCTTGTTAGGGCGCATCCCCGCATCCCAGGGGCGCCCGAAGGCCTCACGGCCGCCCTTAGCCCCCCCCCAAAGCCTCACAGCCGCCCTCAGGGCCCCCTCAAGGCCTCCCAGACCCCTCCCCCCAACCTCTACCCACCCCCTAAGCTCCCACAGCCCTCCAATAACCCTCCCGCCTCCTCCAAGGCTTCCCAGGGCAAGGCTTCCCAGGGCGTCACCCCGCACCTCAGGGGCCCCCGAAAGCCTCACAGCCACCCACAGGGGCCCAAGGCCTCGCAGCCGCAGTCGGGGCCCCCCCCAAGGCCTCGCGGACACCCCCTCACGACCCCCACCCGCCCCCCAAGCCCTCGCAGCCTCTCCTCAGCCCCCCAATAACCCTCCAAGCGCCCCCAAAGCCCCTCAGGCCCGGCCACGGCCGCAGCCCCACCTCACCGTCTCCTCAGCCGCCGGCAAGCGCGCAGCAGAAAGGGCGACTCCGCGCACGCGCCAGGGCCTCGACGGCGGCGGCGTGCTTACGTCACGCGTGCGTGCGTGCGTGCGTGCGGCGGGAAGGAGGGGGTGCTGCCAAGATGGCGGCGATGGCGGCGCTGGGCCGCCGGCTGCGGGCGCTGGGCCGGGCGGTGGGGTGCAGGGGGGTGCAGGTAGGGGGTCGGGGAGGGCACGACGAGGGGGCGTCCATGAAGGGGGAGGGATCTGGGGGGCTGCTGGGGGGGACAGGGAGGGATTTGGGGGGCTGTCGAGGGGGGTGTGGGGCTGAGGAGGGGGGTCCTGAGGGGAGATACTGGGGGGGGGGGGCTGTGGAGACGGAGGTGGGGGGGGCCCGGGGAGGTGGGGGGACCCAGGGAGGGGTTGGGGGGGGCCCGGGGAGGTGGGGGGACCCAGGGAGGGGTTGAGGGGGGCTCCTGGGGAGGGGGGGAATTGGGGGGACCCCCAGGGATGGGCGATGCGGGGGGGGCTCCAAGGGGCGGATTGGTGTGACCCCGGGGAGGGGCGATTGGGGGGGGGGGGGCTTTTGGGGAGGGGGCATTTGGGGTGACCCCGGGGAGATGGAGAGGAACTGGGGGGGGGGCTGCTGGGCAGAGGGAGCGGAAGGTGCCGGGGGGGGGAACGGGGAGGTGAGGGGGTGGTTTCGGGGGGGGGGGGGTGAGATTTGGGGGGACCCCCAGGGAGAGGCGACTGGGGGGACTTCTGGGGAGAGGGAGGGGGAATTGGGGGTCCCTGCTAAGGTGTGGGGGTACACCCTGCTGACCCCCCCCCCACTCTTTCCAGAGCCATCCGGGAGCCCCCCCCGTCCCCCCCAGCCCCACTGAGGCGCCCCCCGACCCGCACCCCCCCCAGCTGGAGGAGTCGACGGCCGACTACGCCTTCGTGGAGCGGCTGCTGCCCCCCACCCGCATCCCCGACCCCCCCCCGCACCCCACCTACCCCACCCCCTCGGGCTGGAGCCCCCCAAAAGGTCAGTTTGGGAGGGGGGCAAGACTCCCTTCCTTAATACCCCCCCCAGAGCAAAGTGATGCCCCTAAGGGGGTGCCAAACATTGAGGGGGGAACATGACAGCCTTGGGGGGGGTCCCATGGGGGGTATTTATCCCGGGGGTGGTGCTGGGGGGGGGGTTATTTTGTGCTGGTGGGGGTGATGGGGGGGCTGTTTACCCCTGGGGGGGGGTAACAATGGGGATATTTACTCCTGGGGGGAACCTACTTATTCCTGTGGGAGATGTTGGGGGGAGGTTATTTGCCCACAGGGGGCAATTAAGGGGGGTTATTTACCCCAAGGGGGGGTGATGGGGGGCTAATTACCCCATGGGGGGAGCTGTAGACCCAGGGGGGCGGCGGGGGGGGCAACAATACGGATATTTACTCCTGAGGAAGGGAAGTATTTATTCCCAATGGGACAAGAGAGCAATTAAGCAGGATTATTTACCCCCGGGGTGGGGGTAATGACCCCGGGGGGGGGGCGTTTATATACCCCTGTGGGGGGGCTGCAGTTGTTGTTTGCCCCCCCCCCCCAGGCCCCCCCCCAGCCCTGCCGTACTTCGTCCGTCGCTCCCGGCTCCACAACCTGCCCGTCTACCGCCGCCTGGTCAAGGGCAACCGGCGCCTGACCGAGCTGCGGCACGTCGAGGGGGACATCTGGGTAAGGGGACGGGGGTGCAATCTGGGGGTGCGGGGAAGGGGAGGGGGTTTTTGGGGTGCTAACGGCCTCCTCCCCCCCCCCTCCAGGCGCTGGAGCGAGAGCTGCGGGCGTTTTTGGGGGTGCCGGATCTGGAGGTGCAGGTGAACGAGGTGACGGGGAGCCTGCAGCTGAAGGGACACTGGGAGCGGGAGCTGCGGGACTGGCTGCTGCAGAGGGGCTTCTAGCACCCCGAAATACACCGGGGGGCCCCAAAAGGGACTCGGGAGCGGTGGGGGGGACCCCCAAAACTGCCTCACGCGTGGCAGACGCTCCCCTGAAACGGGATGGAAAGCGTCTCCCAAGCCGTGGGGGGGACCCCAAAACAGGATCGAAGCCGCGGGGGACCCCGAAATCGAGTCAAAGGCCTTCGCGAGCGGCAGAGACTCCCCTGGAACGGGATCTGAGCAGCAGGGGACCCCGAAACGGTGTCGAATGCACCTGCGAGCAGCGGAGGCGCCCCCGGAACGCAGGGGGACCTGCTCGCGCGCGGCAGGGACACCCCAAAACGCAAACCCCCTCGTGAGCGGAAGGGGCCCCCCCCCCAAAACATGATGTGAACCCGCTCCTGAGTGGGGGGTGCCCCAAAACGGCATCGCCTCCCCCCCCGCGAACCCCCCTTTTGGCTGGAACAAACCCCTCCGGCGAGCGCCGGGATTCTCTGAAACCAAAATAAACGCTACCGGCGAGCGCCGGGGGCTCCTCCAGCGCCGCCTCTTTATTTATTTACATCCCACCCCCCCCCCCGGGGCGGGGCGGGGGGGAGGCAAAAAAATGTACAGAAATGTGGTTTTCCTAAAGGGAAGGTTTAGAAAAGGGGGTGGGGGTGATGTCGGGGTCCGGGGCGTCCCCGGCTCAGCTCTGCGAGTAGTACTGGTTGTAGTTCCACGGCGTCTGGTAGCTGTAGGCGCCGTAGCCGTGCTGGGGGGACGCGGGGGGTGCCGTCAGCGTGGCCCCCACCCCGTCCCAGCCCCAGGGCTCCCGCCCGGCCCCCCCACTGACCTGGTACCAGTAGTTGTAGGCAGAGGGGTTGGACCCCATGTCCCCCCCCGTGCCGGAGAAATTGAGGGGACCCAAAAGGCCGGAGGCTTCGTCGGGGCGGAGGCGTTTGTCATCGGGTTCGTCTGAGCTGGGGGGTGGAAAGGGGTGAGGGGGGGGGGGTAAAAGGGGAGAAAGTGGGGGGACGAAAGGGGGAATTGGGGGGACAAAGGGGGAGAAAGTGGGGGGATGAAAGGGGGAAAAAAAAAAGAACAAAAAAGGTGAATTCACGGGGGGGTGAAAAGGGCAGAATTCAGGGGGATAAAAGGAGAAATTGGGGGATATAAAAAGGGTGAAATCGGGGGACAAAAGGGAAAATGTGGGGATAAAAAGGAAAATCAAGAATAAAAAGGGGAGAAGCTGGGCGGGATAAAAGAATTTGGGGATAAAAGGGGTGAAATTGGGGGATAAAAAAAAAGAGAAGTTGGGATAAAAGGTGGGGGAATAAAAGGGGTGAAGCTGGGGGACAAAGAGGAGAACTCCAGGGGATAAAAAGGAGCAAAATGGGGAAAACGGGGAGAAGTGGGGGGATAAACTGGGGTGAAACTGGGAGACAAGAGGGGTGAAGCGGGGGCGCAAAAGGGGAGAAGTTCAGGGGATAAAGGCGGAGAAATTGGGACGAAAAGGGGTAAAGTTGGGGGATAAAAGGGGAGAAATTGGGACAAAAGGAGGCAAAATCGGGGGAGGAAGGTGGGGGATAAACCCGGGGGGGGGGGAAGGGGACGAGCCTGGGGAGAACAGGGTGCCCTCACCCGTTCTCGGGGGCCCTCTTGCGTGCCGCGTGCTGTTTGAGGATCTTCTGGTGCTCGTCGTAAGCCGTCAGCAGGCTGCGGGGGAGCGACGGGGGGGGGGTGAGCAGCCCCTTCTGGGGGGCCGGTGGGGCTTTTTGGGGTGTTTTTTCTACCCCACCCCCCCACCCCCCCAGATACCCAACCTGTGTATGCTGGAGCCGAAATCCTCGAGGAACTCGACGCGGCGCTGGGAGAAGATGAGCTTGGCTTCGTCGGGGAGGGGGCTGCGCAGCGCCCGCTCGAAGCAGCTCATGGTGTTGCCTTCGTTTTGACGGACGTCGGCCCCGAATTCCATCTCCAGGAGGTTGGCGTGGAGCCGGGCGTTGTCCTGGACCCACCGCCCCGTCAGACTGGGGTTCTGGGGTCCCCAGTGGGGTTTGGGGAGCCCCAAGTGGGACTGGGGGGTCCCGAGAGGGGTTTGGGGACCCCCCAGTGGGACTATGGGGTCCCGAGAGGGGTTTGGGGACCCCTTAGAGGGGTTTGGGGACCCCCAGCAGGACTGCGGGGTCCCAAGAGGGGTTTGGGGACCCCTTAGAGGGGTTTGGGGACCCCCCAGCGGGACTGCGGGGTCCCGAGAGGGGTCTGGGGACCCCCGAGAGGCGTTTCGAGAGCCCCAAGGGCATCCGTGGGGCCCCAGGTGGGATTTACGGTGCTGTGAGTGGATCTGTGGGGCCCCAGATGACATTTGGGGAGCCCCGAGTGCGTCTGAGGGCACCCGAGATGGATTTATAGAGCCCCCGTGGGGTTTGCCTGGGCCCCAAGGGGGGTTTACAGACCCCCCAAGGGGGGGTTTGTGGGTCCCCAAGGGGGTTTTGTGGGCCTCCATGAGGAGCTTACAGAGCCCCAGTGCGGTGCGTGGGTGCCCAGAAGGGGTTTGTGGGGTCTGTAGAGCCCAACGCGAGACCTCTGGATCGCCAAGACCACGTCCGAGCCATCAGCACGTTTCCAGGGAGCCGAAACCCCGTCCCACCCCCCCACAAGCCCCGGATCAAGCCCTGGGGACCCCCTAAGCGCCACAGGGAGCCTTTCTGCCTCACCGGGTCCTTTTCCAGGGCCTCCACCAGCACCTTGCGGGCTTTGCCCAGGTTCTTCTGCACCTTGCAGGCCTGCCGAGCCAGTTTGACGGCGTAGAAGGAGGCGAGGGGCAGCCCCTCGTTGGCGCGCATGGCCTCCAGCAGCAGCGCCTCCGCCTCCTCCAGGTTTCCCTGCCGACGTTCCAGGCTGACGCGGCGCAGCCGGACCATGGCCAGACCCGGCACCACCTCCTCGAAGCAGCGCAGGATACGCCGGGCTTCGTCCAGGTTCCCTGGGGAAGGCGGAAGGGGGGTTAGGGGGTGTCACCGGGGGGGTTACGGCATTCCCAGGGGTGGTTAGGAGGGTCCCCGGCAGGTTACGGGGTCCCTGGGGTGGCTGTGGGGGTCCCCAAGGTGGTTAGGAGGGTCCGCAGGGGTGGTTACAGGGGTCCCTGGGGTGCTTGTGGGGGTCCCTGGGAGTGGTTAGGAGGGTCCCCGTCTGGTTATGGGGGTCCCCAGGGGTGGTCATGGGGGTCCTGGGGGGTTACAGGGGTCCCGGGGTGGTTGTGGGCGTCCCCAGGAGGTTACGGGGGTCCTGGGAGCACTTAGGAGTGAAACGTGGCGTCTTAGTTCAAAAAAGAGGCAATTTGGGGGCCAGCCATGGGCCCCTGCACCCCACAACGGAGCATTCTGGGGTGAAACGTGGCCCCCACACCCTGAAACATTTTGGGGTGCTGTACGTCCCCTCAGCCCCCGAGAAAGAAGCAGTTTGGGTGAAATGGGGTGTTTAGCCGCCCCAAACCGAAGCATTTTAGAGCGAAACGCTGTGCGTCAGCCTGAGAAAAGAGCACGTTGAGGAGAAACGTGTCACACCACAACCCGAAAACGGCAGGTTTTGGGGCAAAACGGAGCATCTCCCCCGGAGACGGGCCATTTTGTGGCGATAACGCGTAGTCTTCGCCAAAAAATAAAAGAGCACTCTGGGGCGAAAAGCAGCACCTCGGCCTGAAAAGGGAACATTTTGGGGCGAAACATAACGTCTCATCCCAAAACCAGAGTTCCGGAGCGGAACGTGGGGCGTCTCGGCTCAAAAACGGGTCCGTTTTGGGGGGGGGGGGGGGGGGCAGCGCGTTTTGGGGCCGACTCACCTTGTTTCTCCTCGAAAGCCGCCCAGAGGAGGTGGATGTTGGGTTTCCTGGGCAGGTGGTACCCGCAGGCGCGCTGGAAAACGCTCCTGGCCCCCGCCACCGTGTGGTTCTCCAAGTATTTGGTGTACTGAAAGGCGAAACAAAACCGGGGGGGGGGGGCGGAAAAAAACAAAAACGGGGGGATGACGACGACGACACACACACATGCGACACAGAGAGACGGAGGCGTGAGCGTCCCCCCCCCTGCCCGGCCGGGCGGGGGTGCGCTGGGTCGGGTGGGGGGCACTCACGTTAAGGCCCCTCTCTTCCGAATTTCCTGCGCCCTCTTAAGCAGGGGGAGGTGCCGCGGGCGGGGGGGGGAAGCAGCAGCGGGATTTAAAAAAACGGGTGTTAGAACGGCGGGGTTTGGTTGGTTTTTTCCCCCCCCCCCACCACCCCCAAGAAATGAGTTAAAATCAGCCCCCGCCGTCCGTTGCCGGGGGGGGGGGGGAAGTTGTAAAAAACCAGCCCAAATGAACCCGATTTGGAAGGGGGGAGAGGAGCGGGGGGGCAGCTGGCTCCCCCCTTCACCCCCAGTCGCAGCCCCCTAGGAGGGGGTTTCTCCTTCTATGAGGGTTTTTTTTTCGGGGGGGGGGGGGGGGGGGGGGGGTGTCTTTGGGTTCGTTTTTTGGGGGGGAAAGTGTTTATTTGAGGGGGGGAGTCGGGGTTTTTCTTTGGGGTAGAGGTTGGGGCTGGGGGGGTTTCACTTGGGGTGCAGTTTTTCTTCCCTGGAGTGGGGGTATTTTTGGGGGGGGATAGGGTTTTTTTGGGGGGGGAGGGAGTAGGGTTTAGGTTTTGGGTGGTGGTTTTCTTTTGGGGTGTTTGTTTTCCTGGGGGTGGGTTTCTTTTTGGGGTGGGGTCGTCTTTTAAGGGCGGGATTGGGAGATTGTTTTCTTACGGTCGGGGGGTTCATTTGGGGATGGGTTTTTTGGGGGGGTAGGGTTTGAGGGTGGGTTTTTTTGGGGTGGGGGGGGTTGTTCCTTTGGAGGGTGTTGGGGATGTTTTTTTTGGGGTGGGTCTTTTTTTGGGTGGGAGGGGTTTGGGAAGTGGGGGGCGTTCGGGGGCTTGTTTTTGTTGGGCGGTTTATTTTGGGGGGGGTTGAGGCTGGGCTTTATTTGGGGGGTTTCTTTTTTGGGGTGGTTTTTTTTTGGGGGGGTTAGCAGAGGGGGTTTGAGGATTTTTTTTGGGGGGGGGTGCTTTTTCTTGGGGTGAGGATTTGGGTTTGTTTATTGGGGTGGGGTTTTTGGGGGGTGAGGGCGTTTGGGGGGGGTGTTTTTCTTGGGGTGGGGTTTTTTTTTTTGGGGGGGGGGGATGTTGAGGGTGGGAGGTGTTTTTTCCCAGGGTGGGTTCTTTGGGGGGGGGCCAGGGTTTTCCTTGTGGGTGTTTCTTTTTTGGGATAGATTTGGGAAGGGGGGATGTTTTTTTTTGGGAGAGGTGAAGTTTTTTTGGGGGGGGTATGGTTTTTTTTTGGCGGGGATGGAGGTTTTTTTGGGGTGGCAGGGTTTTCTTTGGGGGTGTTTCTTTTTTGGGATAGATTTTGGGGGGGGGTGTGTGGATTTTTTGGGAGAGGTGGAGGTTTTTAGGGGGAGGTGAAGGTTTTTTGGGGGAGGTGGAGGTTTTTTTGAGGGGGATGGGGGGGCGAGGGGATCCAGCTGGGGAAGAAGGAAGGGGGGGGTCCGTCGCGGGGGTCTCACCTTGATCCAGAACTCCTCGTAGAGGGCGCAGGCGATGACGCAGCGCTCGAAGAGGACGATGGTGCGCTCGTGCGAACCGGCCGCCATTTCGTAATCCAGGTAATCCCGCCAGTTCCGCAGCTGAGCCCTCTCCAGCGGCTTCACGTGGAAATAGGGACGCTTGATCTACCCGGAAAAATGGGGGCGCAGGTGTGAAAACAGGGCGACGGCATTTTTTTTTTGGGGGGGGGAATCTGTAGCGATTCCAGGGTGGCTGATCCAACCCTACGTACCCCGTCCTCAAAATTCCAGCGTTTGCTGACTTCCGCCTCGTTTTGAGCGTAGATCTGCTGCCGCATGGAGATCACCAGCTCCCGGATTTTCTCCTGGTCTAAATCCTCCTGGGAATTAAACGTAAGGCGAGTGGGAAACGGGGGGGGGTCCCCAGAGAATCCCCCGGGATCCCCCTTTGGGTGCCTACCTGGGCATCGGCTGCCGCCGCCGCCGCCTTCCCCTCCACGCCGGGGGGAAGATCCTCTCCCGGCGGCGCTTCTGTCGCCTCCGGCTCCGGCGGTTTGGGCACGGGATCGGTGGCCAGTTTGGATTGGACCCAGAGAAGCTCCTCCGGGGACAAGATGTCTTTCGGGGGATTGTGGAGGACGTGCTCCTTGAACCTCGGGGGGAAACGAGGGTCTGAACAGGGGGGACACACCACTGCATGTTTTCTGCAGGGATATTTCATTGCCACGAGCATCTTCCACAGAGAGATTTTATCACCGCGGTATTTTCCGTGGGGGTACTTTGCCCCCAGGGGTATCTTCCCCCTACGGTCATTTTCCAGGGGGACGTTTTGCCCCCGGGATATTTCACAGCCAGGGTTATTTTCCACGGGGGGATGTTTTACCCCCGTGATTATTTTCCACAGGGAAAAAATGGGGCACTTACCACTGCGGGGATTATTTTCCGCAGCAACGCTGTGCCCCTGTGACTCACGTTTTGGGATATTTTGGAATATTTTACCACCAAAGGTATTTTCCACAGGGATATTTTACCACCACGGATAGTATTTCCATGGGGTATTTTGCTGCTGTGGTTATTTTCTGCCGGGATATTTTGCTCCCAGAGTATTTAACTCCCACAAGTATTATTTTCTGTGGGATATTTTGCCGCTGTGGGGGTATTTTCCGTGCCGGAGGGGGTACGTACTTCTCCCAGTGATGGTTGTAGAGCTGCGTGGGCATGGAGAGGACGCGGTCGTAGATACCGGTGACGGCTCGCAGGTCTCCCTGTTCCCGTTCCCACTCCACGTAGAGCTCCCACAGCTTATCCGAGCGGAAATCCATGCCGGCCGCCGCCACCGCCGCCTCGAAGACGCTAACGGGGAGAGACGGGGAGGAGGTGGGATGGGCAGCGGTGAATGCCAACACCAGAGCCGTTTGCCGCCTCCCCCCGGCACTTACCCGCGGATTTTTTGGATGGATTCGGGAAGATTCATGTCCAGGGTGGACTGGAGGTAGGAGATGTAGTGGATCCACAGGTCCATGCTGAGGGGGATGGACTGCAGCCCCCGCTCAAACACCTGCCGGGGGGACACTGAGGTCACCGACTGTCCCCCCACAGGACGGGGGGACCCCAAAGGGTCGGGGTACCCAGCCCCGCACCAAAAAAAGAGAGTGAAACAACCCAAAACGCCTCCAGCAGGGCTACAAACGGCTGCGAAAACACCCCAAAATGCTTCGGAAACACCATTTTGTTGGCAAAAGCATCGAAGAAATGGTGCGGAGACCCCCAAAACATCCCCATCTGCCCACGAAAGAGGGGAAATCAGGCAGGTGACACCCCAAAACCAGTGTGGGGACCCCCAAAGAACACCGAGACCCCCATTTGCCCTTTAAAAAGAGGTGAAAACAGGTGGGTCACACCCCAAAACATCATGAGAACCCTCAAAACACCACCTTCTGCCCATGGGACAGGGGACAAAAGGGGACGAGGGAGGCCCGAAGGGTTGCGATACCCAGCCCCATGCCAGAAAATGGGGAGAAACAACCCAAAATGCCTCCAACGGGTATGGAAACAGGTGTGACAACAGCTGGTAACACCCCAAAATGGTTCGGAATCCCCATTTTGCCAGCAAAAGTGGCATAGAAATAATGTGTAGACCCCCAAAACACCCCAGGGACCCCTAAAACACCCCTGTCTGCCCACCAAGGAGGGGAAAACAGGGGAGTGACACCCCAAAACAGCGTGGGGACCCCCCCACCCCGCACCTCCTCGGTCTCCCGGCTGCAGTCGAAGCGACGCTCCATGTCTGCGTATTTTTTCCAGTAGCCGTAACAGTAGGGGTAGTGCGCGAAAAAGGCATCGAAGGCTTTGCGGGCGGCGAAGAGATGGTTCTGCGGAAGTTTTTGGGGCAAAATCAGGCATTTTTGTAACAATAACAATAGCAGTTTAGTATTAGGGGTCTTCTAATAATCTATTTATTAACTGAGGTTAATGATTACACGGGAAGAACTATCTCTGTCATGAGAAAAACCAGCCTGGGGCGGTGGAGATTTCCATGAGGTTTGTGCTGGGGCGAGTTTTAATTAAGGTTTTAACAAGGTCGGTGGCTTGGGGTGAGTTTTAATGAAGGTTTAACGGGGCCGGAGACTCGGGCTACGTTTTGACAAAGACTTTAACAGCGCTGCTCACTTAGGATGAGTCTGAATGAAGATTTTAATGGGGCCAGCAGCTCAGGCTGAGTTGTAACGGAGGTTTCAATGGGGCTAGGGGATCAGGGCAAGTTTTAATTAAGATTTTAATGGGGCCAGGGCACCTTAATGAAGACTTTAATTACCTCTTGCTCGACGTACTGCAGGAGCTCGGTCCACGCAGTGAAGTCGTGGGGGTTGTTGCGCGCTGCCAGCCAAAACTTCTCGAAATCGAGGGGGTAAGTGAGGGGGGGCTCCTCCGCGGGGGGCTCGGGGTCCCGGGGGGGCGGGGGCTCTTCGGGAGCGGCCGGGGGGGGCTCCTCGGGCTCAGGGGGGGCGATGGCGGTGCCATTGCAGCTCTGTGGGACTGGGGGGCGGACGGCAGCGTCGCTGGGCTCCTCCTCGGCAGGGCTGGGGGCTGGGGGCGGCAGCTCTGCCACGGGGGCTGGGGGGGGGACACGATGATGCACCATTAACCACGGGTGCCCCCACGCCATGGGTTGGGGGGACCCAGGAGCCTGAGCGGGGTCCCTTGAGGGGCACCCCACAGCCCTGAGACCCCTCGGGGGGACAACCCACAGCCCTGGCGCCCCCCTCCACCATCCCCTGGCCCTGCCCCCTCCCGCTTTATGCCCCACCGCGGCACCCCGACCCCATTCCGCCCCATTAATCTCCACTCGCAGCGCCTCCCACCCCTCTACGTCCCCCTGCCCCACAGCCTCCCCCGCCAATTAACCCCCAGATCCTCCCTACAAGGCCCATGTGCCCCCAGGCCTGCCCCGCAGCCCCCCATCGGCCCCGAACTCCCCTCCCCACCTCGCCCCCCCGCCCAATCCCCTCAGGTCCCTCGCCTCGCCTCACTGCGCCTCACCTCAGCCCCCCACAGCCCCCCCCACCTCCCCTCCCGCGCCCGCCAGGCCCTCTCTCCCCCCACCTCCCGCCTCACCGGGGGGACCGGTGCCGGCGTCCCCGCCGTCCCCCAGCGCCCCCTCGGTCCCGCCGCGGCCCGGGCTGGCCGGAGCCTCCGGCCCCTCCGCCGCCATCTCGTCGCGCCGCCGGCCCAGCGCGCAGGCGCCAAGCGGAGGACCCGGATGAAGGAACCAGCGAGGAGGCGGCGCCGGGGGGCGGGGCCAGCGGTCCGCAGCGCCGCCTGCCGGGCGGGAGGAGCCGCAGGGACGAGGCGTACACCACGGAGAGGCGTGGCGGGCTACAGCGACTTCCGGTTTCTCTTCCAGAGCCATAGAGGCGCGGCGGGAAGAGAGGCCAGAGCGGCCGGGAGGCCCCGGGACAACCATAGAGACTCAGGGTGGGAAGATGGACCAGAGCGGCCAACTGTCTCTTGAACAACCCAACAGAGACAGCGTAGGGCGCCTAGAGTGGCCAACCGCCATCTTGACCCAGGGAAGAGCGCCAAGCTTTACTGCAACCTTTATTCCGCTGTATTTACAATTAAGCTATTAAAAATTTATACATTATTTACAAATTAAATAATTCCTCCAATGCTGCCCGAAAGGGAAAGGAAACAGTTTTGGGGTGAAAGGGAGCGGGTTTGGGGTCAAACGGCCCCAGCGCGTTCCTCTGGGTGTCTCCGTTCCTGCCCTCGCGGTGGTTTTCACCCCAAAATGAAGGAAATTTTGAGGAATCCACCAAAAAAACCTCCCAACATCAAACAGAACCGGCCACAAAAATTCATTAATTTGGCTCAAAAGGGTTAAGAAAAAAAATACAATAAATTAGGGTTAAAAAAAAAAAAAAATCAACTCCCAGAAGCGGCTGCTCGCCCTTCTCCTGTCACCGCTTCGTTATTGCCACATTCCTTGTTAACACGCTCAAGTCTGGGGCAACGAGTGCCAAAAATTTAAGGGAGGAGAAGAAAAATCAGCCTTGTTACTGAAAACAACCATTCCCACCCCGAAAAAAGCCCCAAAATCACCCACCGCCGGCTCCTCACCCTACACCGTCCTCTCACCGCCAGTGGTTTCGGTGCAAAACACGCCATTTTGTGACCCAAAACACTTGGGTTTGTCGCCGTCTCCAACCGCGGTTTTAGTTTTTCCCTGAGATATTTGGGCCCGGGAAGCCCTTTTTCGGTTCAAAGAGGCACTGAAGTGTTGCGGTGGTGCCGGCGCGGAGGAGAAACACGGTGGAAGAGGCGGTGGCGCCGCACTTTTTCTCAGCAAAGGCGCCGGCGGTGCCTCGCCGGGGGGGGGGTTCACCACACCAACGCGGCCCCAGAGCCATCACCGACCGCCGGGGAAGGAAACCAGACCAAAATGGGCCCGTTGGGAGGCAACGGTGACCAAAGGAAACCAAAAAAAAATCCACTTCCTAGTGCCATCGGCAGAACAAAACCAGTAAAAACCAGTTTGGGCGTGCCATGGCACCAGTGAGGGACCGGTCAGGGGCAGGTGGAGGACTCGGGGGTTTATTAAGTCGCCGGGTGGCACCGCATTTGCCCGACGGGCTTCAAGGCGGGGATATTTGGGTGCGGGAAGCAGCTTTCCCGGGGGGAGGGTGCGTTAATACTGTTAACGAGCTCATTTGCTAACGAGAGGGAATCAGGTGAGAGCCAGGGGGTGCCCCCCCCAAAATCCCCGGCACCCCGGCAGAGCAACGGCAACTGGAAGCGGGCGCAGCCAGTGGCGGTTTCGGCTGCGTTGATGCCACTCTGCAGCCCGGAGCACCCGGAGAAGACTTTGGGTTAAAAATGGGCAATTTTGAGCAATTTCAAGCGGCGCCGGCATTCGCTTGGTCACTATCACTGCGATCAAACTCCCTGTTCCCTAATTATCACGCTAAAACGGGCACGGTTACCCCAAAACACGCAACCGCCGGCTCTGAAACACACACCGGATCCCGGCTCGCTGGAGAGGTAGAGAGAACTGGGGAGAAAACAGAGAAAAAGGGGGTAAAACGAGTCAAGAAACGCAACTTTTTGCCAGGGCGCCGTGGCAAACAGGCCGTCGATGTTTTAGGGATACCGACGGGCGGAGCCAGGAACCGGTTTTGCTTCCGGATGGGGGTTTTAGTGGAAAAATAGGGGGAAAAAAAGGCAGAAAAAGAGGTGCTGTCCGGATCGTGGCGCCCGAGGGTCCAGAAACACCCAAAACGCCCCCAAAACGGTGTCGGTGGCGCGGCCGCGGCACAACCGCTGTCGTCAGTGCGAGGCTGGCGGCGGCGACGCCAGTTTCTGTAGCCTGCGGCGGCGAAGCTCCGCCGTGTCGGGTTCATCCAGCGAGGATGAGCCTTCGCCACCATCGTCTTCCTCCTCTTCCTCCTCGGCGGTGAAGCCTTCGGCGCCCGCTGGCACGGTGGGATCTGGAGGGGGGGAAAAGCACTGGTTTAGCGTCCGGTGAAACCAGTAAACCCAGTCTGAACCACGAGGCAGTTGCGGGATTGGTGTTTTGCTGGGAGGAGAGCTCCCTGGTGGTGTTTTAACAGAGGATTTGGCTTTTAAAGACGGTGCCGACACCGTTCCTCCCCCCGGCAGCTCCCTCACGCACCGGTAGCCGCGGTGGAGCCGGCGGCGGTGCCGGCAGTCGCCGGTGCCGAGGGGCTGCCGGGTGAGCGCAGGGTGGTGGGCTCCTCAGCAGGGGCGGAAGGGGGCCGGGGAGCGGCGGGTCGGGGAGACCTGCGGGGAGAAAATTAAACAAGAGATCAAAATTTTAGGCGCTTTTGGTAGATTTTTTTAGGCGGGGCATGGCTTTGCCGTAACCAAATTTTGCCCGTTTGCCCCAACCCCTCCCTTTTTTTTATGGGCAGCGTTACCCGATGGTGGCCAGGACCGTCAGGTATTGGTTGATCTGCACCATGGCAGCGTCCAGGAGGGTGTGGATGTTCTGGAGACACTGTAACCGCGCTTCCAGGTTTTGCCGATCGTGGCCTTCCATGGCTCGAAGTTCTTCCTCTGTCAAACCGGCAAAGCCAGCCGGCGGCACCGGCATCGGGGGGAAGCCTGCGGGGAGGGAGGGGTGAGGGGGGAGTCCCACAGCTGGAAGGGGGGGAACCCCGAAAACCTTGCCCTGTCTTACCAAAGAGGGGCGGCCACGGCATTCCCATCCACGGCGGGGGGAAAGGAAACGCCGGCACCGTCCCCGCAGCGGCAGCTTCCGATCCGGCGTTGGCAGCATCACTGGGCCTGGAAGCTGCGGGGACCAAAGGGCCATGAGGGCGGCAGCGGAGGAGGGAACCCCCGTTTCGGCAGCACCGACCCATCGGATCCGGGGACAAAACTCACCTGAAGCGGTGCTGGAGCTCGGCGCGGTGTTTTCGGTGCTGTTGGGCGGTTGAACACCAGGAACTGGCGGGAAGGGACCAACCGGCGGCCAGAAGGGAAACATTCCTGGGGGGAAGGGGGGAAGGATCCCCTGGGGAACTGCGGAGGGAGAAGAGAGTGGTGAGAGCCCCGAACGCCCACATCTCCCTCACCGCAACCAGACGGAATGCGCCAGGTCACCGGTTTGGTGCCCCCTGACCATGCCGGCAGGAGTTTCACCGAACAACCGCCGGCACAGGCAGAAATGCCACCGGCTCGCGCTGCCACCCGCGGGGACGTCACCTCCCAACCCTCTCCTCCGGCTCAGCCCTGGCACAGCTCAAGCGGCACGGCGAGGGGTAACCAGCGGTTGGGGGCACCCGTTCTACCGTGGAGGGGCCCAAAGAAGACTCACAGTTGGGGGGCTGGGGGACTTGGGGGGTCTGGGGCGGCTGTGGGGCTTGCTCCGGCGGCTCGGGAGGCGTCTGTGCCGGGAGGGAAGCCCGGAGAACGTCCATGCGGCAGGTGGGACACGTCTGCTGGCGCTGGAACCACGACCGCAGGCAGCTGGAGAGGAGACGGGACACCGTTAACGTCACGGTGACGGCAAAGACCCCCCAGAACACCCAGTGCCACCACCACAACTGCCCAGCGGGGCGGGTATTTCACCACCACCCCCCCAGTAACACCAAAACCACTAGAAATGCCAAAACTGAGGGGCTGGAGAGCGCGCGCCGCCCCCGTTCCTCACCCACCTGGTGTGGAAGATGTGGTTGCAAGGCAGACGCTTGGCGCCCGTCACCATCTCCTCGCGGCAGATGATGCAGACGTTGTCCATGGCCTGCAGCTCTTCCGGCGTGGCGTCAGGGTAGCTACGCAGGGAGGAGAATTAGGTGGGAAACACCAGAAAAAAAAACATTTCCCACCATTTTAGGGGGGTTCGAAGCCGACATGGGAAGGTAGCAGGACTTCTATGTCCTCCTCACTGCCCCCCAACCTCCCTTCTTGCTGTTATCCACCAGATTTTTGGTTAAATTAAGGTATTTGGCAGGAGGAGCTTGAGACATCCATGACCCTGTCACCCTACAGGGTCCTTCTGACTTTTTCCCGTGCAACAAATTCGTCATTTTCCTCAAATTTGGGTTTTTTTAGGTGGATCCCACTTCAAAGCAACCACCGAGGAGAGGCCAACAGTGGTCAAAACGCCCGGGAAGGGGTAGAAACCACGTTTGCTGTGTTACTCACAGTGTGTTCATGTTGCGGATGGCCCGGCGAGACATGATGGCATCCGTCACCGCTTTCTTAAACTGCCTGGAAGGAGACAAAGGCACCGGTGGGATCAAGCCAACGACGTGCCGGCACCAGAGGCCGTGCCGAAGTCAACTCACCTCATCGCCAGGTACATGGGGCGGATGGCGAAGAGCGGGAAGGTGTGGACTTTGATCATGATGGTCATGAAGGCCATGTAGAGGAGGACTTTGATGAAGCCTGGGAAAAAGGAGCACATCAGGGTCTTGTTCTTGGGCAACCACAGGTTGGCTGAGGTGGGAAGGGACCTCCAAGGTCACCAGATCACCAACAGCTACTTGTCCAAGACCATGACCCAACAACTTCTGAGTATCTTCAAGGACAGAGATGCCACCACCTCTCTGAGCAACCAGACCCAGCTCTCTCAGTCTCTTCAGTCCATTCACCATCTTGGTAGCCCTTTGTTGGACATTCTCCAGTATGTCCCAGTCTCTCTTGCACCAGAGAGCCCAGAAGTGGCCTCACCATCCCTTAATCACCTCCCTCAACCTGCTGGAAACCCTCCCAGGACACCACTGGCCTTCGCCGTTGGCTTGTGCTCCATCTGGTGTCCACCAAAACCCCCAGCTGAACCATTGCCCAGCACACACTGGTGCTGGGGGTTGTTGGACTTGGCTCATCCCTTCATTGAACCTCAGGAATGTCCAGGTCCCTCTGGATGATGGCAGGACCCTGTGGAGCCTCAGCCAACTCCTCCCCGTTTGGTGTCACCGACAAACCAGCTGAGGTCACCCAGATCGTTAACAAAGATGGATCAGACCTTCAGGAGCACCACCTAGACTTCATGCCTTGGTTGACGGATGGCTAATTGAGCTTTCTAACAATGTATCAAGCTTTGTCAGGCCACACCCAGATGGAAAAGTCCCCCCAAGCCCCAAAATTGGGTGGGGTGAGAAGAAAAAAGGGGGGGAAGAGGACAACATACCCGTGAAGAGCTCCGTGTACAGCATGTAGACGGCTTTGCTGTCCCAAGGGTTCTCATTCTGCAGGTCGATGGAGTGCAGAACGTACTTGATGAAGATGGTGAGCACCATGGTCATGAGGATGGCGTACTGCGGGGAGGAAGAGCGTGGCTGGGTGTGAAGAACCAGCCGAGGAGCCGTTTGTCCGTCCCAGGGGTGGACACAGAGGTTTGTCCGTCCCCAAAGGGAAGCCATCTCCTACCTCAAAGCCGAAGACGAGCTGGACTGAGGCTCCTCGCGTGAGAATGCTGTGGTACGCGTGGTTAACGAAGAGGAAATCCAGGATTCCCAGGAGGAACATCAGGGCTGCAGCAGGGGAAAGGAATCAGGATGAGGTGATAACGAGGAAAGGAGATAACGAGACTCACGGTGGGGGGAGACCTCCAAAAACTAAAGCTCCAAGAGTCACACCCCCAAAACATGGGACCCTCGAGAAGCATCGATCCCAGGGAGGGACTAAACAGCTCTGCACTAATGAAGGGCTGAATTAACACATCCCGGTAACGAGGCTGTCTCATTTGAAGCCCCCTCTGCTGCAAGACACGTCTTGTGCCCTCCTGTCTCACCAAAATACCTCCAGTTCCTTCAAAAGATGATTTTCACATCCCTAAATCTCCTTCTCCAGAAGCAGGAATATATTTTACCATGGATCTGGCCCCATGTTTTTCCCACCTGGCAAAGCCAGATAAACCCCCAGCAACCCCATCCCGCTCCCTCTGTAGCCCCATTAACACTCCCTCGTTAATGAGGCTGCCCTGATAAGGATTATCGAGCGCCGATGGTTGCACGCTCAGCTGCACCAGGTTCTTCCCCACTCGTATGCAAACACGTTGCCAAAATTATCTTTCCTGACCAGCTGCTGGCAACGTGCCAAACGGCAAAGTGCCCGTGGCCAGGCAGGATCCAGCCCGGGGTGGAGAAAAGCAAGATACTCACAGACGATACGGAAGTGGAAAAGCCAGGAGATGTTGGGGCTCCTTTCCATCTGCAAAAGAGGCGGAGAAAGGGTTCAGGTTTTCCCAAAAAAGGCTTTTTTACGCCCGTTTTCTCGCCAGCCGGCACTCACAAAGTCCACCCGGTCTTCAGCCAACCAGTGGAAGCACTTGAGGAAGAGGAGGAGGGTGAAAAGGGCAACAAAGCGAGGGCTGAAGTCGTCCCTGAAGACGGTAAAGGCCAGGCAGGTCTCCGTCACGGCGTACCACGACCGCTCCAGTAGGTGCTGCGGGAGGGGGGGAGGCAGTGAGGGGTGGGGGGGGCTTTCCCCCAGCCTTCACCCCCCATTTTTGAACCCAAAACGTCACTAAAGGCCTCGCAGGGTTCCAAGTCACCCCCCCAAAATGGTGTGAAAAGCCTCTCAGCATTCACAATTCCCCCCCCAAAAGGGTGCTGAAAGCCTCTTGGGGTTCAAAATCCCCGCAAATGGCACCAAAGGCCTCTCAGGGTTCAAAATTCTCTCCAAACGGTGTGGAAGGCTTTAAAATCTCCCCCAAAAAATGTGTCCCAAAGCTTCTCAGGGTTCAAAATCCCCCCCAAAATGTCACCAAAGGCCTCCCAGATTTCAAAATTCCCCCCAAACCCCCCAGTATCTGCATGTCCCTGCAGGCTTTAACCCCCCCAGCAGCATCGATGCCGCCTCCAGCACCAGCAACAGATCCGCCTGTCCCCAGCACCGAATTTAAACTGCTCCCTGCCATCGCTCACCTCCATCTCCGCTGCCCGCAGCTGCCCGAAAAACACCTTGCCCATAAATTTACCCAGGAGAAAAACCAACACAAAAGCCTGGATGTAGAGAACCTGCGGGGAGAAAAACGAAGAGGGGAAGGAGATGATAGGGAAGAAGCCCCGGCGCAGCCAAAACTCGTTGCAGTGACAAGAGGACGCAGAGGAGGGTTTGGCGCCACAAATTTGGGTCCCAGGGGATGGAGGAGACGGCGACTGGATACCGGCTCGGCCTCAACCCTGTTTTGGGGCATCCCCAGGGCTCCCGTGCAGGGAGGAGGAGGCAGCAGCATCTTCCCGCCCTCCCCGTGCACCTCTCCCCAGAGGTTTTCGGCGCACACCGTTAAACGGAAAACGACCCATTTTGGTTGCCGAAAGCAGAAGTGGGCCGCACTGAGAGCTGCCACCCCTCGTGCCGCACCACAAAGCTGCTGTCTGAGCTGGGAGGCTCAGTTACCCCCCCGCCTCCAGCCACACGGATTAATTACCCACCGCTAATGAATTAACTGGGTACTTACAGCCATGCTGGGGCTGGATTTGGTAAGATAAACCACGGTGGGATAGAACTGGTGCTTCAGGTAATAGGCGTGAGCCACCACCGCCGTCGTCAGCGCCAGGCTCCCTGCCATCACCACCGCCGTGCAGAGCATCTCCCCGGCTCGGCCTGCCAGATTAGAAACCCATCAAATTGCGCCAAAAAAGGGGACTTTTGCTAAAACACCCACACTATTTAGTGTAAAATTGAGGATTAATTGGCCACTCTCACATCTCAGGATGCAAAGCCCTTTTTGGGGTGGTTTCTGAGTGCAAGAGGAAAACAAGACCCTAAAACTAATGATGCTACCAACAAGTTGATTTTTTTTAACCTGCTAATGATGACTGCAAGTAGCGAAAAACCTGCAGTGTCAAAGAGAGCTTTTCTGCCCCCAAAATGCTCCTAGCAACGGCACCAGCCCATGTCCTACATACTCAGTGCCACCGGCTGACGCGTCCCCACATCCCTTCTCCCATGTCCCCAGATGTCACCTCCTCATCCCCAACTCTTCCTCCCAAATGTCACCTCCTTGTCCCCATCCCCAGCTCTCCCCCAAGTGCCACCTCCCTATCCCAATCTCTCCCCACTTCCTTGTCCCCACGTCCCCTCCCTCTCTGCAGTGGGGGCCAGACACCCCCCCAGGTCACAGCACCTCTCTGTTGTCCTCCTCATGTCCATCCCACCCCCATCCACCCTCTCAGGTGACAGTCAGTCCACCCATCCTCTAGCCACCCCCGCCATGACTCCTGCCCCCCCAGTGTCCCCCCAACTCCCCCCTGCCCCACCAGATTGCCCCACATCCCTCCTCGTGTCTCTTGTCCCATCCCCCCCAAGTCCCCTGTCACCTCTCAAACCACAGACCCCATACTCTGCCCCACTGCAGGCCCAAATCCCTGTGTTCCCCGTCACATACCCCACCCCCCAGGTGTCCCCAACATCCCCACCTCTGTCTCCCAGACCTCCAGTGTCCCCCATGTCCCTCCCGCAACCCAGCCCCCCATGCCCTGTCCACCCTCACGCCCCAACTTTCATGCCCCCCATGTCCCCTGTTCCCCTCTCAAGTCACTTGGGTTCCCCCACCCCAGTCCCCAAGGGCGCCCCCAAACCCCTGCCCCTTCAAGTGTCCCCAAACCCCCGATCCCTCCAAGACCCCCCTTACATGCCCCCATCCTCCAGGTGCCCCTCCATGTCCCTGTGTGTCCTCCTCCAGCCCTTCAGGTGCCCTCACATACCCCTGTTCCCCCCCCCTGCAGACGACCCGCAGACGACCCCCCCCCCCGCCCCTTACGCTCCCTACTCCGCCAGGGGCCCAACATCTCACCGCTCCCCCCACGTCCCCCTGGGCTCCCCCTTTCTCTCCGGCCCCGCCCCAAGACCCCCCGCTGCTGCCCCCTCCCTCAGGCCCCGGTGTCGGTATCGCCGCCGCCCCCGCACTCACTCGGATCGAGCCCCGCCGCCGCCACGGCTCCCCCCCCCCCCGTCTCAGACCGCTCCCCCACCGGAAGCGCCTCAGCGCGCGACACCTCACTTCCGCTCAGGGCTGAACCACCCGCTGCCCGGAAGGGGGAAACCCGTGGGGGGGTCCCTTCCCCGCTGCTCGCCCCTCCCCAACCCACTCCTCCATAAAGGCTCTTCCCGAGGGTGCTGCTGAGGGTCCCCCTTCCCGGTCTGCCCCCAACGCTGCGCGCGGGGGGGTCCACGAACCCCCCCAAACTAGTCTGGCTCCCCTCCCCACACGCCCACACTTGGTACGGTCCCACCTGCCCCGCAGCCGGAGCTGGGGTGGGCGGGAACGCCAAGGGTCCCGTGTCTCGCTTTCATTGGTCAGACCGCGCGGCGCTCGGCCAATCAGAAAAAAACCCCGCGCGGCGCCGGTTAATCCGCGGCTGTTGCTAAGGGACGGGCGGGAGGGGCGATGAGTTGCGCCCGGCCTCAGCTCTCACGGCGCGGCCTTGGCGGGGGAAATAACCCCCTGCTCCACCCTTAGCGGGCTGGAGGCAGGCCCCCAGACTGCCTCAGCCCCCTGGGGAGACCCAAATTGGGACGGATTTGCCTTTTTTTGCCCTTTTTTCATACCTCACATCACACTCGATGGGTTTGCGTCCCCTCTAGGTTCTTCACAGCCCTTTTCCTGCCCCTTTTTCCCACAGAAAACGCCCAAACGCCTCACCCGGCCCCGCGGGGACTAACGCACGCTGTGCCTCCACCCCACCCTTCACACTTGCCCCCCCTCACAGAGCCCAGCCTATCAGCGACTCCGCCCCATGCTCCGCCCCTCTGATTGGCTAATGTCGCCCACTGTCCCGCCTCCCGGCCTTTGACAGGCAGCGGCGCTTGAGGGCGGAGGAGAGAAGGGAGCCCGCCTCTTTCTTCTCCGCCTTCTGATTGGCTGGCGCCGCGGGCACGCGGCCTATAAGAGAGGTGAGCGGGAGGGGTGGGGTCAAGTTGGCTCCTCGCCCACGATGCCCGTGCCGCCCCGCCCCGCGCGCGCTGCTCAGGTGAGAGGAAAAAGGCGGGAAAAGCGGTTGGGCGTCGCCGTCGCTTTCTGAGGGGATTTCTCTGCTCCCCCCCCCTCCGTTTGTGAGGGAGGGGGGAAAAAGGGGCGCCATGAGGTAAAAACTACCCCCTTCCACCTCACCTTGTTTGCTGAGAGGAGCCAGCCCTAGTTCCGTGAGGTGAAAACAACTCTAAATCTTTTAATTTTCCCTTTTCTCCTTGGTGCGTGAGAGGGATGGCATGGCACGGTGCCCCTTATCTGTTGTGGTGGGGGATGAGGTGGTGGAGGGGGGGGGATTTCAAGCTCTGGGGGCTCTGCTGTCCCCAGTTATTGTGTCCTTTAAATGCTTCCTTGGGATCAAAGGAGAGGAGGCAAATGCAGCCCTTTAAATGTTCTTCTGGAAAAAAAACAAACAAAAAAAATCCCCTGAGGAGGGAGAGAGAGGAGAATTATGCTCCTCTTACCTTATTGAAACCAAATTTTGGTACCCCTGAGCACAAACAAACTGTTTTGAACAGGAGGATGCACTAATATGGGCGTAAAAAAATACTCTTTTTTATAATTTCTCCTCGTTTTTGAGGAAACTACTGCAATGTCTTTGTGTCCTGAGGAGATGGCAAGCTGTGCCTTGGTGGATGGTGATAGTAATCCTACCAAAGTGCCCTGAAATAAGAAATAGAAAAGGATTTTTTTGTTTTCCCAGTAATTTTTGGGGTGGTTGTTGAGCAGCAGTGGGGCAGAGATGTGTCCCTTCTCCCTGTGGTGATGGTTTGTTTGAGGTTGGGTGCTGGGCAGCGATAATAAAACCTGCAAAAACAAGGTGGGTTTTGTCTTTTTTCTTATCGAAGATAAGTGTGGATTTAGATTTTGGGTGGTAAATCTGTAGTCTTTATTACCCCTTTGAGACAAGAGCTATTCTAACCCTAAATTGCTTTAGTTATTGGGGGGTTTTCTTGATCATTTTCAGCGTCTGACCCCTGTAGCTGCTATAAAAATATCCTTCAAATCCCTTGAAGACTGGCACTCCCATGGTTAAAGTATCCCTGAGTTTTTAACTGAGTATCCCTGAGTTTTTAACCGAGTAATATTTATATGGGGGCAGCCCAGCTGCTCCCCCCATCTCCAACCCCTTCAAAGCAGCTTGGATTTCTAAAACAGGAGCACTAGGTTGGCTTTTTTTTAATTAAAAAAGTCGCTTTTTTCTTTTTTTTTTTTGCCAACTGCAGGTTTAATTTTCCCAGTAGGTGGGTTTTGAGGTATTTCAGGGCTTTTTAAAGAGTTGGTAGCAAAATTTCAGCTGGATGCTCTCTGCATCCCTTTATCCTCCTGCAAGGCATGGAGCAGGTGGCTCTCAAATTCCCTTCTTCTCATGTGGCTGCTTAAATAATGCAAAAACTGATGAAATATTGGGGAAAACCCCCAAATTGATAAATAGAGGGGAGTGAGGAAATTGGGGCAGGTTGAGATGCTGCTTTAAGTGGGGTTTTTTTTTTTGAGATCAGCAGGGCTTAATGTGGTGTTTTGGTAGCAGAAGGCAAAATTCAGCACCTCCACCTGGAGGAGGGAATTTCTGTACCATTCCTGTGGCACAAAAGACTAAGAATGAGTTAAACCTGAGTTTATCAAAATGTGAGGCTTTTTTTTTTCCTTAATATCTATTTTTTTTGTCCTAAAATCACTTAAAATAGTAAGTAGGTGGAGAAAATTGGGTCAGCATGGTTACTCCCAACCTGAGGCTTCCCTGGGGATGAAGTCCTCGTTATTCCGCAAAAAGCCCATAGCAACTGATTTGCATATTCACCTCAGCCACAATTACTCCTGATCCTTTTTTTTTAAAAAAGCATAAAAAGCTGAATTTTTGTGGTCTAAAGCACTTGGAAGTGGCCGAAAGGGACCCAGAGCTTGAAAGTGGTGGGTTTTGGTGCAGTGGTTGGGATGGTCCTAGGAGCAAGTTGAGGTGCAGAGGGGCTGCTTCATTAGTGCTCGTTAATGAACTCGCCTTGATTGGGGAGGATGCTGTGGGTAAACCTAGCAGTGCCCAGTGCTCAAAACTACTGATATAAGGCAATTTTGGGGTAAAATGAGCCCTTTATAAACTACAATTTGAGTCGGGGTGTGAGATGCTGCTGGGGATATTGCGTTTGTGTCATTTGGCTTGAATGAGGGGTCTGGTTTGGGGGGGATTTGGGGTGTTTGCATGGTTCATTTGTTTTTTTTCTGGGGGGGGGATTTGGAGCTTTTTAGTGGAGCTCTGGGGGGCTTGGTCAGTTTTGGGGGGTTTATCTGGGATTTTTTTGAGGGCGTTTATGTTTTTTTTCAATGGTTGGTGTGTTCTTGGGGGGACTTGGAGTGTTTGAACTGATCGAGTTTTGAGGGGACTTTGAGGCATTTTGGAGATAAGGGTCTTTTTGGGGGGGTTAAAGGGCTGATCTGGTTTTGGGGGCATTTTGGTGTGTTTGAATGGCTGGTCTGTTTTTGGGGGGGCTTGTGATGGCTGGTCTGTTTTCTTGGGGGTCTTGGGGAACATTAGATCATTTGGCTTGTTTTTTGGGGGGGCTTTGGGGTGGCTGGTCTGTGGGGTTTTTGGACTTTTCTGGGTGTTAAAGGGTTGGTCTGTTTTTTGGGGGGGCATTTGGGGTGTTTGATTTGTTGGCCTGTTGTTTTTTTGGAGGGGGACTTTGGGGCATTTGGGCTGCTGGTCTGGTTTTGGGGAGCTTAGGGCTTTTGGGCGTTAAAATGTTGGTCTGGTTTGGGGGGCTCTGGGGTGTTTGTTTTTTTGGGGGGAGCTTGGGGTGGCTGGTTGCTTTTGGGGTAACTTGTGACTTTTGGGGGGTTTAAAGGGTTGGTCTGGTTTGGGGGGTCTTGGGGCTTTTGGGGGCACTCAGAGCTTTTTGGGGGGATTAAGGGCTTGCTCTGGTTTTGGGGGGACTTTGGGCTGTCCCCCCACCACCCCCTCTCCCTCAGGCCAGCCCCCCCACCTCCATGAAGCCCCCCCCATCTCCAGCCCCCCCGGGTGGTGAGAGACCCCCACCCAGCACCCCCCGGAGCCTTCACCTGCACCGCCAGGAGCGAGAAGCCTTCTTCAAGCTGCTGGGTAAGGGAATGGCTGCAAAACTACTGAAATCCTGTAAAATTGGGAAAAACCAATTCCCCTGCATCATTGAAAACCCCCAAACTGGGAGGTTTCCCCCCAAAAAAAAATATTTTTATGTAATAATTTTCCTCCTCTTGAAGAAGACAACGTGGTGCAGGAATTCCTGTCGATGGATGTCTGCTGCAGGATTTCTGATAAGGTTAGTCCTTCAAAAACTCTGCTTTATTTTTTTTTTAAGCAAGACACCTTTTCTGCCTGAATTCAGCTTTTTTTCCTTTTTTTGCCTAAAATCACTGTGTTTTTCCTCATTTCCCAGTACCTGTTGGCAATGGTGCTGATGTACTTCAAGCGTGCCGGCCTGCCCACGAGCGAGTACAACCGCCTCAACCTCTTCACTGCCCTGTGCGTACCCCGAGGTGACCTCATTAACGAATGAGCTGCCCGCTCGTTAACGAAGCCGGGGGCTCTAATGGCGCTCCTCCAGAGCGCTCACTAACAGAGCGGGGCTCTATTGATGCTGTTAAATCTCCCCAAACCCATGCTGCCCCGGAGATCCCCAAGCTGCCTCGCCCCCTTCCCACTATCCCTACCTGCTGAATTGCCCAAAATCCCCACAATTCACCCCATTTTCCCCCCCACAGGTACCTGGCAAATGACATGGAGGAGGACGAGGAGGAGCACAAGTACCAGATCTTCCCCTGGGCTCTGGGCCGCCGCTGGCGCTGTCTCTTCCCCCGCTTCCTTCGGCGCCGCGACCGTCTCTGGGCCCGCATGAGCTACCGGGCGGCCGTCAGCCGGCACTGCTGTGAGGAGGTCGGTGCTGTGAAAAACACCCAAAATCCCTTCATCTTGCCCCGAAAAATCCTTAGAGACCACTCACCCTCCAAAAAAGGCCCTTAAAGATCCCCAAAACCTGGTGAGAATCAAAAAAAGAAGTGAAATCTTAATTTTTATGGGAAGTTTGCTGCCCGATGCCGCTTTCCCTGCTGAAAAATGTCTGTATCTTCAGAAAATGGATTATTTTTATTTTTTATTTAAGGTTAATTAGTGAGGTTTTGCGGTCAGGCAAGTCGCTCTCCCTGGCAGGGGCGGGTGGGAATGAAACCCCCTGCCCTGTTGTGCCGGGGGGTGGTGGTGGTAGGGGGGGTGGTATGTCCCTCAAATTGCAGCAGGTTTTAGAGCAACCCCCCCCAGTGCCAGGGGGTTTTTTAGCCCCAAACTCATGTTTTTTTACCCCAAACCCCTCTGTGCAGGTGATGGCGGTGGAACCCTGGCACTGGGCCTGGCAGCGGGAGCGACCCCCCCACCACAGCGGGGCCACGCGCCCCCAGTGTCCCCCCTGGCCCTCCCCCTGCCTGCGCTGCTCCAGGCCCCTGGCCCCGCAGCAGGAGGAAGATGAGGGTCCCTGGGCGCAGGACACCATCATCCTGCTGCCGCCACGCCGCCCCAGCGCCGCCCTGCTGCCCGACTCCGCCAAAACCCACTGAGGTCACACACCATTTGGGCTGAAATCGGCTGAAATTGTGTCCGGGCCACGTCCTGGATGTCTCTCTTCTTCGTAGCTTGCTCGCAGCAAAGCCAATATTGGGATTTTTAAACTCAAAATCCACATTCGCTCATGGCGGACCTGAACCTATCTCTTCTACAGTGCAAACTAGTGATTTTTGGTTATTTTTCCCCATTTTTGTCCTGTTTCCCCCTTATTTATAAACACCAGTTGACAACAATTTGCTCAAAAATGCTTGTTTTCTGCCTGTTGCCCAATATCTCCTGTTTTTAGCCCACAAACTCTTGTGCTTCCCTCCACTGTGAGGCCAAAGGGTGTGTGGGATGAGGGGGTGTGACACTGAGACCCCCAGCACCCTCCCACCTCCCCCTTTCATGCCAAAAAAAAAAAAAAAGGGGAAAACGGGTAATGTGAAGTATTAAAAAAAAAAAAAAAAAAAAAATGAATAAATCACTATATTTTTGTGTTTTGTGTGTGGAGAAGAAGGGGGGGAATAGATTGAAGGGGGTGATTTGGGGGCAGGGCTGATGTGGGGGGGGCAGCTGTTTTTGGGGGAGCTGGTTTGGGGGTGCCCCCCACAGTGGGGTGATGGGGGGGGCTCTTCTCCCCCACATCCCCCAACCCCATTTCTCTCCTCAGGAGGTGGGAACAGAGGGACCGGTCCTGCGGGCGCAGGTAGGGATGGCGGCAGCCCTGTGCGTGTCACACACATGTCACATGTGCCCCAGCCTTCCACACATATGTGGTGGTGTGTTCAAGCACCCTGCACATGTGTGTGCCTTGTGTCCCAGCCCTCTGCGTACACGTCTCATTTCCTGCTGCTCTGCACATGGGTGTTCCACACATGTCCTGTTCTCCACACATGTGTTCTAGCCCTGAACATGGGTCCCAGCCCTTTGCACACATGTGTGTGTTATGTGTCCTGGCCCTCTGCATGTCTGTCCCAGCTTTCTGCACACACATGCCCCATGTGTGTCCCAGCCCTCTACACACATGTCCCAGCCCTTGATACACATGTGTCCTGGGTGTGTCCCAGCCCTCTACCCACAAGCCCCACTCGTGTCCTGGTTATGCACACACATGTCCCGTGCATGTCCAGCCCTCTGCACACGCATGTGGCGTGCGGCCCGGCCCACAACAGCATTCCCCCCGGCGAAAAACCCGCAGTTGCGGGAGGACGACAGACCCAAAAAACCAGAGAAACGGCCCTAGAAACGACCCCAGAAACGCCTCGGGGTCCTCCCCCCGCCCCCAAAATCGCTCCCTTTTACCCCATTTCCCCTCCCGCAGGCTCTGAGGGAGGAGCAGTGCAGGGAGGAGTCTCGGCGGAGGCGGGCGGGGGGTTCAACCCGGCCTCGCCTTCCTGCTTAAGGAAGACTTTATACATATATTTATTTTTTTCCTTATTTTACCCAAAAGCGGCGAGTTCGGGAGCGGCCCCCGCCCCCAGCGAGGTACGTTCCCCCGTGTCCCCCCAGGAGGTGACAGCCACCCCCGCAGCAGGGTGACAAGGCAGGAGGCACTTCCCCCTCTCCTCAACTTTGTGGCCGGCGGCGCTTATACAACTCCCCGCGCTGCCAGATCGGGGGGGAAGATGGGGAAAACGGGCAAAACCCATTATTTTGGCCTATTTTCCTTCCTTCTCGGAGCCGTGAAGGGGTGGGGGAGCTGGGGGGGGCTCCCCCACACCACAACCGAGCCTCGTTTTAACCAGAAAAGTGTTTTTGGGGGGCTAAATCCGCCTCGGGGAGGGGGGGAATGGGGGATTTGTGGTTTTTTTAATGTTTTTGCTCAAAATATAGTGTTTTTTGATGTTTTCTCTCATTTTGCATGATATTTTCTCCCCAGCGCAACGGGAGGGAAGCGGCTGCCGAGGGGCCGAGCCTTCGCCCCACGGCACCTGCCAGGACATCGAGTACCTGCTGCCCTCCTGGAAACAGGGTGAAAAGAGGCGATTTTTGTCCTGCTGTCCCAAAAAGTGTATGTATGGAGGGATTCATCCCTGGGGAGGGACAAACGGCTCCTGCTCTCTCCAGGGAGGGTACAGGGAAGCAGAGGGGCCCCCGGGGCACAGGCATGCAAGGGGGGGACCTCGTTAACAGGGAAAATCGCTAGCGAGAACCCCGTTAATGGGGAAACTCGTTAACGAGAACGTTGTTAACGGGGCGGGGGAACAGTGTTGTGAAGCACCCTGTGAGTGAGGCCTCCACCCTGCCCCAAAAAGCTGCTCTGGGCTGGGGGTGGGGGGAGTCTCTAACCCACTCTGCCACCCCACCACCCCTCATTTTGGGGACAATTTGTGCTTTTTTGGGGCATAATCCCCATTTTTAGGGTGTCCCTGAACCCCCCCGAGGGCCACGCTGGGCTTTGGGGTGGCAGGAGCCCCCGTGTTCGGCAGCATTTTGGGGGGCCACACTGCTAACTTCGGTGTCACCTTTCTGTTGCTCCCTCTGTGGCCCAAATTAGTGCCTAATTAAGCTCCCCAATGCTTAATTAAGCTCCCCAACGCTTAATTAAGGCCTTTATGAGTTTAACATGGGTCCGGCAGCACTGCCTGGGGCTGTGCTCCTGGGGAGCGGCCGTGACACACACTGCAACTTGCAGGACCTGTTCTGGGGCCGTTTCCCCTCATTTTGTCAGCGTTTGGGGCTGCCCGGTGCCGTAATTGTCATTTTTTTTTTGTTATCACGGGGCCATTTCGAGGTTAAACACGACTATTTTGGGCCTGCTCGGGTTACAGACAGCGAGCAGCTGCCGCAGGGGGTGGTGAGGGCGGGAGGACTTCCCCGCCCCTGTAATTCCCTCTTTTCACCCCAAAACAGTGGCACATTCAGCTCACCAAAATCCCCCCAATCACCCCCAACCCTGCGTGGCCCAGGCATGACCCCAAATTTGGGGGAGTTACAGCGCTTTTTTAGCATTTTTGCCCCCGAAATTAGGATCTCCATGGGATCATAATCGGTGCGTTTAATATAAACTAACTGTTGCGTTTTTTGGGGGCAGAATCCTCTTTTTTCTTTCAAGCCACGCACAGTGGCGATCCTAAAGCAGACCCCAAACCCCCCCAAATCCCCCCAAAACGCCCCACAAGGTGGGGGTACATAGCTCCGAAAAGCCCCTGTGTTCCCCCTCTTCCCTGTCAAGCCAAGCCCCCGCAAACGAGGCCGCGCTAGTTACTCGTCATTAGATCCCCCCGCTAACGCGAGGCGCCTTTAAATCCACTAATTATCCTCCCCCTGATTTAATTAAGGGGGCGCACGAGGTGCTCCCCGACTTCGTCCAGGCGCGAGGGAGAGCGCAGCCGCCCCAGCACCCGGCAGCGGCGCCGAGGAGGAAAATCAGGCGGAAAGCTTCAATTTTTAAGCACTTGGGGTTTTTTTTTTGCCATTTGCCCGATTTCCCCTGTTTTCTCCCCAGGATGGCGGAGGAGCCCATCGTGCCGGTGTACTGCACTGGCGTTTCGGCGCAGGTGCAGCGGCAGCGGGCGAAGGCGTTGGGGTTGGGGCAGCACGAGAACGCGGTGCGGTACCTGGGGCAGGACTTCGGGCGGCTGGTGGAGGAATGTCGGCGTTCCGGAACCCTCTTCCGCGACCAAACCTTCCCGCCGGCTCCCGCCTCCCTCGGCTTCCGCGAGCTGGGGCCCGGCACTGCCAAAACCCACGGCGTCCAGTGGAAGAGGCCGACGGTGAGGCACAGTCTTAATGACGGGGTGCTAATTAATTGCCTTCCCCCAAGTGGAGCGCCCGGCTTGTCGCTTGGGTTTTAATTCCCGTGGTGTAATTGATGGTCGTTACCGCAGCAAGCTCCTCCCGGCGCGGCGGCGGCGGCTCTGAGGGAAAAAAAACCCTGTAAATATCCAAATTTTGGTGATTTTGGTGATGGAACTGGGGGTGTTTCCCTGCAGGAGCTGTGTCCGCGCCCGCAGTTCATCGTGGACGGGGCCACGCGCACCGACATCTGCCAGGGAGCGCTGGGTAGGGAGCGGCAACGCTTCAGTTTTCCTGATTTTCTCTTTTTTTTGCCTCAAAATGGAGGGTTTTGGGGATGGTTCTACCCAGTTGAGGCTTGTTTGCCGTTACCGCCAGTGGCGAGTTTGAACCTTGCACCGGTGGGTTGTGGCAGAACCAGCCGTGGCTTCCCGTTAAACACCCATGGAGTGTAAAAAAACATATATAGAGGTGTTGAGTGACCAGAAAATTGCCTTTTTTACCCCAAAACTGAGAGGAAACTGGTGCCCGCAGGTGACTGCTGGCTGCTGGCGGCCATCGCCTCCCTCACGCTCAACGAGACCCTCCTTCACCGCGTGGTGCCGCACGGGCAGAGCTTCCAGCACGGCTACGCCGGCATCTTCCACTTCCAGGTCAGGCACGAACCCCACCACCATTCAGGGGTTCCCCCTCCATTTTTGGGTTCCTCTCCAGCATTTTGGGGGTCTCCCCCTCCATTTTGAGAGGATTCCCCACCATTTTGGGGCTCCTTCTGCCATTTTGGGGCTTTCCCACCATTTTGGGGCTCCCCTCCACTGTTTTGTGAGGATCCCCCACCATTTTGGGGCCAAGTGAGGCACTTTCCGCCACAGAGGTTCATCTCCCGGCGGGGTGATGCTGGCCTGGTGCCACTGCTGTTCCCCTCATGGCGATATGCACTGTGGGACCCCAAAATGTGTGTTTTCTGCCCAAAACGCCACTCCCCGGCTAAAAAAAACGTGGAGGTTTTACCTTTGGCCTCCTCTTCCTCTTCAGATTTGGCAGTTCGGCGAGTGGCTGGACGTGGTGGTGGACGACTACTTGCCCACCAAAGACGGCAAGCTGCTCTTCGTCCACTCCGCCGAGGGCACCGAGTTCTGGAGCGCCCTTTTGGAGAAAGCCTACGCCAAGTACGCCCTCCCTCCCCCGCCCTTCCCTCCCTTGCGTTTTGGGGTGAAACGCTCCCAAAACGGTCCGGTCTTGCAGGGTGAACGGGTGCTACGAGGCGCTGTCGGGCGGCAGCACCTCAGAGGGCTTCGAGGACTTCACGGGCGGCGTGACGGAGTGGTACGACCTGCGCAAGCCGCCAGCCGATCTCTACCAGATCATCCTCAAGGCGCTGGAGCGCGGCTCCCTGCTCGGCTGCTCCATCGACGTGAGCGAGAGGGGGGCCTTTTGGGGCTAAAAAACCCAAGGTTTGGGGGGTCCTGCGCCCAGCATTAGAATAAGCACGGCACCGCACACAGCCGCCGTCTCGTTTCCTCGCAGATAACGAGCGCCTTCGACATGGAGGCGGTGACCTTCAAGAAGCTGGTGAAGGGACACGCGTACTCTGTGACGGGGGCCAAGCAGGTGAGAGACGGCGCCGTTTTGGAGAGAAAATGGCGCTTTTTGGGTCACGAGCCCTGATGGCGCCATTTACAGATCAACTACCGCGGGCAATCGCTGGGCCTGATCCGTATGCGCAATCCCTGGGGAGAAGTGGAGTGGACGGGACCCTGGAGCGACAGGTGAGGACCGCAAAGCTTCGTTAGCATTAATTAATGAAGCTGCCAGGCCCCGTGGATGAGATCTGTTTGTCACCTGCAGCTCGTCCGAGTGGAACGCGGTGGAGCCGGCGCTGAGGCAGCAGCTGATGGTGAAAATGGAGGATGGCGAATTTTGGTAAGCAAAAAGGGATTAAAAACCCCTTTTCCCGGCTGTTTTGTGCCAGGAAAAGAAGGAAAACTTCCCCCTCCTGACCTTGGGCGCTTCCTCTTCCTCCAGGATGTCCTTCCGGGATTTCCTGCGGGAATTCACCCGCCTGGAGATCTGCAACCTCACCCCAGACGCTCTCCAATCCCGCAAATTCCGCAAGTGGAACACGCGGCTCTACGACGGGACGTGGCGGCGCGGCAGCACGGCCGGCGGCTGCAGGAACTACCCCGGTAGGCGCCACCAAGGAATTTCACCTCAAAAAACTGCTAATTTTGGGATGGATTTAACCTCCTCTTGCTCTTTTTTCAGCCACTTTCTGGATAAACCCGCAGTTTAAGATCCAGCTGGAGGAGGTGGACGACGAGGGGGACGAGGGCGGCGGGCGCGAGCCCGGCTGCAGCTTCCTGCTGGCGCTGATGCAGAAGCACCGGCGCCGCGAGCGCCGCTACGGCAAGGACATGGAGACCATCGGATTTGCCGTCTACGAGGTAATGGTGTCACCCGGCGTCACCCGGCATCACCCGGTGCGGCCGAGTGACGAAGAGGTGAGACCTCTCCTCTCCTCTCCTCCAGGTTCCTCCCGAGGTGGGTACGAGTCGCCGGCGGTGACAACGTCACCGTAACCAGGAAACACGGAAGGTGGGGGAGGTTTTTTGGGGGTTATTTTGGGTGTTTTTAACCCCGGTTCTGGCAGCACGTGGGGAAGTCGGGCGTCCACCTGAAGCGGGATTTCTTCCTGGCCAACGCCTCGCGCGCCCGCTCGGAGCAGTTCATCAACCTGCGAGAGGTGAGCACCCGGTTCCGGCTGCCGCCGGGGGAATACATCGTGGTGCCCTCCACCTTCGAGCCCAACAAGGAAGGAGACTTCGTCCTCCGCGTCTTCTCCGAGAAGAAAGCCGGCACTGAGTAAGAGACGCCTCGTTAGTGCTAACGATGCCGGGCGACTCTTGAGGACAAACTCTCCTTTATTATCTCTGCAGGGAAATGGATGACAAGATCCAAGCCACGCTCCCGGATGAGGTGAGGGTGGTGGACAACGCTGTAGGGTGCCGAGGCCTGGCCTTTTTACCAAACCTGCCATTTTTTCCCTCAGAAAGTGCTCTCCGAAAGCCAAATTGACGACAACTTCAAGCAGCTCTTCAAGCAACTGGCGGGGGCGGTAAGGGGGGTGCCGGGACGGGTGACACCGGTGACACAGGCAGTGGCACGGGGCTGCCGGAGAACACCCCGTCTTCTCCCCGCAGGACATGGAGATCAGCGTCACGGAGCTTCAGACCATCCTCAACCGCATCATCGGCAAACGTGAGCCGCGGGCGGGTTCCCCGCTCCTCGCCTTAATCGCCCTGTAACTCGTTAAGGCAGACAACCACCGGCTTCTTTGCAGATAAAGATCTCCGGACCAAAGGGTTCAGCACCGAGTCCTGCCGCAGCATGGTCAACCTCATGGACGTATCCTCCACCGCCAGCCGTGGGGCAGGGGTATTTTTTTGGGGAGGGGGGCACCCCAAATCCCGCCCTTTTCCTTAACCCCCTCCCGCCCCGCAGAAAGATGGCAACGGGAAGCTGGGGCTGGTGGAGTTCAACATCCTGTGGAACAGAATCCGCAACTACCTGGTGGGTCTGGGGGGGTTTTGGGGTGCGAAAGGGGGGTTTTGGGGTCTCTCTCCTCATGGGTGACCCCCATTTTTTTTGGTGGGGGGGTGGTGTTGGGCTCGCAGGCCATCTTCCGCAAGTTCGACCTGGATAAGTCGGGGAGCATGAGCGCCTACGAGATGCGGATGGCGCTGGAAGCGGCAGGTAACGCCCCGCTCCGGCGATGAACCCCGGGCTTCGTTAACACCATCCTCAGTTTTAACAAATTTCCCTCCCATCCGCCTCGGGTGGGTTGGGTTGGTTTGTTTGTTTCCTAAAAAGGCTATAAATTGAACAAAAAGCTGCACGAGCTGATCATCACCCGCTACGCGGAGCCCGACCTGGCCATCGACTTCGACAACTTCGTCTGCTGCCTCGTGCGCCTGGAGACCATGTTCCGTGAGCGGCATTTCATCCCTAAATCCCACCGCTTCCGCCGATCCCACCACGCCTCCCACAGGATTCAGCAGGAAAAATTGGAAAAAAATTGATTTAAAATACAACTTTTCCCTACTTTCCTTATTCGATTCCATGGAAAAGTTGGAAAAACCCCGCAAGAGTTGACGGGGAAGCCAGAAAAAGTGCAAAAAAAAAAAGCAGGATTTAAGGGGAAAAGTCCTAAAACCCCAATTTTTTTCTGTTAAATCCTGTTTTCCGACTTTTCCTGATAAATCCTGCTGGGTTTTTGCACTTTTTTCACAGAAAAAAAATGTGGGTTTTCCAACTTTTCTCCTTGAAACCTACTGGGTTTTCCAACTTTTCCCCTTAAATCCTGTGCTTGTTTTGCATTTTTTCCTGCTAAATGCTGGGCTTTTTTTCCAACTTCCTCACTTGATCCTGTGGGGTTTTTACAGTGTTTCCCAGAATTTAACTTTTCCATGGAATTGAACAGGAAAAGTTGAAGAAAACCCCACAGGCTTTACCAGGAAAAGTGGCTTTTTCCTCGTTTTCGTCCTTAAATTCTGGATTTTGCCTGACTTTTCCCCCTTAAATCTTGCTGTTTTTTCCCACTTTTCCCCCTTAAATCCTTCCTGGTTTTCCTGATTTTTCCCCCTAAATCCTGCTGGTTTCCTCCCGGTTTTTCCCCTTAAGTCCTGCCCCGTTTTCCCCGCAAACATCTAATACCGTTTCCCTCACTGCAGGGTTTTTCCAAGCGATGGACGTGGACCAGGATGGCGTCGTCACCTTCGACTTGCTGCAGGTACCCGTGGGTGCTGCGTGGGGCTGGCACCCGCCCCGAAACCACCCAAAACTCACCCAAAAACCCACCCAGACCCCTCCTCACCCCCTCCTCCTCCTCCCGCAGTGGCTACAGCTCACCATGTTCGCCTGACCAGACCCCCCAGCCCTCCAAGTGCCTTCGCTGCGGAGCCAGAACCGCGCCAGTTTTTCCCTTTTTTTGCCTTTTTTTCAGCATAAAGGAGGGTGTGGGGGGGTGCAGGTGTTGTGGCCACCCCCAGCCGGAACACGGGGCTCCCCTCGCGCTTCGCCAAAGAAATGCCCCTTTCCTCGCCTCTCGCACGGCTGTTTTGGGGGGAATTCTCACGGTTTTTGTGCCTCTTGCTACCGAAGGAGCCCGGGGGGGTGACGCCGGGTCTCAGCCCCCCGTCGCCTCTCGCTTCCGCGCTCTTTCCCAGCGCCTCAGTCAGGGATCTTCTGCCTACCGGGTGCCATAATGGTGGTTTTTTTTTATTGTATAAATTAAAAATAAGGAAAAAAAACCAACTAACAACCAAGAAACGTTATTAAAATCAAAGCTATTTTCTACCAGTCCTTTCCCACCCCCTCCAGCTTCCAGCTTTGCCTCAGGGTGAATCCCACCGGCCCCCCCCGACCCGCTGGGTGCTGAGGAGGGCTCGACGCCACGCTTTTACCACCCAGGTGCAAAAAACCCCATAGCTAGTGTATATTTAGGGCTTATACGCGGGGTTATAGATACAGTTTGGGGGGGTGTTTTTTGGTTGTTCTGAACAAAAACCCGCGATCCTATCAGAGACCGGGGCGGGTCCTGTCAGGGACCGGGGCGGTCCCTCTCCGACCGGGGCTGTCGGCTTGGGCCAGTGGCGGTCTTCCCGGAGCGGGGACGACCCCTCCGGGGCCCGGTCCGCTCCCTCCGGGTCGGTCCCCGTCAGGCGCCGCTGTGAGGAAACCCCCGGGAGGGCGGGAAAACTCCCGCCTTTTTCCTCCCCCGCCTCAACCCCGCGGGGGGGGGTTGGAGCAGCCGGGCTGCGTGGCCACGCCCCTCTCCCTGCCCGCCCTCTCCCATTGGCCGGTTGACCCTGTATATTTGAGTGGCCCCGCCTCTTTCCGCCATGCGCGGCCACGCCTCTTGCCTTATAAGGCGTGCTCCCGCCCACTCCCCTTCCCCGCTGCCGTCAAGCGCGGCGGTGTCGCGCCCGCGCGGGCTTTTCGCCGCGGCGATGGCGGAGCCGGAGCAGGGGCCGGTGTCGGCTGAGGCGGTGCTGCGGGAGCTGGCGCTCTTCGAGCTGGGTTGCCAGGGCCAGGACGTGCCCGCCAAGCGTGAGGACACCGCGGGGGACACGGCCCGGGCGTGTCGGGGGAGGGAAGGGGGGGTATTGGGAGCCGGGGGCCCGAGAGTGTCAGGGGGGTTGTGTGAGGGAGAACTGGGGGGCTGAGGGTGTCTAGTGAGGGGTTTGGGGGTGTCAGAGTGTGTTTGAGGGTGTATTGAGGGTCTGGAGGTGTCAGGGGAGTGGTTTGGGGGGGTCTCGGGTGATTTGGGTGTCATGGGGGGCGCATTATGGGGGTCAGGACTTCAGGCGCTGCCAGGATTTGGAGGGCATAAGGGGTTGGGGGGTGTCGGGATCTGGAACTTTTCAGGGGTCTGGAGCAGGAGGTGGGAGGGGGCCCACCAGTGGGTTTTAGGGTACGCCTGGGGGGTCCCCAGCCCCATTGACCCCTCTCTCCCTCCCCTTCGCTGCAGTGGTGGAGCTGTGCCTGACCCACGGGCTGGGCCCGGTGGCGTTGGCTAACGAGCTGCTGGCCTTCGTCACCAGCAAGGACCTCGGCACCCAGCTCTCCGCCGACGTCCTTGACGCCTTCGAGCACGAGGTAGTGGGGGGTCGCCCAATGTCCCCCCCACCCCAAAACCCCCAGGAAAAGTGGTGGACACACACTCACCTCCCTCCTTCCTCCTCCAGCTCCTTGCCAAGCGGAGCAGCAGGGTCCCCCGGAAGAGGGACAACCGCTACAGTGGCCTTCACGACATCCACTCCCTCCAGGAGCTGTATCCTGTGGGTTTTGGGGTGATTCCTGAAAAAAACAGGGCGTTATGGTGTCTAGACCATGTTCGGCCCTTCCCCTGGAAATGAGGTTTCGTTAGCGCTGGTTAACAGGGGGAATTCATGGCTTAGGGGCGTGCTGGCGGGTGTCCCCCCCCAAAAATAGGGGTTTTGGGTGCTCCTTAACGAGCCATCAGCCTTGACGAGGAAGAAGAGGATGAGCTGCTGGACGCCTACACCACGCCATCCAAGGTGCGCACCGACACCTTAACCCCAAAACCTACCCCCAAATCTACCATTTTCTGCCCCAAAAACCCTCACCCCAAAGCATCCTTTTTTTTTTTTTTAAATTTTTCTGTCTCGCAGGGTTCTCAAAAACGCAGCAATTCCACCCCAGAAACCCCCCGGCCCAAGCGCACCCTCTCCTCCCGCAGCCCCTACGCACTTTTCTCTCCCAACAGCTTCTCCCCGAGGTAAGCGGTCGCGCTGGGACTGTCACCGGCGCTCGTGGTGGTGCCACCGCCGCTGGTCCTCACCGTCACCCCCTTCCATTTTTTGTCCCCGCAGTGTCACCCCCTCCCAAAAATACACGTCGCGCAGCAGCCGGGGGGAGGTGGTGGCTTCCTTCGGCTCCGTCCAGGGTCCCTCCTGGAGCGGTCGCGGCGGCGCCGGTTGTACCCCTAAACTTTTCGGTGTCCCGGAAGAGAATTTGACAAAAAGCTACAAATTCATGTTCCAGAAAGCACTTGACGTCCGGGAAGGTGATGCTGTGAAAGGGGTGGGGCTCGGGGAGGTGACCCTCACCTCGATTTGGGTGGTAACCCTGGTTTTTGGGGGGGGGGGGTTTATGGTGTTTTTCTTCCTCCGTAGTGCTGTCATGGAGGATCGAGGAGCTTGGTGACGTGCTCAAGAACCACCATCACCTGGAGGAATTCGCCTCGGTGTTGCTCCCCGCGCAGGTGAAAACCCCCGCTTGGGTGTCACCCCAGCACCCTGCACCCACCTTTAGGGGGCGTTTTGGGGCAAAACCAGCTCGTTTTTTTTCCTGTCGTCCCCCAGGAACCGGTGACGGTGCTGGGCCAGATCGGCTGTGACAGCAACGGGAAGCTCAACGCCAAATCGGTGGTGCTGGAAGGGGACCGGGAACATTCCTCAGGCGGCCAAATCCCCCTCGACCTCTCGGAGCTGAAGGAATATTCCCTCTTTCCTGGTCAGGTGCGGCCGCGGCGATTTTGGGGTGTGTGTGGGGGTGTGTATGAACCCCAAACTTCCCCAAATTGGAGCCTGACGCCGTTTTCTCCCCCACCTTCAGATCGTGGCGCTGGAGGGGACCAACAGCACTGGGAGGATGATGGTGGTCTCGAAGCTCTACGAGGTGATGGCGTGGCACTGCCAGCGTGTCCCCAGCAATGGGTTTGGGACTGGGTTTTGGGGTGAAAAAGGAGGATTTCGAGACAATTTATGATTTATCCGCAGGGGGTGCCCCTTCCTTTCCACACGCCGACAGAGCCGGCCCCGGGTGAGCCCCGACGCTTCACCCGCCAACCCCGCTGCGGTTTAACACTACGATGTGTTAAACCTCCCCGCCAGACCGGGGTGTCCCCAAAACCCCTCTTTTTGTCCCCAAAACCCTCCCTTCTGCCCCCGCAGAGCAGAGGATGGTGCTGGTGGCCTGCGGACCCTACACCACCTCCGACAGCATCGCCTTTGACCCGCTCACTGACCTCATCGAGGTGATCGTCCGCGACCGCCCCGACGTCTGTGTGCTGGTGAGGGGCCGCAGCGGGGACGGGTGGGCCTGGGGCAGCCGGGTTTATTATATAAACCAATTATTCAAATCAATTAAACCAGTTACGTGTTATGCAACAAGAGGCTGCGGCATGAAAACCCGGTTGAGGTTTCAAAACCTTAAAAATCAGCGTAAAAAAGCCCCGCTTGAGAAGAGAGGCAGCTCGGGCATTCTCTCAAACCACCTGGTTTTCAACCTAAAGTGATAAAACACAGGTTTTTCACCCTAAAGTGATAAAAAGTGCCCTGTTTTAAGAGCAAATCGTGCTCTTTGAGTGCCCCAGGAGTTGAAGCCTGACATCCCGCTCGAATTTTATCAGTCTCCCCTTTTGCCCCAAGCCCTTTGGGGCTGCAGGATAAAACTTGAGCTTAACAAACAAGAATAATTGAAAAAATACCTTTTTCTGGGCGGTTTAACATCTTTAACTTGGCTCCTGGGGCTGGGGACACGGGGCCATCCCTGCTCGTGGTGTTTCTCTGATTTTTTTTTTTTTTTTTCACCGTTTCTTCGCAGTTCGGGCCGTTCCTGGATGCCAAGCATGAGCAAGTGGAGGTGAGGGAGAACTGGGCACCCACAGACGCCCCCTTGGCTTCACCCCTGGGTGGGGGCTCGGCTGGGTGCCCCCCAAAGCTCCCCCGAGACCCCCAGCGCACGAGCGGGGCACTCTAGAGGCTGATTTTTGCCCCCAAAACTCCTCCTTCGGTGTGGATTTTGGGCTGATCCATGCTGCCGGACTCCAGAAGGGCAAAGCAGCTGCGGGGGGGAGGTGGGGGTGGTCGCAGCATCCCCCCGCACACCCTGAAAAAAGGGGGAATTCCATAAATCCCGTCATTTTCCCTCAATTCCTAGAACTGCCAGCTCCTGGGGTCCTTCGCCGAGGTCTTCAAGCTCTGCCTGAAGATGATAATCGAGGGGACGAGAAGGTAGGGATGGTGACTGCGTGAAGGTCTTACAGCTTCCACAGGTAGCTTTTTGCCTAAAACCACCTCGTTCTCCCCCAGACGGGATCTGGACGGGAGGTTTCCACTGATTCCCACGAGGGAAACTGGCAGCGGAGGAGAGAAATCGTTAGATTTTGGTTCAAAGCCTCGTTAACGGGCTCTGAAATGGATTTGAGGCGCGTTTGCTTGCTGTGGTGCTTGCTTTGCTTGCACGCTGTGGGCGTGATTTATAGATGCATCCTGGCTTTTCCCCCCCAAAAATCCACGGAGAAAGGAAGTGGGAATGTTTCACGGTGGTTTTTTTCCCCTCCGCGGTGTCCTCCCGGGGCCGGGTGACGGCGCTTCCCCCCTCCCGGCGGCACCGATAAAGAACAAACGAAGGGTTTTGGTTTTTTTTTCTTCCCTTCCAGCCTCTTTCATCCGCTGCCAGACGCCGGCAGGGACAGGGACGCGCCCCCCTCGTCCCTCTCGCTGTCAGCAGCCCTCCCTGACACCCCAAAAACCCTCTCAGACCCCCCTCAGCCTCCTCTTGGTGCATCCAGACCCTTTCCTTTATAATCGTTTTCTAAATTTACTAAAAAAGTTGGGTTTAGGCTGTTTTTTTTTTCTTTTTTTAACGCTTCTCTGGTTCAGCGCGGTCACCGCGCACCGGGGGAAGGCCGTATTCGCAGCCCTGTTGTTTGCCAACACCCTCCGGGGGCTTCGATCCCAGGAAAACATCACTTTCTCGCAGCCCACGGGGTGAAACCCCTTTCCGGAAAAAAGCCAAGCGGGATCTGGGGGGATTTCAGCAGATTTTGGGTCATAGAATCATAGAATCATAGAATTGTTGAGGTTGGAAGGGACCTTTAAGATCATCGAGTCCAACCTTTAGCCTACCCTGACAAGAGCCACTTCTAAACCATGTCCCTCAGTGCCCCATCTACCCTTTTTTTAAACACCTCCAGGGATGGTGAATCCACCACCTCCCTGGGCAGCCTATTCCAATGTTTAATAACCCTTTCAGTGAAAAAATGTCTCCTAATATCTAATCTAAACCTCCCCTGACATAACTTAACCCGTTTTCTCTCATTCTATCACTTGTCACCAGGGAGAAGAGGTCAGCCCCCATCTCTCTACAACCTCCTTTCAGGTAGTTGTAGAGGGTGATAAGGTCTCCCCTCAGCCTCCTCTTCTCCAGGCTAAACAACCCCAGCTCCCTCAGTCGTTCCTCATAAGGTTTGTCCTCCAGGCCCCTCACCAGCTTTGTAGCCCTTCTCTGGACACGCTCCAACACCTCAATGTCCCTCTTGTAGCGAGGGGCCCAAAACTGAACGCAGTACTCGAGGTGGGGCCTCACCAGTGCCGAGTACAGGGGGATGATCACTTCCCTAGTCCGGCTCACCACACTATTCCTGATACAGGCCAGGATGCTGTTGGCCTTCTTGGCCACCTGGGCACACTGCTGGCTCATATTCAGCCGGCTGTCCACCAACACCCCCAGGTCCTTTTCTGCGGGGCTGCTTTCGAGCCACTCTGCCCCAGTCGTGTAGCGCTGCATGGGGTTGCTGTGACCCAAGTGCAGGACCCGGCACTTGGCCTTGTTGAACCTCATACCATTGGTCTCAGCCCATCGGTCCAGCCTGTCCAGATCCCTCTGCAGAGCCAACCTACCCTCAAGCAGATCAACACGCCTGCCCAGTTTAGTGTCATCTGCGAACTTACTGAGGGTGCATTCGATCCCTTCATCCAGATCATTGATAAAGATATTAAAGAGAACCGGCCCCAGCACCGAGCCCTGGGGGACGCCACTTGTGACTGGACACCAACTGGATTTAACTCCATTTACCACCACTCTCTGGGCACGGCCATCCAGCCAGTTTTTTACCCAGCGAAGAGTACACCTGTCCAGGCCATGAGCAGCCAGTTTCTCCAGGAGAATGCTGTGGGAAACGGTGTCAAAAGCTTTGCAATAATCCCAGTAGATAACATCCACAGCTTTTCCCTCATCCACTAAGTGGGTCACCTTATCCTAGAAGGATATTAGGTTTGATAGGCATGACCTGCCCTTCACAAACCCATGCTGACTGGGCCTGATCACCCTGTTCTCCTGCATGTGCCGTGTAATGGCACTGAGGAGGATCTGTTCCATGACCTTCCCACTGTCCTCTCACTGCTAGAATGCTCCAAAATAGGCTATTTTTGAAGGCGTCCAGCTGTAATTCTACACAAAGTGCTGTTTCTGGCTGTTAAAGTGTCCCTTGGCTCTGCCTGTTCATTAATCACCTGCTTTTTCCCCTCTTTTTCCAGCAGCGTCGACTCTCGACTCATCTTTGTCCCTCAATTGCCTGTTTTTCCCTCTTTTCTTCCGCCAGCGCCGGCTCCCAGCTCGTCTTCGTGCCCTCGCTGCGGGACGTGCACCACGACTACGTCTACCCGCAGCCGCCGTTCCTCTGCCCCGAGCTGCCCAAGGACGACAGACCGGTAACGAACCCCAGCGATTCCGCTTTTTTACCCCAAAGAAGCCAAAAAACGCTGAATTTCCAGGAAAACCCCGCCCCTCCCAGCAAAAACCTTGCCGAGGTTTGAGGCGAAATCCCCCCCCCCCTTTTTTTTTTTTTTTTTTCCTGGACTCTTGCTCCATCCGGCAACGATTTCTTGCCAAAAATATCCCCTTTGGGAGCAAATATCAGCGAAGCTGCGACTTCCTGGAGGAGAAGGGATTTGGGAGCGGAAATCCGGTGGTCCCCGCGCCACGCTCGTTAGGTCACAGCGTTCCCCAGGACGCTTAACGAGCAAACGGGGAATTAAATAAATACAGCGAGATGGGGCCTGCAGCGGTCGAGCTGGCTCCCGCCGTGATCCTCTGCCCCTCCCAGCCCTTTTTGGGTTATAATTCCTTAATTTAACCTATTTTTTTCCCTAGGGAGCACCTCCTGATGCTCCTGGCAGAAAGCCCAGCCCGGCTGCGGGTGTTTTTGGGGTGCATTTTGGGCATTTAAGGAAATCTTAGCATGATTGTGGTGTTTTGGGGCAGATTGGGGGCGTTTGAGGAAAGCCCAGCCTGATTACAGCATTTTAGGGGAAGTTTGGGGTGTTTTAGGACTGGTTTAGGGGCATTTAAGGAAAACTTAGCACGACTGCAACTGTTCTAGGGCAGGTTTGGGGTGGTTTAGGGCAGATTTGGGGTATTTGAGGAGAGCCCAGCGTGACTGCAGCATTCTGGGACAGGTTTTGGGGCATTTTAGGACTGGTTTAGGGGCATTTAAGGAAAGCTCAGGGTGATTGTGACCATTTTAGGGCAGGTTTAGGGTGATTTAAGGCAGATTTGAGATATTTGAGGACAGCCCAGCCTGACTGCAGCATTTCAGGGCAGGTTTTTTGGGCATTTTGGGTCAGGTTTGGGACGTTTACGGAAAGCTGAGCGTCTCGGGGTCGTTTTAGGGCGTCTCGGGGGTGTTTTAGGGTCTCGTCAAAGCCGTGGCCTGACCCGGCGCCGCCCTCCGTCCCCGCAGCGCGTGCACTTCGTGTCGGAGCCCTGCACCCTGGACGTCGACGGCGTCGTTTTGGGCCTGACCTCCACCGACCTGATCTTCCACATGAGTGTTGAGGAGATCAGCAGGTGGGCGCTGGCGGGAAGCCCGGATTCGGGAACGCGTCGGAGCGGGGAATCTCCGGATCCAGCCCCAGATTCGCAGGATCTGGGCAGGAGGCGTCATCCCAGGGCGGGGTCGCCCCTCGGTTGTCCCCTCTGGCGGCTCGTTTCTCTCCTGGCGCATCTGACGGGGAGGCAGAGCTGCCCCCGTCCCGCAGTGCCAGGCAGAGCAGCTCTCAGGTCGTTAATTAGGCTGCGTGCCTAATTAATCAGCACAGCCTGGAAGCTTTTTTTTTTTTTTTGGGCCTTTTCCTCCCTTTCCTTAACAGTTTTACAGCTCCTTTTCTCTCGCAGCTCATCTGGGATCTCGGACAGGTTCACACGAATCCTCAAGCACGTCCTGACGCAGAGGAGGTGAGGGCGTACTGCAAACACCCGCTCGAACCCAAAAAGGGCTTTTTTTGTGGCCAAATAAGGGGAGCCCTGTACTGTCCTTGCTGTCTTCCCCTTTAAAGTCATTCTTTTAACCTAAAAAACTGTTGGTTTGGGGTTTGATAACCCTTTAAAGGCAGGATTCAGAGGGTTTTAGCGCTGTAAATCCTCCGGACTGGTGTGCGTCAGCCTTCCCCGGCTGATGGCTGCCCCCGGAGATGGCAGGTACCTGGGACAGGCAAAAGAAGCAGAAATCAGGCTTTCTACCCCAAAATTATCTGCTGGTTGTGTCCGAGCCTTGCAGCTACAGACAAAGGCTGTGGTAACGTCTTTCCCCCCCTCTGCCGGCAGTTACTACCCGCTGTACCCCCCCTCGGAGGAGCTGAATGTCGACTACGAGAGCTTCTACAGCTACGCCTCGTTACCCGTCACCCCGGACGTCCTCGTCGCCCCCTCAGAGCTGCGGTACTTCGTTAAGGTCAGTCAGCAGCACAGGCCTGCTGGAGTCACAGAATCGCTGACCGGTTTGGGCTCGAAGGGACCTTAAAGGCCACCCAGTGTCACCCCCAGGGACACCTCCCACCATCCCAGGCTGCTCCGAGCCCCGTCCAGCCCAGCCTTGAACCCCCCCAGGGCTGGGGCAGCCACAGCTTCTCTGGGCAACCTGGGCCAGGGGCTCACCCCCCTCACAGCCAAGGATTTCTTCCTGATACCTCACCTAAATCTCCCCTTTTTTACCTTAAAACCCCTGTCTCTTGTCCCACGGCTCCCCTCCCTGCTCCAGAGTCCCTCCCCAGCTTTCCTGGAGCCCCTTGAGGGACTGGAAGGGGCTCCAGGGTCTCCCCGGAGCCTTCTCTTCTCCAGGCTGAACCCCCCCAGCTCAGCCCGGCCCCACAGCAGAGGGGCTCCAGCCCTCCCAGCATCTCCGGGGCCTCCTCCGGCCCCGCTCCCACGGCTCCGTGTCCCTCTGACGGCCCCCGAGCGGAGCAGAGGGGCAGAACCCCCCCCTCGCCCTGCTGGCCACGCTGCTGGGGATGCAGCCCAGGTTGATGGGGGCTTTCTGGGCTACCAGCGCACATCGCTGGGCCCCGGCTTCTCCTCGGGGCTGCTCTCGGGCCTGTGCCTGGTACCAGGGGTCCCCCCGAGGCTGATGCCGAGGACCTCGTGACCCTCAGGAGGGGTTCTCCCTTGCGGAGCCTGTCCAGGTCCCTCCGGGCGCCGTCCCGTCCTCGGGTGTGTCACCGTGCCACGCAGCTGGGCCTCGTCCACAAACTCGCCCAGGGAGCCCGCGGTCCCACTGTCTGTGTCGTCGATGATGACGTCCAACAGTGCTGGTCCCCGTGTGGACCCCGGGGGGACACCACTGGTCACCCCCTCCATCCGGACACGGAGCCGTCGACCACCACCCTCTGGATGCAACCTCATCCTCCAAACAGTCCGCCCATCGGATCCCGGTCCCTCCAGTTTAAGGGAGAAGGATGTCGTGGGGGGGCCGTGTCAATTACCCCCGTATTTGGGCAAAATCCAGTTTACAGCACGAATAAAGCACAGTCTCGGGGCTGTAGCTCGTAGGTCATGGCTGTTGGCATCTCCGTCGCCTGTAGCCAGGCGGCTGTCGGTGTCCGTGTCGCCTGTAGCCAGGCGGCTCTGTGTGTCCGTGTCGCCTGTAGCCGGGCGGTCGCGGCTCTTGGTGTCCATGTCACCTGTAGCCAGGTGGCTCTTGGTGTCCATGTCACCTGTAGCCAGGTGGCTCTTAGTGTCCATGTCACCTGTAGCCAGGTGGCTCTTAGTGTCCATGTCACCTGTAGCCGGGTGGTCGCGTCTCTCGGCATCAGGATCCGTGACCATCGCTTCCGTATTCCCGCAGGACGTGCTGGGCTGCGTCTGCATCAATCCCGGCCGGCTGACGAAGGGCCAGGTCGGGGGGACCTACGGCCGCCTGTACCTACAGCGGGAGGACGCTCAGGGCGAGCGGAAGAGCCCGTGTGTTGCCGCTCAAGTCGTTAAGATCTGACTCGTCAGGAGAGAGACTTATTTCTTTGAGCCTTCTACAGTTTAATTTCTTCACGGGAGCAGATTGGTGTTAAAAGACGCTTTGAATTTTGGTTAAAAAAAACCCACCCGAAACGCTTGTGTTTGTCCCCTGACCCCGTTTCGCGGGGTGACGACTCTGCGCCGCGCCCCGGCTGCTCCTGGAGCACCCCAAAGTGGTGGGTCTGCACTCCGTGGATGGGGCAGAGACACACCCCCAACAGTCGCTAATTAGTTGATTAACGATAAGCAGGAGGCAGCAGGGAGCGGAGGTTTGGAGCGATTCTCACAGGTGGGGTTTCGCTCGACCTCCATCAGCAGCGACACGCTGCTTTTTGGGCTGCGGATGGGCGATTTGGGGTCGCTCGTTAGCGGGTCCCCTGCATCTTCCCCTCCTGCTCATTAGGTAACGAAGATGAGCCTCCAGCTGGATTTACCTGTGGAACAGGGGAATCCTGGTGCGGAACGGGGAATCTCCGAGTGCGGTGGGGCCGAGATCCTCTGCCGGGGCACCGGCGTCCCGGATTCACCTCCTCGGTGATGTCACTTGGGTTCAGCTTCCTCATTATGGGACTCTGAGTTTAATTAGTCCGAAAGCAATTAATTTAGAGGTACCCGGGGGGGCTGTGCTGCTGGTTCATCGGCTTTGGTGAAAGATGCCGCAGCTCCTGGCTCGGCGGTGGGCGAAAAACCAGCGTCGGGTTTGGGTTTGAAGCAGCTTTCAGCCACTTTTTGCCTCAAATTTGTGTCAAGGAAGCAGAAAATTAATTAAAATCCCCCCTCTCCCCTCGGCTCTGGCTCTCCCGGTGTTTGTTCCGCTCCGATACCGCCATTTTTGCTGGAAAAAAGGTAAATCCGATGTGAAGAAAGGGAATGAGTTTCGTAACTCCCTGCCGCGGGGTAGTTACAGGCGTCGGGAGGCTGGGAAATAACCTCGTCAGGCGGCGCTGAGCTGCTGTGCGTCTCCCTTCGTTAATTTTCCACTTAATTACCTGCCTGGCCTTATTACAGACTCCCTCTAGAAGCGGCGTGTTTATCTTCTCTCACCCTTTAAATCCTGTGTGGGCGTTAGGGCACATTTAGGGTAAAACCAGGGGAAAACGGGATCCGGGGAGGAAGATTCCCTTGCGATTTTTGATTTTCCTGGCCAGGATTTGCCAGAAACAGCTCCGTTTTCTCCCCAAATATCAGTGAAAGCAGCTGGGCAGCGTCGTGGACTTCTCCCACTGTCACATCTTGGTTCCTCCTCTGATCTGTCGATACTAGCGCTTCTCACCCCAAATAAAACGCCGTTTTTCCCAGCCTGGGTAAAAGACCTTTTTATTTTCCTGCTTTTTTCAGAGTTTCCAGCTTCTATTATTATTTTTTTTCCGCCAGCTGCAGGAGGATGGGAGCAAAACCCCATTTTCTCCCCATTTTTTGGCTTTGATGCTCCTCGTCCGGCCTCAGTTTCCCTCATAAAAATGCCGTTTTTAGTTAAAACATGCGTGGGACAGTCGACGGGGGGGTTTTGGGGAGGTTGATTCAAACACCAGCAGCGAAGCAGCCGGCATCTCGTTTGCCTCTTAATTAGATGATCCTTGAGGACGAGGCTAATTTGGGATTTAAACGAGCGGAGGCTGCAGCATTACGAGTTGGCCGAGGATTTTTTTTTTTTTTTTTTTTTTTTTTTTGGGGGGGGTGGGGGGGCGCTCCACTGCTCCGTAGGGAATCCCCCACTTCCCTCTGGAGCCGGCAGGGATTTTTCCAGCTTCATTTCTGTTTCCCCAGGGATTCTCCTCGGCCAGAGCCGCGGTGCTGCGTCTTCCCCTGGCGACGCCGGGAAATCGAGGCGCGACGGCGTTCCCGCCCGCCACGGGAAAGGACGAAGCCATCCGCCTCTTCATCCCGGTGAGAAGCCAACGCCGACTCTCTCCAGGGTTTTGGGAACCGGGGTGGGGGGTGGAAGGAAAAAACCCCAAGGAACCCCCCGGGAAGGGGGAAGCGAGGCCCCGTGCCGGGGTGGGGCTTGGAGGTTGGCTGGGAGCCGGCTGCGCCGACGCTCCGGCGTTGGGAGGAAGGGAACGGTCGCGCTTGGCTCCGGCTCAGCCGCCAGAGCGGGAGGAAGACGGCGGTGAGCGTCGGACGCGAGCCCGGGGTTTGTTTTCCGGTGAGATTCCCACTGGGACCGTCACCGATCCGGCATCGGGTGTAGCCGTAGGGTGGTGGTTTGGGGGGACACGGCAGTAAATTTGGGAGCTGGGGGGGGAGGATTTGGCCTCTTTTCCCGGCAGCTCGCCGCACCGGCTTGTAAATCCCTGCCGCTGGGAGCCATCCCATCGGGATGCTGAGGACGAGGGGGGGGGCAGTTCTTTTTCATGCTCTTCAGGATCTTTTTGTGTCCCTGTCACATCCCGATCCCCAATTTAAAGGGGCAGGGAGGAGGGGGGAGGGGATGATTCCATCCCTTTTTTCCCAAGGAAAAAAGACCAGATCCCCTCCCCTGTGCCCCCACCCCCTCCCCGGTTCCCCGCGGCCACCTCTTAATTTTAGCCCCCAGCTGCGAGGTTTCCGATTGCCCCCGGCTTAAATTAGCCAACGGATCCCCGAAATAGACACCGTGCTTTCGGGGAGGGAGGCCGGATCCCACTCCGGGATTTTTCAGGCAGGATTTTTCAGTGCAAACAGGGGATTCGTGGATATTTAAAAAGAAAAACCAAACAAAAAAATCCCTCTTTCGAGGAGTTGCCCAGGTTGCCGGAGCGGACTCCGACCCCATCACGGGGAGAGAGAGCAGCGACCTGTGCCCTCATCCCACCCCGAATGCGGCTCGATCCCCACCCGGGAATTCCCGGCGCTCCCCCGGCTCCGGGGTGGGGCTCGGCCGGGAGGAGCCGCCCCAAAGAGTTGTTTTTCCTGGTTTTAAGGTGCTTTTTTCTCCCCCCTTCTCGCCTGCAGTTTGTCAGCACCGCAGGGGGGTGCGGGCACAGCCAGGGGAAACTGAGGCACGGGGTGCATGTGTGTGTGTGTGTGTGTTCAGCTACGGTTGAGGCCGCCGCATTTTCCTACCGTGCAGCGGCACTTCCTCATCCTCAAACTTTCCTCCTTGGATTTTCCTTATCTGGGAGAATCTCTCCCCGACAGCGGTGTTTTCCCCGTCCTGGGGGAGGAAACCACCGGCGTTTGCTGACGCTGAGGCGGCTGTTAGGAGGGGACGCCCGGCGCTGCCCTGTCCCCAACACACCTTGTCGCGGTGGCCCTTGGCACGGAGACGTCACCGGCGGCTCTTCCCGATCCGGAGGCTCGAGGTAGGACAGCGAGGGCACCGCGATCCTGCGGAGAGAAATTAATTCTCCGTTTTAACCAGGGATAACCGGGAAGATCTCGGATAAATCCTTCCAGTGATGCCAACCTCTGGGGCACCCGCAAAAGGCTTTTGGCATTGCTCTGAAACATCCCTATTCCCTAAAAAAATCCATAATCCCCATCCCGAAGGGATGTTATTCCCCCAAAGGGTCCCTTTTCCGCACCCCGACGCCCCTCCAGCTCGGGGACCATGGGAAAAGGGGGTGCGTTTTCCTCTCCCGCACAGATATCCCTTCCCCCGTGGTGGATGCGGCGGCAAAACCTCTTTCCAGGGGCAAATTTTTCATCGCGGATTTTCTCTAAGCCCCGATAAAAGGAGCAAAAAGACTCAAAAAAGGGTCAAGAGGAGGAGACGCGGAAGGAACCAGCTCCGTTTTCTGCAGCGGGCGCTCGCTCGCTTGATTTCCGTGCCGTCGAGAGGGAAAAGGAGTGTGAGCCTCTGTCGCTTAATCGCTATTTTTGCGGGATCTTGCTAAAACAGACGTCGGGATGGGAAAATCGCTGCTCTGTGAGTAACCGGGGGGCTGAGGAAGTGCCGGCTCTTCGTATGATGAGGCATAAATTGCTGAAAATAAGCTAAAAAAGAAACAAATTTTTGCTGTAGCAAAGCATCAAACGCTGAAAATGGGCAAGAAGGAAGGAAATTTTCAGGTAGCAAAGTCTAAATTGCTGAAAACCATCAGAAAAAGAAACAAATTTTCACGTAGCAAAGCTTAAATTGCTGAAAATGGGCCAAAAAGAAACAAAATGTTTGTGTCCTGCAGCCTTAAAACTGCTGAAAAGAAACAAATTTTCACGTAGTGAGGCATAAATTGCTGGAAATGGGTGGGAAGGAAAGAAATGCCCCTGTTATCGAAGCCGAAATTGCTGAAAATGGGCGAAGAACAAACAAAATTTTCATGTAGCGAAGCCGAAACGGCTGAAACCGGGCCAAAAAGAAACAAATCTTTTTGCGAGCCGAAGCCTGAATTGCCAAAAACAGGTGGAAAATTTCACGTACCCACGCCAGAATGCCTGAAAATGGGCAAAAAAGGCAACAAATTTGATTCCGTGGGGAATCAAAAAGCCAAATCGGGGCAGATATCCCGGGGCTGGGTGTCAGCGGAGATGCTCGGGGGGGTCTTAGGTCTCACGCCTGGGGCTTTCGGCCGATTTCTTAACGCTGAGAAGTGAAAACGAAGCCTCACGGGGGGGCGCAGGATGAGTTTAAGTTCCTCACATCTTCTCCTGAGGCACCTCCCGCTTTTATCCTGTGCCGAAACGTCTCACTTTCCCCGTTTCCCTCTTCCTCGCGAGTCTCCTTTCACAGGACACCTGGATTACTCCTGGTTTTAAGGAGTTTTTAGCGTCAGGGGGGACGCGCCGCACGGATGAAAACGCACACGAACAACTTAACAAGGGGCCGATTTTGCTTTTGCTCCCTTTCCCACCTGTTTTCCGCCCCCGTCGCATCCCTGCTGCTGGTAATGCTCCAGTCCTTTCAGGTTTATTCAGTCGTCGGCGCTGGAAAACACCGGGAAAGGATTTTAAGGGTTTCACTGGTGCAAAACCCCCTATTCCCTCTGGTTTCGGGGCCCGCTGACCCTTTCCCAGCCTGCGCTGGCAGCAAATTCCCTTTTCCGAGCCTTTTTTCTGTGAGCACAAAGGGAAAGGGCTCTACGCGCAGCCCTGAACTTTCCCAGCGTTCAGCCGGCCCCGGGAGCTCGCGGCGCGATCGCGTGCAGCCTTTGTCCCGGCCCAGTGGGGCGCTGGGTTGTCGGCCGCGGCCCAGACTGGGGAGAAGAGGAGGAGTCGTGACGGGGGGGGTGAGAGAAATTGGGGTGAGGGAGAGCGATTTCTGGTCGGTGCCGGTGGAAGACGCTGAACCCGTGCTGCCCTGGAGGGGAGACGATCCGGTGGCGCTCCCTGACGAATGCTCATCCCCGTGGGCATCACCCACACCCTGACCTTGAAAACGTTAATAATTTCGGAGTGATAAAAGGCTTTTTTTCCCTACAAATCCACTTTTTTTGTTGTTGTTTTTTAAGTGATTTCAGTGCTTTTTTTGCGGCTAACCCACGCCTGTCTGTGGTTCGCCGGCGCAAGGGGGGCTTGTGGCTGTGCATCCGGCAGCGTTCCGGCGAGCACCGGCGCTGATCCGGATCCGGATCCCGGTGACGAAGCTCTTCCCTCTGTCCCCTTCTCTCCACGTACGGCACCGGCTCCGCCGGCATCGTCTCACCCCCCTCCTCCCGGCGCCTGTATTTCACGCGAGCGGCACAGCCTGTCATTACGCCGCCCGCTTTAATCCGCCCGGGATTAACGAAGCTGAATTCTGCATCGTCAGGATTTTTCCCTGGCCGGAGCTGCCGGGAATGGGATTACCAGTGACCGCGTTCCTCCCGGCGCCGCGTTCCTGGTGCTGACGGCATCGCCGGCATCTCGTCCGTGCTTCGGTTCGAGCTGTTTGGGTGATTCCTGCCGCTCCATCTCCTCTCCCGCGTTGCTGTCAACCCAGCGTGACCTCGGGAGCGTCTCCGGCTGTAGCACCGCGTATGTGGGTCTCCGCTCGGGGAGACGGACTGAAAAAGAAGCAATTAGAGGGGAAAAAAAGGGGGAAAAGCGAGCAGCACAGACAGGAGGTGGTTCCTAACGATAACGACGGTGCATTGGGTGGTGGAAGGTGAACAGGGGATTTCCCATCCCTCTGCGTAGTATTATTATGATATTTTTAAGGTGAACATGGGATTTTCCATCCCTCTGTGTATTATTATTATATTTTTAAGGACAAATTTAAGGGGCGGGGGTCAGGTGAGGCTCAGGAGGATCCGGCAGCCCTCGGTGGGACCGTGCCGCCTCCAAACCCCAGCGCTTTGAGATCCCAAACCGCCAACACCCTCCGACTGACGCGGCGCTTGTCACCGCCGGGCGTGTGGCTGCTGCTGGGGTTGAAATGCCGGCCCCAGGGGAGCCCGCCCGGCTCCGTTCATCCAGCGTCGGCCGCAGACTGGTTTCCGTTGGCTCTTCGGCACCGGCTGGGGCAGGTTTCGGCTGGGGCGGGTTTCGGCTGGGGCAGGTTTTGGCCGGGGCAAGCGCCTGACGCGGTCGTTGAGGCTGTTCGTTGGTGGCAGCTGATGGGAAAAACCACACGCGGGGAGTTGCCGGTGACCCGTGGCTGGGACGGTTCGGGGGTTGACTTGAGGAGCTCAGCCGTGGCGGTGTCACCGTCGGCTCTGGCTTTCCGGGTGCAGCTGTAGCGGGAGGTGTGTTACCGACAGCGTGAAACGGGCTGAAGCCAGTTGTTTCAGCAGCGGCCGGGGCTCAGTGCACCGGACGGACCTGTCTCTCGGTCACCTGTAGACTCTCCTTTGTGCTCGCAGTCCAGGGCAGAGCGGATCCGGTTTTACAGAAATGTGGAGCGATGGGATTTTTTTTTCCCCAGAAAATCAGCGAGAAAGGCTAAAACTCCAGAGCTTCCCACTTGCTGATTTTCAAAAGTCATGCTCAAATGGCCTGAAACCTGTTTCACCCCCTTTTCTGCCCCGCCGAGGCATCTCTTGAGGTTGTGCGTAACGTTATTATTGCCCAAAATACCCATTTTTGCCTTATTTCTCCCCCACAGCTGAAAAATCACACCCACAACTGACGGTGTAAACTGTCAGAGTTGAATGAATATGACTAAAATGGAGGGGAAAAAACCCAACTTCCTTCCCCCTCCTGCCTTAATTTTGATTATTTTGTGTTTTAGCTTGTTGTTGGGTGGGGCTGGATTACACATGGCCAAGAGGAGAGGGAACTCAACTGAAAAAAATCTCTTTTTGGGCTAGAAAAGACACTTTGCAAGGCCGTGCTCTCCCACCCTTCAACTCCGGACCCCGATTCCCCCATAAAAACGTAAATCCTCTTGGATTTCCACCTCTGACCCTCTTCCTGATTTTTTTTCTTCCACTCGAAACAAATCCTGCGGAGAGGCCCCGAGTGCCTGGATTTAATTACCTGGATTGTTTTGTTATCGATAACGCAGCCAGCAAACTTCAGATAGAGAACCGGAGAGCGTCTGGAATTAATTTCCTGGGACGTGTTGACGTTGAGGATCTCCGTCCTACATGTTATAACTTGCTTTTAAGCGTTTTTCCTCCCTTTTTTTTTTTTTTTTTTTTTTATTAAATTTTGCAGATTGTTTTTAAAGCCTGCGTCGCGGAGGTCTGGGAAGACACAACCTTCTCTTGAGTTGGCGGGGGAAGAGCTTTGCTCCTCGGCGAGATGTCCACCAAGGTGCCCATCTACCTGAAGAGGGGCAGCAGGAAGGGGAAGAAGGAGAAGCTGCGTGACATCCTCTCCTCCGACATGATCAGCCCCCCGCTGGGGGACTTCAGGCACACCATCCACATCGGCAGCGGCGGGGAGAGCGACATGTTTGGGGACATCTCCTTCCTTCAGGGCAAGTTCCACCTCCTCCCCAGGACCGAAGGCAGCCTCGATTCCGACAAGGACAGCCCCGACGCGGCGCCCTTCGAGTTCTCCAGGACGGCCACCATCTCCGGCCACCAGCAGCCCTCATCGGAGACGTCCTCTCCCCTCCTCAAAAACGCCATCTCCCTGCCCGTCATCGGGGGGCCGCAGGCCTTGACGCTGCCCTCGGCGCAAGCCCCACCGAAACCGCCACGGTTGCACCTCGATGACAAAGCCCCGCCGGTGCAAAGCCGGGAGGAGGACGGCGAGGGCAGGAGCGTCGCCCGCCCGCCGCCGCGTCCCTGCGCCTCGCCTTTCGCCGCCCCCACCAACGGCTTCACCGAGGAGAAGGGCGACGCCGAGCCGCCCTTCCTCTCCCACGCCGGCTCCCTCCTCTCCCTCCACGTGGATTTGGGGCCGTCCATTTTGGAGGACGTCCTGCAAGTGATGGAGAAACACCAAGCGGAGAGAGTGGGTGGGTCTATACAGGATTCGGGCCGGCAGGAGATCTTGACGTGAAGACGACTCAAGGTAAAGGTGTTGAGAAATGGATTATTATTGGGTTTGGGGGTTGTTTTTTTTTAATTTTTTTTTTTTTTCCCCCTTATATTACAACTCAAACTCCCAAGTTTGACTCCCCACACCTTCCCTTAACCGGTGCCGCGTTGTTTCCTCTCGCAGAGCCCGTCGTGCAAACGAGACGTGAGCGTTTTCTCCCCGCAGATCTCCGGCTTCTCCCTCCGCGCGGGGAGAAAAAATTCAAACACCCTGCGAAGACAAGACAGAAGAGGCAGCGCTCGCTGCCGGATTATTTCGCCGCTTGCCCGTTTCAACTGCACCTTTAGCGACGGATCGAACCGTAGGACTGCGCCGACCGGTAGCAAATAAGCCGCCGCGCCGTCAGGAACATTTGTTGCACTGGACGGGATGAAACAGCGACGGTTGAATTCCCAAATGTTTCGGTCGGGAGGACTTTTGGGGTTTCGGGGTGGTAGTTTGTTTTGTTGTTGTTTTTTTTTGCTTGAAGAGGGTTTGTGCTCAGTCAAGGCGAAGGTGTGACGCTTGCTGTTTGCCAACCACCCGCACCATCGCGGTGATGTCAGATGTCAGCCTGCGGCGTGATTTAATTTTTTTAAGATCCCACAAAAATTGGTAAATCTAGTGGTTACGTGGCAAAAGGCTCCACCGGGCTTTAACACTGCGCTGTCTCTAAGCAGAAGCCAAAAGCTCTCTGTGGAGAAGCAAAAAAAAAACCCTCTTGGGCTGCATTTTAGCAACCGAGCCCATGGAGCTTGGGGTTGGAATTGAAAATGCTAAATAAGATGCAAAAAACAAAGAAAAAAATACGTTAAGCGAAGGGTGAGTGACCACCCGGCCGGATTCCTGCGCGATGGGGTGAAATTCATTCTCCCGAAAGACGCCGCCTCCATCAATTGCGGATTGTTTGGCTGGACGGAGGAACGAGGGGGTGAAACGCTTCGGCACGCAGAAAGGAATGCGAATCCCTTCTGCTTTTTTAAAAAAATAATTAAAAAAAAAAAAAAATCTGTGGAAACGCCAATTCTGCTGACATCGGGGCGAAAGACCGTAACGCCTGGCTGCGAGGGCTTTTGTTCTTTCCCGATCTCGGAATCAAGGACAAGAGAAGCCTGTTGGACTCAGTGACGGTGTAAAAGCAAGCGGGACCTTGTTTCCTAGATGGCATCGCTGATTAACTGCATCATTTTTAACCGTTTCTGGTAGTTTTAGCCCAGAATGAGACCTGGGAGTCCCCCTTAGTAGGGAATTTTAAGGCACCTCTTGAAGAGCACGCTGACTTTTTGCCGGAGCCTGACCGTGTATTTTTTTACATCATCGATTACTGTTTCGTACAGGTATCGTTAACTAATGAGTCATTAGATTAATGAGCCCGTAGCTCGTCACCACACAATTGTGTCTGGGCTCTTGCTTACTCTTGCCCCTCTGCGTCCGGCGGGGCGCTCTCACTGTAAGACCAAAACACTCTGTTTTGGTGGAAACACCAAAAATTTAGGGTTAAACCAATTTTTCAAGCTGTCACTCTGCAAAAGAATTAAGAAAATGAGGTTAATTGAGCTCCATCCGGGCAACCGCTGGGTTTAATTTCTGTTTGATTTTATGCTGTTACGGTTGGAGCCTTACCTGTTCTAAACTGACGGCGCATCCTCCGAACGCACCCATCTGTGTGGCGATGACTTCTTTTTATTTATTTTAGGATTTTTCTTACCAGAAATAATTCCAGTGACAGGATGGGGGCGTTTTAGAGCATTGTTTGTAATTAATTTACCCTTAATTTATTTCGATGGCAGATGTGGCTCGGTTTCCCAGTCCCCTCTGTTCTTGCTAACATGCCGCAGCTGCTGTTTGGTCAAACAATTTGAAGGAGGAAAAAAAAAAAGCCTGGAATAGATAATTTTGGGTGGTTTCCAGAGTGCTTTGGGTTTGTTGTTTTTTGGGGTTTTTTTTGTGGCCCAACACCTTTGTGGGGAGCGGGGGTGGGTTGTGACAACACAGAGGGCACTTGTTTGCATGGATCTCACCTTAATTAGTGAATTAAAGTGAGCTGGGGATGAAGATGTTTGAGTTTGCCCCCTACCTCTGCCTAATTATCACCAGCAATTACGAAACAATCCCCACCGGATCTGGGCAACGCCCGGCAGCAACTTCCCCACCTTTCGAAATAACCGTGGAGGTAACGGCCAAAATCCCCTTTTCTCCCCATTTTTGCTCCTTCTACTTGTTACAAGCTTGGGGCGGGGGGGGGAGGATGTGGGGCCTTAATGGCTTTAATTTGGCATTAAACTGGCACCTCGCTCGCTCTGATGGCTCCCTGCTGCGGCCGAGCGGATCCTGCTCTGCTCCAGTGCCGGAATGGTGGCGCCTTCTGGAAGAGAAACAGGAGCTGCTTTTACACGGGGCTAAAGGCAAAGGATGCTTAAATTTCCTGGATTTTGGTGGTTTTCTACCGTGAAAAGGTGATGCTCCATGTCTGCAGCTCACCTGCTCCATCCCCACCGCCTGCTCTCACCCACCTCTCAGACTCCATTTGATAGAAAACCCCCGCGATTATACCAATCCTATTTTTTCACCCATTTTTCCAGCGTAATCTCATCTCCTTAGCTGCAAAAAAACCCAATTTCTTGAATTAACTTTTAACTATAAGCAATAAAATCATTTGGGATTTCCCCCTGCCCCGGGGTTTCTGCGCAGGACGGGGGGGCTTCCTTCACCCCCTCCCTCTGTTTGCTCACTAATTAATCACTCCTCAAATTGCTGATTTATGCAAATAGCTGTTGCCAAACCCTGTTTTGTTTTGTTTTTTTATACCCCTGTTCTAAGAAGCGTGAGTCACTCGGGCAGGAACGCTGTTCCCTGCTGTGACTCAGCCGGCGCGTGCCGAACAGTCTCTTTCCCCTCGCTTTTTTTTGGGGAGGTTTAAGGCAGAATAAGTTAACGAGGGGTTTGATTAACTCCGGGGGAAGGGGGGGAACGGGTGTACACAAGCGGACAGTGTGGGGGGCACAGCCTGACGCTCGGCTGTTGGCCGTCCGACCTACCCCGCAACTTCTTCGTTATCCCAAGATTTCCGGGCAGGGGATTAATGATGCAATAAACTCAGCAAACGCCTACGCCGACATTTGGTGTTTGACCCCCACCTCGCAACGCCTGTAGCCCGAGCGGCAACAACTGCTCATCACGGTGACAGAGCGTTGATTTTTATTGACGGGGCAGGAAAATCAAGGGGCTGCGTTGCACGCAATTAACAGCCGGCATGGGATTAAGAGGAGGAAGAGGAGGAAGGGCTGTATAACTTCAAACGTAGCTGAGGAAAAAAAAAACAAAACACCAACAATTTCCCAGCAAACAGGAAAAAAAAGCCCAACGTGCGGAACGTGGAATTAAGAATGAAAAATACAGAGGAATTCACCTGGAAGGTGTTGCTGGACAAACCATGCTCACCATTGGGGACGCAGGCAAGCGTCTGCCTCCGCGCCCGGTGGAGGTCTTTGGTTGATTTAGGTTTGATAAAAAAGGAAAAGAGATCCAAAATTTTAAATTTTCTATGTGAATTTCTAGGGATGAAGTGGCTGCGGGGGGGTGGGGGGGGAGGCTGGTTTTGGGGCACGGCTGTTGTGCCGGCACCACACACTGAAACCTAAAAACACCCGTAGGGAATCTCTACGGAGGTTTGAGATTTGGTGGAGGGAGGACCCTCATCTCATCCTCCCCTGGCCCTCATTTACCCCCATCTCATCCTCATCCCTCTCCTCCTTCCCCTTCATTCCTCCCTGTTGCCCTCACCCCCTTTTCTTCGTCTCCCTTTCCACCCCTTCCCCTCTCCATTCTTACCCCTTTTCCTTCCCCCAAGATCTTTCCTCATCCACATTTACCCGCCCATTTTCACCCTCACCCCGCCCCTTTCCCTCTGATTTGCCCCTTTATCCCTTCATTTTCGCTCCTCGTCCGTTCTCCCCGCCCCCTTCGCGCCTCTCCCCTCAGCTTTTCCCGCCTTTCCCCCCGCGCACGCGCGCAGGCAGCGCCGCGGGGGAGGGGGGGAGGGTGACGCAGGCGCAGTGCGCCACGACCGCGCAGGCGCGGAGCGCGCGCCCCCCCCGCCGCCGCCATGACCCCCCCTCCCGCCGCGCATGCGCGCTGGGCGGCGCAGGGCCCCGGCGGCGGAGGGAAGATGGCGGCGGTGGTACAGAATGTGGTGAAGCTGTGAGTGCTTTTTACCCCCCCACACACCTCGACCTTGCGGGGGGAGGGGGGGGAAATGGTGTGGGGTTCCTTCCCCCTACCCCCGCCGTTTCACGGGTGGGGCCAAGTAGGCCGGGGCCAGGGGTGAGGAGGGAGGGGGCGCGCTCATTGTTCGGGGTGAACTTTGCTGAGGGGGGGGTGGGAGGGTGTAGAATCCCTCCGTACGGTTCTGTGAGGGGAGACCCCCCCCTTATGGCGTTGTGAGAGGGTTTCAAGAGCCTTGGGGGTGGGGTCCCCTGAGAGGGGGGGCTAATAGAGTCTAAAGGGTGAGCAGGCCCCCGTGTGTGGCCCCGTGAGGGTCTCCTGCAGAGGCCGGGGGTGTGCGTGTCCCATGTGGATAATCCCTGTGCTTCCCTGTGAGACGGTCTCACAGATCGCGGGGGGTGCGCTTACCCCCACAGTGCTCTTTGAAGGGGGCCCGACAGAGTGAGGATTTTCCCCTGTACGGTCCTCGGAGGAGTCGTATAGAGCCCAGGGGCAGCTCCCCCCATATGGCCCTACAGAGCCCGGGGAGTGTGGGGGGGGTCTCCTCAATATGTCCTTGTGAGAGGGGACACTATAGAGCCCTTGGACTGGAGATTCGCCTTCCCATCCAGCCCCATAGAGCCTCAGGGATGGAGCTCCCCCATGTAGCCCCATAAAGGTCCGCCCCCTATACCGCCCTACAAGGGAGGGAGGCGTATATACCCTTGGGGAGGTATACAGCCCCCCACTATCCGCCCTGCTATGGCAAGGAGGGTGCAGGAGGTTCCCTATGTGGCCCTATAAGAGAGGTCCATCCTGCCTAGGTGGGATTTGGGGACTTGGAGATGTTTGACCCTTTTTTTTTTTTTGGTATCACCTGGAGGTTTTTTTGGCATCTCCTGGGGTTTTTTGGCGTCTCCCTTTAGCTGGCGGCACCTCAGCCACGGCGCCGTTGCATCCCTGCGACAGTTTCTTTCAAAACTTTCCTTCTTGGTGGGGTGTTCGTGCAAAACGGGGTGTGATTTGCACCCCCTGGGTCTTCTGCAATGAGACGAGGGTTTGTTAAGAGGTGTTGGGGTCTCCTCTGATGAGCTGGAGTTCATTAAGAGAGGTGATGGTCGTAGATCCATCCGTCTTGCAGCCTTTCACCTGCAGGTGCGTTAGTGAAGCTCCTGGAGAAACTCCTGGCAGGCCAGGGGCACAGGCAGACGTGCTGCTGCATTTTTGGGACCCCTTTCTTGGGTCATTTCTGAGAGAAGCACTAAGCGGGAGTCACAAAACACCTTTTTCAGGCTCTTTTTGCCCTGAGTTGACAAGCCAACACTTCACAACCACATGACTTTGTCAATGCTACTGCAGATCTGCAGCTTTCAGTGAAGTTGAGCATGTGGAAAGGCACCTCGCCTTGTCCGCCTTTGTCATAGGAATGTATTTTATTTATTTCAGAAGCTGCTGTTGGGTTTTGAGGCTGGGTTTTTTCAGTCACAGCTTGCCAGTGAGGACGATAGAGAGAAGCGCGGCAGGAGTTGATTTTCTTACTTTTTAAAGCCGTTCCCCAGGCTGTTCTCGTATCTCTGGGTGCTGTTGGTAACGAGTTTGGTCTACCAAATCCCTCCTGCTTTATTTTTCTCCAAGCGATGGCAGCGTTTGGGGCAGGACAGTTTTCTCTGATGACTTTTTAGGTTTAAATTGCTCTGCTTCCCACAGGGGTACGTCTTGCCCACCTTGGCACAAAGCCTGCCATGCCTTTTCCCGCTGGTTTTGGGGGTGGAGGTGGTCACATCGTTGGGTTTTTTTTTCAGCTGTTTCCATGCCACGGTCTCTTACCGACGGTGCTAAAACACATAAAACCACCCGGTTATTTCCACAGTGATCCGCTGACGCGATGTGCTTTTACTGGAAGCTGCTCTTGAGGGCACTTAGGACTTGCTTAGCAGCAGTAGAAGGCTCTGAGCCACGCCAAGTCTGCAGGGAGCAATAATCGGGTTCGTTAGAGCTGTTTAAAACACATTAGTCCTTCCTGACGGCTTCGTTAGCTCTTTGCTTGTGCATCCGGCGCAGATTTTAAGCAGCGCTTCTCCTTGGTGCAGCTTTCTCGAGGTTTTTTGCACGTGGGATTGGCGAGCGTCTGTGCCTCGAAGTGCCCCTTGGTTTTGTGGATGAAGACCTCCGGGCAGCATAAGGAAAGACTGTGGGGTTGTACGTCGGAGCTGGAGACAGGATCTCCGCTCTGAACGTATCCCGTGCTCCCTCTCCATCCCCTCACCACTCGGGGGAGCACTTTAAAACCCATTTCACGCAGTCTTTTTGGTGTTGAAGCCAAATCCTGGTGCGTTTCTCACCCTGCACAGGGGCCCTCTGTTAATCTGCAGTTGTTTTAACCGCACATTATTGTTTTGGGGGCTGATTGCCTCTTTTACCGCCCCACCCCTCCTGCCCAACTCTGAAATCAAGCCAGTGGGAGAGAAATAAGTTGGAAACCAAACTGGTTTTGGGTTTGTATTACCATAAACACCAAGTTTTCTTCCTCTGTGCAGTCTTCCTGTTGGCAGGGCTTCACCTGGATGTTACAAGGAAGACTTAGGGCTCCGCATTGTTGGTTATTGGGGCGCAGATTGAGCAATTAAGGAGTGATGCAGTGATTTAAGAGGAAATTAAAAGCTCCGAGAGGGATTTACATCCCCGAACTCCGAGAGCTTGACAGTTGTCTGCGCCTGAGCCTGGGTCTGGGGCTCCCTCTGCAGTCAGCAGAGAGGAAAAGGCCATTTGGGACCTTTCTCATCACTCTTAATTGCTGCTGGGATGCTGTTTGCCCTCCTGAAATCGCTGCTGTCGCACCAAATGCGGTGAGGCAAACCCCATTTCTCCGTTAGAGGCTGACAGCACTCCGTAAGGAAACGAGCACGGCAATGAAACGAGCACGGCAATCCTCGTTTGCATTTAATATTTACCAGTATCATCATCTTCTCAGTTATTCCCTCTCTGCGTGTTGGTTTTCTTCTGGCCATCTCCCCACACACCCGACTTCTACTTGCGTCAGAATAAAAACTCTGCGACGAAGCGATTTTTGTCCTGTCTCCTTTTCCTCCATCGGGCAAGATATTTCACGTACGGCACGTGCTTCCTCGCAGGCAACCAAGGCATCTTTCGGCTCGTTATTCACTCATCTAAATTAGCCGTCTCTGGAGTGGGGGTGATTACAGGGCTCCGTAGGCTCTGTGCAGTCGTTCCAGCCAGTATTAAAGTGCCAAGATCAATATGTATTGATATAAACAAAGGGTTCATCTCCTCTCCCGGCACCGGGGAGGGAAGAACTCGGTCTCCAGCAGCCCGACAGACTCTCGGCTCTTCCCCTCTCCCTGCCACATGTGATGGGAAGATCTCACCGTGCAAATTACTGTAATTACAGCTGCAAGGCTGCGATGTGGCTCTTGCAGCCCTGACGCTTTCCGGTTGAAAGAGGAGCGTAGGGATGCGGCACGAAGAGGTCGTGCTCTTAGAAAACAGGATGGGGCACGATTAATGCACTTAAGGAAACCAGAGAAATGCCCGTGGCCGCTCTAATCCATTAGTAATGCGTAGATGCCAGCACAGGGTTCTCCCAAAAGGCTTCAGGGGCATGAAAAATGGCAAGGGGATCTCTTAACGGTGCCACGTTTTGTCTGCTGCCAGCGAGGGAGGCTACAGTCACCTGTCGGGGCCGTCCCCATGTCTCTGTGCTTTTGCTGGATGAGGGGACGTCTCTGTCCTTCGCTAATACCATGTCGAGTCACATCTTCACCTTGCAGAGGAGATATTTCGGGCTGTGCTTCCTCCGAGCAGGGGTCCGGGAAGAAGCGCGGTGTTTCCCTCTCCTGGCAGACGCGTTCTGGGGCTGGATTTGGGGCTCGGGATGGTTGGGGTGAGCGCTGAACCTCTTTTCACCTCTTTTCAGCCTCGGGGAACAGTACTACAGGGATGCCATGGAGCAGTGCCACAACTACAACGCCCGGCTGTGTGCCGAGAGGAGCGTCCGCCTCCCTTTCCTCGACTCCCAGACCGGGGTGGCCCAAAGCAACTGCTACATCTGGATGGAGAAACGTCACCGAGGGCCAGGTACACCGGGAAAACGCCGGGTTGGGAACAACAGGTCAGTGCGTGTCATCTCCTTGGATAATTCTGGTTTGTTTTTTTTTATTAAAGGTTTAGCCGCTGGGCAGCTTTACTCCTACCCCGCACGCCGCTGGCGGAAGAAACGCCGCGCTCATCCTCCGGAGGACCCGAGGCTTTCCTTCCCTTCTATCAAACCAGGTAAATCCTTCCCACTACCGCTTTCTGCACGCAGTAAAGGCTGAATTTTTTGGCAATATTGTGCCCAAATAGCGCCGGATGATAGTAAATGTTGGTGAGGGTTAGTAAACCCCTTTTTCTGACCCCACTGCAGCAGGGAAGCTTGTGAGCGTGGCTGGGTGAGATGGGATCTCAGCACATGACGCCGTTCCCTCGCTGATTTTCCTCTTCCTTTTTTCCCCCACCGGCTCCTGCAGACACCGACCAGACCCTGAAGAAGGAAGGGCTGATCTCTCAGGACGGCAGCAGCCTGGAAGCCCTGTTGAGGACCGACCCGTTGGAGAAACGTGCCCTCCCGGACCCCCGCATCGACGACGACAGCCTGGGCGAGTTCCCTGTCACCAACAGCCGTGCGCGGAAGGTACGGCAGAGAGAGGGTCTCCCCCTCTACGTTGGGAGAGGGAACTACAGGGTAAAACACGCACACCTGCACGACACCGCTCTGATTTTCCACCTCCTTCCTCTTCCCCTCTGTTTTCTCTGCATCTTTTATCCACAGCAGAAGGATTTGGGATGGATTTTGGGGGGGGCAGAGATGATGCTACTGGCTTCATGGGGCTACTGGAGAGCAGGAGGCCAGGGTTTGGCTCCCTACAGCGACGTTGTGTAGACAGGTGGATGTTCCCTTCCTCACGATCCAGTTAGAAGCTCTCTTAATTCAGGGGGAGGGAGCTTCTGGCCCCAAAATTCAGTGTTTTATTGTGTCCAGGCACCCAGTTTAAGACTCTGCGCTGGGTGTCCCTGCACCCAGGACAGCTTTCGCCCCTCATTGACCCGTAGACCCTTGCAAAATGGCTGTAGTTGGGGGTGATCTGCCAGGATTTCGAGGTGCCGGTCCCAGACTCTGCCATCTCCTCCCTGCCCTGGCTTCGTTTTTCCCCCGTGAGTTCTCTTGCAGCAAGTGCGGGTTTTTCATCGCCTCCTCTCCTTGCTGCTTTTTGGTTCCCTGAGTAGAGACGAGCTCGGAGACATCTTGTCAAGCCAGACTCCTTTTATTCCAAAGGTTTTTTTTTCCCCTTTCTTTGTAGCAAATTTATTTTTAAAAGAGATTTTTCGCTGTAGCACAGGAGTAGGAAGCATGTTCAGCCAGCTCTTCCAAGTGCTGCCTTCTCTGCAAGCCCTTTTAAACGGGCTCTGGAGGAGAAAGCAGACTTAAGTCTTGAAACGAAGACACGGGAAGGAAGAAAATGTGGCGGCTGGGCATTTAGCAAGGTTACAAATGTCTGGTTTCTTTTGGCGTCGATAAACTAATCCAGGGTTGTTAGAAATCACAGTAATTAGTTCTGGAAAGGGTTTTGACTGGTTGCGGGTCAAATCCATCTGTCTGCTGCCTGGGAATTTGGGCTGCTCTGCTGATGGTTTGGCCTCTTCCCGTTGCAGTTGACTCATAGGATACATTTAATGCCAGGGGAGGGTTGTTTTTCTACACATATTTTATTATTTTCCCCGCTGGCATGTTTCCCCTGTCCCTGCGGTTAATCCCTACCTGCTGTGAAAGGGTTTTACTTGGCTGCTAACGAAGCTCGGAGCAGAGCACCCTGGTTTGGTGGAGAAACAAGTGAGTCAGGGAGAGAGGAGACCGCGAATTTGTCGTCTTCTGCAGAAAAAAGGGGCTGGGATCTTCCCCTTTTCCTTCCTCCCAAATATCCCTGGATAATTTGGGTCCAGCTGCCCCTTTTCACCCTGATTTGGCACAATTCGGAAGCTTTTTTAAGTATTAAGGCTGTACCAAGGTCTGGAGCTGGATGAAACCTTCCCCAGTCTGCATCCTTCATCAGACTCGCCGATGCTTTGCTGTTAATTGATGTTGGGATTGTAGGAGCGCCCCGTTTTCCCCTTGGAGCTGCAAATGGGACTTTAAATCCACTGCGGCTGCTGTTGTAGCTGCTTTTTGCTGCCGAAAACACCCCACAGGCACGATCCGTGGGGTGGAAAGCTTCAGCTTAGCGGCTCGCAGCCTGGGTTGGTGCGGGCTGTCCCTGCTTCAGGCTGCACCACCAAAGCCTTTTCCTTGTGGCCGTCCTCACAAGGCAAGTTGCTTTTCCTTAGACCACTTCGTTAGCCAACGGCTCTAACAATAGGCGACACCCTGCAGACTTCACCTTCACCTCCTCACCCGCCAGCGGCTGTGGTTTAAGAGATCCCCCTCCAGATAAGCACAGGGCAGAGCAAGGTGTGTGATATTGTGGTGTCATTTCGCTAAAAAAAGTATTTTCCCTGTTCTGGGCTTTTCTACAGTGCTTTTTAGCATGAACATTTTTTGCAAGCCTCATCTCTTTTTGCCTTTACCTTGTTAACTCTTTTCTTTAATTGTCTTCACACCATATCGTGCCCTTCTGTGACTTTTTTGGGGGATAAAATGTACTGGATTCACTCTCTGTCCTCCAAAATATCATCCCCTTTCTCCTCCTCCCGTATTACGGGCTTGGAACGGGTTCGGCTGCTGATGGGCACCATGAGGCCGTGCTGACATTATCTCGCTCCCCAGTTTTTCCTCCTTTTCCCTCGATCCGTGCTGAGGATTTGTCTGCAATAACCCCTTTCCTCTTTCCTAGCGGATTCTTGAGCCGGACGACTTCCTGGACGATTTGGATGATGAAGACTATGAAGAAGATACGCCGAAGCGGAGAGGGAAGGGGAAAGCCAAGGTGAGGGCAGCTGGGTTGGTCTGGCTGGGTCCTGGCCTTGTTTTGGTGGCAATTCTGGCAAATCCGAGATGCTGCCGGTGCTGAACCAGCCCCGGCAGCTGCCAGGGCTCAAACATGTCAATGTTGAACCTGACTTTGGGGAAAACTCGCATCCAACAGCCATTCCGGGCTGTACCCACTACGCGGCAGTGTTGGATCGTGCTTTTTTCTGACGCCAGATCACTGCTGTTGTTCTCCCCACCACCCGAGAGCCTTTTGGGTCACAATTTTGCCTAAAACTTGGCGTTTTCCCCTTGTTTTTCCCAGGGCAAAGGTGTTGGAGGGGCTCGGAAGAAGCTGGATGCAGCTATATTAGAAGACCGGGATAAGCCCTACGCTTGCGACAGTGAGTACTGAAAACCTCTCCTTGCCACTTAGGACCCGGGAGCGGAGCCAGGCTGCGTGGCTTTTGGGATCCGTGGGGTTGTCTGCTGGGATTTGGGTTTTAAACCTCAAGAGGTAGATTTACGCAGCCAGAGGAGGGTGTTTTTGAACGCCTCGGACTCTCAGCCCTCCTCCGACAGTCAAAGATGGCTGGAGTTTTCCCACCGGGAACGCGGTCGTCTCGCCCCGAGCGAGGGGCTGTGTAGCCACCCGCCGCGTAGAAATGAGGATGAACCTCTCCCGGTCTTGCCAAACGCCCCCACAAAGGTTGAAAACGGGCCCCCCCCCTTTTTCCCAGCTGGCTTTCCAGTTGGATCCGTGTCCGTCAGACTGGTTTCGAAGCCGGCCGTAGTCCCCCCCTGCCCCCACCCTTGCGCTGTCGTGCCTCGTTAAAGCCACTTAATGAGTTTGTAGCTGTGAAACGTGACACTCTGTGCTCGTCCTGCTCTGGCTAAAAACCTCCTCGGCTCCAGGGGCAGGGAGTTTACTTCTGAGGCCGTACCTTCCTGGCGCGCTCCTCCGCGAGCCCAGGGTTGCCGATGCTTCCTCCTCACCTCCCTCCTCCTCAGGCTGGGGAAGGGGAAGGAGAAAAAAAAGCAATTTAACAGGGCAAACGGAGCAAAAAAGGGCAAGTGAGGCTTTGAAATTACCTTTCTCTCTTCTTCCTCCTGTCCTGCAAGAGCTGACACTAGCTTCTTCCCAAAAAACCCACCCCAAACCCCAAGTAGTTGTGTTTTTCCTCCCCTTTTTTCTTGTTTTAAGAGTCCGTCTGTCGCTTGGCACGGGTGCGTGTGCGTGACCTGGTGTGTGTGTGTTTTCTCACGACTCTCTTTCTGTGTTTCAGATAGTTACAAACAAAAGCATACCTTGAAACCTCCCGATCGAGGTAGTCCACTCTCTGTCTGCTTTTTTTATTTCCTTCCTGCCTTTCTTCTCCTGAAACGTTAGTTGTTTTTTTTCACCAAACCTTGCTGGAGCCTGCGGGAAAGGGACGGGGAGGGGGGCACACACGGGAGAAGGGGAGGGAGAAGCCAAAGGCCACCGAGCGACGTCAAAGCTGGCCTCCCCGCCGGCAGCGGGATTCGGCAGCTCCTCTCCGGGCTCGCCTGACCCTTTTCCAGCAGGGAAGAGCGGTCGTGCGTGCCGGCAGAGCGGCCTCCCGAGAGGGAAAACAAAGATTAATTCCCCCCCTGTGGCGGCGGGGATGGGAAAAAACACGGTGTTTCCACTAAACCCCTTCCCTCGCTCCCAAATCCCCTGTGCCCGCGATGTGCCGCCTTCCTTTTAAGAGATGCCAAAGTATGTTCCTGCTTCTCTTGCCAAAAAAACACCTTTTTGCTTTAAAAAAAAAAAAAGCCCCAAAACCGCTCAGCTGCAGGCGCAGGTTGGATGTTGGTGGCGGGCTGCAAATAAACTCCCGCAGCCAAGCCGGAGAGCTGAGATCGTCTTTGTGGCAGCTCCTCTTCCTCGCTGTTCGGGAGGAGGAAACCCGACTTGGGTTTAGGTACCGACCTGCCTGTTTTGCGGGGAAAAAAGGTCAATTTTAAACTCCGCGGTGGAAGAAGAAAACGCCGCCTGCCAGCTCCGCATGGCTGCTCACGGGGCCGACCCCGTCATGCCCTCGGTTGGCTCTGGAAAGCCAGAATTTGATGTAATAAGGTTGTAATTGCTGCTTTTCGGGCTGCTTTTCCCCTCCTTCGCTGGACTCGCGCCCCTTTGCCGAGCTGCTCCGGACCTGCCGATGCCGGCCGTTTCCCCCGGGGCGTTGAGCATCCCACAGAGCCCTTTGCCCCGGGGGAATCTCTGTGTCTTTTGTCTGGAAAAGCCAATGCCGGCTGCTTGCTTCGGGCTCTCTTAGGGGGGCTCTGGGCGAGCAGACTGAGCCGGGCTGCCTCCCCGCCCCTCTTTTTGGAGTTGGTGGCATGAGAGGGGATACAAGCCCTGGTGGGGTTTCTCCAGGCTTCAAGCCAGCCTGGAAGTGAATCCAGAAAGGTCTGGGATGTTAGGGAAAAGCTCCAGGATCAGGGAGTTTCATCCCAAAGCAACTTTTTCCTGATTTGCCTGGATGCCAGAAAAAGATGCAGGAAAAACCCGTTGGTAAATCTGTCGGCCGGGCCCCACAAATCCCCCTCTGGCTGTTCCTGGGGGGATTTCACCCCGATCCCCGTCCTTGTGCCCGGCCAACCCCTGCCGGCTGTAGGAGGGTGCAAGGCCAGTGCTGGCTTCGTGCTCGTCCTGCCCACGCCTGTCTTGGGGCTGAAGGGGGGTTTCGGGACATACTTGGAGCCTCGCAGCTAAAAAGCTGCCCAAAAACCCCCCGGAAAAGCAGTGACGGTGAGCTGGGAGCCCGTTCCCCGGCAGGGAAGGTGCTTCCCCGGTCCACGGGTGCTCAGAGGTCTCCCCAAGGAAGCGCCTGCCACTAGACCATGGGTGAAAGCTCCAAACCCCGCAAGAAACGGGGCGGAAAGCGGGCAAATCCATGGCATTTGGGGCACTGGGTGATTTTCAGGTCAAGTTTGGAGGAGTCGGGTGGGTTTGAGGCGGGAGCGGAGCCGAGGTGTGCATGTGGCCGCTGCGGGACCCTCCTCGGGGTCCCAAAAAGAGAAGTTTCCCTTCTATGCATGTTGAAAAGAGCCTCGATTTTCACCCAGCTGGTTTAAGGAGATGGTTTTTGGGTAGGAAATACGCGCCCCCCCCCGGCCCCCCCAGTATCTTTCCATCTGGGTTTTGCCACTTGGATCGATCGCCGCACGATTTCACTCCTTTACTGAGGGCTGCAACGCTGCGCTTAACGAGCTGCCGTCATTACCTGGACGTGGTGGGTATCAGTCGCCCACCGCATCAGCGCTAGCCTCCCGTGTGGGATGCGCAGAGGAGGCTGCAGTGCCTCTTCGGCTGCTCCGGACCCAATCCGGCCCCAAACCCCTTCGTTAGGGCGCTTTTAATAAATTCCAGGTGATTTGGGGGCAGAAGGGGAGCAGCCGCCTGCGCTCAGAGCCCCGAGATGGGACTGGGGGATGATTTGGCCTGTGGGGTCTCACTCCCCGCTGGAGCGAGCTCAGACTTTTCCCGTTTCTATCCGTAGTCTGCGGGAAGCGATACAAGAATCGGCCGGGATTGAGCTACCACTACGCTCACTCCCACCTGGCTGAGGAAGAAGGCGATGACAAGGACGACTCACAGCCCCCCACTCCCGTCTCGCAGCGGTCGGAGGAGCAGAAATGTAAGCAAAACACCCCCTCTCCCAAAATCCCTGTCGTGAAAAAGGCAACAAAGGCGGGAAATCGCCAGTGCCGGGGCTGGGAGCGAGCAGCGCCCCTTTTCCCGATGGTTTTGGGCACCGTGGCGTAGCCCCGGAGCTCGGAGGTTGCCGGAAAGGCTGCTCCGAGCATTGGGATTTGCATCATGGAAGTGTCGTCTCCTGGTCCCGTGCGGAAAGCCTTTTCCCTGTGGCTGATCCGTCTCTCCCGCTCTGCTTTTCCAGCCAAGAAAGGACCTGACGGCTTAGCTCTGCCCAACAACTACTGCGACTTCTGCCTGGGAGACTCCAAAATCAACAAGAAGACGGGGCAGCCGGAGGAGTTGGTCTCGTGCTCGGACTGCGGGCGATCAGGTAAGGGGGGAAAACGCCCTCCCTGCCGCGGGCATTGCCGAAACCATCCCCGGCGGCTTCGCCCGCCCGGAGAAGCCGAGGATTTGGGTCGGGCGTGGGGAGAAGGTGGTTTTCTCCCCGCCATGGAGCTTTTCCCCGACGCGGCCGTTGCATGAGCTGCCTTCAGCCGTGTGCTGTGCCCCGCAGGGCACCCCTCCTGCCTGCAGTTCACCCCCGTGATGATGGCGGCCGTCAAGACGTACCGCTGGCAGTGCATCGAGTGCAAGTGCTGCAACATCTGCGGCACCTCCGAGAACGACGTGAGTACCCCCCGCAGCAACGGGAGAGCCCCTCAGAAGGATGTGGCTGCCCCCCAGAACGATGGGAGCACCCCCGCAATAACGGGAGAGCCCCTCAGAAGGATGTGGCTGCCCCCCAAAATAACCGCAGCGCCCCCCAGAATGACGGGAGTGCCCCCACAATAACGGGAGAGCCCCCCAGAATGACAGGAGCGCCCCCCAAAATGGCAGTAGTACCTCCGCAATAAGGGGAGAACCCCTCAGAAGGATGTGGCCGCCCCCAAGAATGACGGGAACCACCCCCGCAATAACGGGAGAACCCCCCAGAATGACAGGAGCACCCCCAGAATGGCAGGAACACCCCCAGAATGGCAGCAGTACCTCCGGAATAAGGGGAGAGCCCCCCAGAAGGATGTAGCTGCCCCCGAGAATGATGGGAGCGCCCCCCCAGAATGACAGGAGCACCCTCACAATAAGGGGAGAACCCCCCAGAACGATGTGGCTGCCCCCCAGAATGACGGGAGCGACCCCAAAGTGACGGGAGCGCCCCCCCCAGAATGACAGTAGCTCCCCCACAATAACGGGAGAGCCCCTCAGAAGGATGTGGCTGCCCCCCAGAATGACGGGAACACCCCCTAGAGTGGCAGGAACACCCCCAGAATGACAGTAGCACCCCTACAATATCGGGAGAGCCCCCCCAGAATGACAGGAGCACCCCCCGAGTGACAGTAGTACCCCCAGAACCCACGAGTACCCCCCAGGGGGAGCGGGGCACCCTCTGGGGACACCTCGGGGTGTCACCCCCCCCCCAGCCCCGCAGAGAAGGGACAGGACGGGGAGCTTGTGAGCGACCCCCTCGTTTTGGGGGGGGTTAGTAGTCCGTAGAACGTGTTGGGGGCTTTTTGGGGGGAAATCTTTGTGCCTTCGTACCCCGTCGGAGACGGAAGAGTCTTTTTGGGGGGGAAAACTTTGCATTTTAATAATCCGTAGGACACAGCGGAGTCATTTCGGGGGGAAATCGTTGTGCTTTTAGTGTTCTGTAGCACATAGCAGGCTTTCTGCGGGAAACTTCGGCGCTTTTATCGTCCGTAGGACTCAGGAGGAGCGGCTTTTTTGGGGAAATTGTTGCGCTTTTTAATAGTGCGTAGGACGGACGGAGCGGAGTCTTTTTTGGGGGAAATCTTTCTATTTGAATAGTCTGTAGGACATGGGAGAGTATTTTGGGGGAAATCTTTGTGCTTTTAATGGCCCATAGAACGCGGGAGAGTCCTTTGGGGGGGAAATCTTTGTGTTCTGAGAGTCCATAGGACACAGAAGAGACTTTTTTGGGGGAAATCATTGTGCTTTGACAGTCCGCAGAGCACGACGGTCTCTTTTGTGGGAAACCTTTACGCTTTTAAAGGTTGGTGGCACAGAGCAGTCTTTTGGGGTGAAATCTCTGTCCTTTAATAGCCTGTCGGACACGGCGGAGTCTTTTTTGGAGCAAATCTTTGGCCTTTAGTAGTCTGCAGGACACGGGAGACGCTTTTTGGGGAGAAATCTTTGAGCTTTAATAGTCTACGACACAGCAAAATCTTTTTTTTCGGGGGGCAAAAGACTGTGCTTTTGGTAGTCCGGAGGACACGGCGGAGTCTTTCTGGTCACTCTGTCAGAACTTGGAGGACGATGGGGAGGGACCCTCGTCGTCCCCCCCCCACATTGTCCTGGAGCCAAGTTCGGGTTGAATCATCCGAATTTTCCCCGTTTTCTCCCTCCCCCCCGGCTTAGGACCAGCTGCTCTTCTGCGACGACTGCGACCGCGGCTACCACATGTACTGTCTCACCCCCCCCATGTCGGAGCCGCCCGAAGGTGAGTCCCGTGCGTGTGTCGTCCCCCCCCCCCTTCCCAGGCCCCCTCCTCCCTCTCTGCTTCAGAAATGGGTCAAAACGAGCGGAATTCAGCCCGGAATATTTCTCATCCCTGTGGACCCGCTTCTGCCCACGGGTCTTGGGGGAAATCATGGATCTGTTGGGCCACGATCGAAAATGGTGGGGTCCGTCATTCCGGCTGTTTCCGTTATTCCTCCCCTGCTCCGCTGGAGAAGCGGAAAAGCCTTTTACCACCCCAAAATCCCTCGCTGACATCACTCGCGCCCCGAAATGTCTCTGTGTCGGCCAGTAAAGCCGAGAGGAATTGCTCTTCCTCCTCCTCTTCCTCCCGCCTCGTCTTGTGCTGACTCACAGCGGCCAAGCAAAAAAAAACCAACACCGAAGTGTCAGTGACGCCTGACGCCGCTGGTTAATTATCCCGGCGGTTAATTATCAGCCCCTCTCCTGGCTGCCTTCGCTTGAAGGTTAACGGGGAAGGGGAAGGCTCGTGGGTTCACAGACCCCCGAACAGCCTCGTAAACCGCCTCCCCGCCGCCTGCCCTGCGTGTAATTAGGAATCCGTGACCCTTAACGAAGCCCTGACGAGGGCGAAACCCGGCCGCCCACGTGTCCTTCTCTCCGCAGGGAGCTGGAGCTGCCACTTGTGTCTGGACCTGCTGAAGGAAAAAGCCTCCATCTACCAGAACCAGAACAGCTCCTGATCCCGCTGCGCCCACGGGACGGCTGCCCTCGTTCCACACGTTTTCCCTTTTTTTTTTGGGGGGGGGGGGGGGGGTGTCTTTTCTTTTTTTCCCTTTTTTTTTTTTTAACCTTCCCCGTGTTTTCTGGTTTGTTTGGGTTTTGTTTTTTTTTTTTTTTATGGCTTGGGGAGGGGGGTGTCGGGGTTTATTTTATTCGTCATTTTTTTGTTGTTGTTGCCGCGCAAGGGTTTGTTTCTCACCTCCCCGCGGCCAGATGGGGGGGTGACGTCCTGCGAGGGCGGGCTGAGGCTGCCGTGTCCCCACCCCGCGGAGTGGCTTTTGGGGTGACACCGCAGTGTCCCTCGGGACCCCGTCCCGACCGAGGGGCCACGGACGGGACAGGGCCACCCGTCCCATCGCCGTTTGCTGGCTTTTCCACCCAAAATGAGGCGCCCAAATCTATCCCGCCGCCTCCCTGGCAACGTGGCATGCCAAAAAACTCGCTTTTCCCCCCCTTTTTCTTGGGAAAAGAGACCCCCGTGCCAGCCGGGGGTGCAGTTTGGGGGCTTTTTGTTAATTTTTTTGAGGGGTGAGGTATTTTTTTCGGGTTTTATTTTTATTTCCTTTTTTTTTCCCTCCCCGTTTTTATCATTTCTTTTTGCCCCGCCATCTCTCCCGCCTCGGAGGATGCTCCCCGCAGCCCGGCTGATCCCCCCCCTCCTGCCCAGACGAGGCCTTACACCCTGACACCCTCCTCTGGCCGGCATGAAACGGGGCAAAATCCCTCCATTTTGGGGTTTTCCCCCCTCCACCTCCTCCAGCTGGCGCGAAACGGGTCAAACCCCCTCAATTTTGGGGTTTTCCCTTGCTCCCACACAGCACAGAGGGAGAAACGCTTCGCCCTGTCCCCCCCCACCCCGTCACGGTCGCACAGGGTTTGTTTTGGGGTTTGGGGGGATTTATTTTGGGGTGGGAAAAGCTGCTTTTACCCCCAGAACGCCTCTGACAGGGAGAGGCGGGAGATGCCACTGTTCTGGGGCTCTCTGGGGACACCCCGATATCCCCGTCTGCCCCCCCAAGGGTCCCGTTGACTGAATGTGCCTGTTTTTTCTAAAAATCAACTTAAAAAACCTACCTCCGAACCCCCCCCCGCCTCTGCGCCCCGAATTTCACCTCCCAGAACCCCCCGAAAGAGAGGAGCCAACCGGGACGGCGGCGGAGCAGCCCCGAAACCGGCCCCGTGAGCAGAAAAATGGCCCCAAAATTACTAAAATAGCCCCCCAAATGACCTAAATAGCCCCCAGATTGACCACAGGTAGCTCAAAATTAACCAAAACTGCTCAAAATTGAACAGAATCCCTAAAGAAACCCCACGCCACTACACCAAAAAAAACCCACCCCGGATCTGGGTGACGAAGCGGCTCCAGCCCGGTGGTTTCTCTCCTCCCCTCCTTGAGCGCGATTCGGGTGGAAATGAAGGCGTTTTGGTTAAAAAAGGGTGATTTTCCCCTCTTTTCACGCCCTGACGGGGGCGGGATGATGAAATGTCCCTAAACGGGTGGGTTTTACCCCAATTTCCCCTCGGCAAAGCTTCACGGTTGTGTCTTATCCGGGAAAAAAAAAAAAAGTGACACCAAAATGGCTTGTTTTCGTAATAAAAATGGATAAAAATGTAGCTGTGTGGAAGTGGGGTCGTTTTGGGGAAAACTGGGGGGTTTTAGGGTACTGGTAAACAACAGCTATTTGGGTGTTCGAATGTAGCTTCTCAGAGGGCTGATCCTGGGGTTGTGCTGCCCTGTTTTTTGGGTAAATCCACCCCATTTAGGTGCTTGCTTGTGGCTTCTCTGAGGGCTGACACTGAGGTTGTGCTACCCTGTTTTTTGGGGTAAAATCTGCCCCATTAGGGGCTTTTGCCACCCGCTGGCCCCGGCTTGATGCGAGAATTAATTCCTTTGCAGATCTATTTTGCAGCTAAATCACCCGAATTGGGGCAAAGGCCGGAGCTCGAGAGCCAGGACCCAGGTGTCAGGGTAATATATAGGGGGAATTAATCCTGGTTAGCCTTTTGGGGGGGGGGGGGGTGTCCCTGGAGGCCTGGGTTCCCTGGGGGGCTGCGGGGACCCCCCAGACGCCTGGGCCCCCGGGAGGGCAGCGGTTTGATATGGAAGACCAGGGTTGCGATGAGGTTTTATTGGGGTTAAATAAATAGCCTCCGGGTGGGGGGGGATCGACCACGGGGTGGGGGACATGTCCCCCCGGGGGTCCTGTCCCCCGTCCTCACTGGCCCAGCGGGATGCAGGTGTCCCCGATGCCCGTCCTCTCCCCCTCAGACGCCCTCCTTGGTCTTGGTGGTACTCAGGGGGACGGTGGCTTCCTCGTCCTTGAGGTGACCCGCTCTGTCACCGCGTCAGGGGAAGAGAAACCCGAAAACCTTCAACATTTCTCCCCAAAAACCTTCAGCCCTTCCCAACCCCGAACCTTCCATCCTGCTCACCCCAAAACCTTTGTCCCTTCTCCCCGAAAACCTTTGTCCCTTCTCACCCCAAAACCTTTGTCCCTTCTCACCCCAAAACCTTTGTCCCTTCTCCCCAAAAACCTTCACCCTTCTCACCCCAAAACCTTTGTCCCTTCTCCCCAAAAACCTTCACCCTTCTCACCCCAAAACCTTTGTCCCTTCTCCCCAAAAACCTTCATCCTTCTCACCCCAAAACCTTTGTCCCTTCTCCCCAAAAACCTTCATCCTTCTCACCCCAAAACCTTTGTCCCTTCTCCCCAAAAACCTTCGTCCCTTCTCACCCCAAAACCTTTGTCCCTTCTCCCCAAAAACCTTCACCCTTCTCACCCCAAAACCTTTGTCCCTTCCAACCCCAGACCCTTTGGGGCTCCTCCAAGAAATCTTGCCCTAAAATGGCAATTTTTCACCCTGATGTCAACTACAAAAGGATCGGGGAGAAAAAGGGGATCTGGTGGGGAGGGGGTCCCTTGGGGTGGCCAAAGCCACTTCACTGGGGAGCTCCTCACCGTCTCTCGACGTCTTTGACGGTCTCGGGCAGGGGCACATTGCGGGTCTCGGGCAGGAAGCAGGTGGCGATGGCCGAGATGATGGGAGCAGCCCCGTAGATGATGAGGGGCAGCACTGGGGTCACGTCAGCTGTCATGCGCACCAGCGGGGCCACCATGCTACCCACACGAGCCATAGTGCCCCCCAGGCCCATCCCCGTCTGCCTGTGCCAGGGAGAGGGATGGATGGTTGGAGAGATGGTTGGAAATATGGGTGGGCTGAGGGTTGGGTGGATGGATGAAGAAGTGGTTGGGTGGGTTGAGGGTTGAAGGTGTTGATGATGGATGGATGGATGGGTGGATGGATGGATGGATGGATGGATGGATGGATGGATGGATGGATGGAGAGATGGTTGGAAATATGGATGGGCTGAGGGTTGGGTGGATGGATGGAGAGATGGTTGGATGGGTTGAGGGATGGAGAAGTTTATGATGGAGAGGTGGTTGGATGGATGGATGGAATGGATGGAGGATGAGGCCTGGAGGGGTTGATGGATGAAGAGGTGGATGAATGGATGGGTTGAGGGTTGGAGGGGTTGATGGACGGATGCAGGGTTGGTTGGATGGATGATGGGTTGAGGGTTGGAGGGGTTGATGATGACGGATGGAAGAGGTGGTTGGATGGAGGGGTTGATGATGGATGGATGGATGGATGGATGGATGGATGGAAAGGTGATTGGCTGGATGGGTTGAGGGATGGATGGATTGGTGCAAGGAATGATTTTTGGATGGATGGATGGATGAGCGGTTGGGCTGATACGTGGGTGGGTAGATGGGCTGGTCGGTGGGTGAGTGGTTGGGTTGGTGGGTGGAAGATGACTTGGCCGGTGGGTTGGATGAGCGGATGGAGGGACAGGCAGATGGAGGGAGGGCTGTGGTGCCGGCAGCTCCTAGAAGTGACAACCACCCACCTGATGACAGTGGGGAAGAGCTCTCCGGTGAAGATGTAGGCGCAGTTGAAGGAGGCGGCCAATGAACCCTTCCCAATCACCGCAAAGGCCATGCGCAGCATCTGCAGCTCTGGGGACAGGGATGGGAGGTCTCACACCTCCGGCCCCTCAATGGCTCCTCTATGACCCACCAATGGTCCTCCAACCTCTGCCTCCACCCCTGAATGTCCCAAGTCCCCCCAGTGACCCTTCATCCCTCCATCCTTCGATCTCTTATCGCTGTCCCCCCAGTGCACCCCCAATGTCCCCCCACCCCTCCGTCTCTGTCCTCCAACTTCCTTCCTTCCATCCCTCCAACCTCCTCATCCTTCCACCCTCTGTCCCTCCATCCCATCATCTTCCAACCTCCATCTTTCCCGTCTCTGTCCCTCCAACTTCTCTCTGTCCTTTTACCTCTTCTTCCTCCATGCCATTGTCCTTCATCCTACTGTCCTCCATGCCATTCTCCTTCATCCCACTGTCCTACATGCCATTGTCCTTCATCCCTCCCACCATCCCTCCATCTGTCCCAGCACCCACCCATTGGCACAATGATGTTGGCGAGGATGCAGATGCCGGCGAGCGCCAAGGAGCCGCCCTGGGCCACCCGCCGCCCCACGCAGCTGATGGCCAGCACCGAGGCCAGCTTGGCCGGGATGTCCACAGCCCCGAAGACCAGCTGGCTCAGGTAGATGTCCACCCCGAAGCCCTGCAGATCCATGGCCAGCCCATAGTAGGCGAAGCTGGTGGAGAACCTGCCCCCAAAACCCAACATTTCAACACACAACCCACCAGGCGTGATCAAGTGGGGACCCAAAAGGTGGTGTTTCGCCCCCAAAAAGTGGGGTTTGACCCCAAGAAGATGGGGTTTGCCCCAAAATGGCCCCACTTGCCAGACAAAGGAGACGCCACAGGAGACGGTTCTCATCCCGGGGGTGCGGATCAGGGAGGCCAGGGTCCCCCCCGGCAGTGGTGGCTCCCGGTGCACCAGCTCCCGCAGCGCCTGTGGGAAAGGAGGATCTGGGGAGATCCTGGGAGGGATCCGAGGGGCCGGGGCGATCCAGGGAACGGGAGGGCATCTAGGAGGGATGGTGGGGGCCGGGGTGGAGCTAGTGGGGTTGGTGGGATCTAGAAGAGACAGTGGGGAATCTCGGGAGGGATCTGGGTGATCTGGAGGGAATTGGAGGGGTCTGGGGGGATCTAGGTGGGATCAGAGGGATCTAGGAGGGGTACAAGGGGTCTTGGAGGTGATCTGGAGGGATGGAGAGGTGTTGGAGAGCCCTAACAAGGACACAGAATGGGGGGATCCAGGTGATCAGGAGAGGTCTGAGAGGGATCTAGGGGGGGAGGTCGGAAGTATCTAGGAGGGATGGAGAGGGTCTGGGGGGGATCCAACCTGAGGAGAGGGGAACGGGGGAGATCTAAGGGAGAAGGAGGGTGTTCTGGAGGGATTTGGGTGATCTCCTGAGATCTGGGAGGATCCGGAAGGGATCTGCAGCATTGTGCAGGGATATAGGAGAGGAACTTGGGGGGATCTAAGGGGTAGATGAGTGGGATCTGGGGGGGTCCCAGGCAGCCCCCCATCACCTCCTCGCTGAGCTTGTCTCCCTCCTCCTTCCTCCCGTTGACGCGGGCAACTTTGCGGAGCCCCTTCAGGGCCAGGTCAGGTCTCCCCGAAATCACCTGCCACCGGGCTGACTCCACGAACAGCCTTGGGGGGTGTGGGGAGAGGGGTCACGGGGGACCCAGGCATCCGGGGGGGTCCCGGCTCCCACCCTACGCCTCCCACCACCCAGGTGTCCCCACCACCACCCCATAGGACACCCCACCATCCAACCCCAACCCAGGAGGAGGGGGGTGGGCAGCCACCTAGACGCCTGTGTTCCCCATACCAGGAGTAGAGGAAGAAGAGGAAGAAGGGGAGGGAGACGACGAGCTGGAGCCAGCGCCAGTGAGGGAGGCCGAAGGCCACGGCCGCCAGCACGAACTGCCCGAAGGTGTAGCAGTAGCCATTGATGGTGCCCACCACGGCGCGCGCTTCCGTCGGGATCCACTCCATGCCTGTGGGTAACCATCAGCACACGGATGGTGGGGTCTATCCCGTGGGATGGGGCCACACTGGGATATCTGGGTCCCTCCCGCGGCGTGGAGGTGGTGGGGTTGGAGACTGCACGCCTGGAGCCTTCCCAAAGGTCAGTGGTGGTAGAGCCAAGCATGGATGTGTAGGACCCTCCCAAGGTCAATGGTGGCAGGTTGGAGCCCGGGTCCCCCCAAAGGGTCAACGGTGGCAGGTTGGAGCTTGGGTCCCCCCAAAGGGTCAATGGTGGCAGGTTGGAGCCCAGGTCCCTCCCAAGGTCAACGGTGGCAGGTTGGAGATGGGTCCCCTCAAAGGGTCAGCAGTGGCAGGTTGGAGCCTGGGTCCCTCCCAAGGTCAATGGTATCAGGGTTGGAGATTGGGTCCCCCCAAAGGGTCAACGGTGGCAGGGTTGGAGCCCGGGTCCCTCCCATGGGTCAATGGTATCAGGGTTGGAGCCTGGGTCCCCCCAAAGGGTCAACGGTGGCAGGTTGGAGCCTGGGTCCCTCCCAAGGTCAATGGTGGCAGGTTGGAGATTGGGTCCCCCCAAAGGGTCAACGGTGGCAGGGTTGGAGCCCGGGTCCCTCCCATGGGTCAATGGTATCAGGGTTGGAGCCTGGATGCTTCCCATGGGATAGGGGTGGTAGGACCAAGCCCAGACACCCAGGTCCCTCCCGGGGGATAGGGGTGGTGGGACCAAGCCCAGAGCCCTGGGTCCCCAGCTCACAGAGGGAGGCGGAGTTGAGGGAGACCCCGGCCATGGCCAGGCCCGCCAGGAACCGGCAGAGACAGTAGACGACGAAGGTGGGGGCGGCCGCGGTGCCGGCCCCCGTCACCCCCAGCTGCAGGTAGCACCAGGTCAGCAGCGCCCGGCGCCCGAACCTGCTGGGACACGGTGCTGGGGGCACTGGGATGGGGGACATGGGGGGCTGGGATGCTGACGTGGGGCACTGGGGGTGCTGGGGAGGGAGATGCGGGGTGCTGGAGCCGCTGGGATGGGGGATGAGGGCTCCTGGGGGCGCTGGGATGGGGGCGGTGGGGACCTCGTGCCGTTAGGATGGGGACATGGGCGCTGGGACTGGGGGGACGTGGGGCGCTGGGAATCCTGGGACAGGGACGTGGGGCACTGGGACGGGGACACAAGGCGTTTGGAATACTGGGACGGGGAATATGGGCACCGTGAATACTGGGATGAGTGACGTGGGGACAGTGGGACAAGCTGTACTGGGACGGACCCAGCCTGGGGGCGCTGGGGACACTGGGAGACCAGGGGCCGGGGGAAGGGGAGGACATCCCTGTGCGTAGCCCTCCCCTCTCCCCCTTCCCAGTTCCTCCCAGTTTATCCCAGTACAGCTCTGGGGTGCCCACGCACTTGTCGGAGAGGATCCCGAAGAGGCTAGAGCCCAGGAGGATCCCGGCCATGTAGATGGATTGGGCCACCTGCCTCAGCTTCTTGGACTCGCACACCAGGTCCCACTGCCACCAGGAAAGGACACGGGGGTCAACACCCGGACACCCGCATCCCCACTCGCCCCCCCCAGGGCGGGTTGTGGGCCACCCCTCACCTCGGTAACGATGGTGTGGGCGAAGATGCCATCCTGGTAGGTCCAGCCATCATGGCAAGGCTCGGTGGCCGCCCCGTTGGCCGTGCCGTTGACCGTGCCGTTGACCTCCAAGAGGTGCCACTGGGGCTCCACGTAGCGGCGGCAGCGCTGGGGACGATGGTGGCCGTCGGAGGGGATGGAGATGAGGAGGGGGACATCCCCAGTGCTGTCATTGGCCACGGGCCGAGGCCGGCAGTGGTGCTCGGGGACGCCGGCGGTGAAGTTCTGCAGAAGGTTGTGGCTGGCCAGCATGAGCAGCGGAATGGCTAGGGCGGCCACGTAGGTCACCTGGAAGCGGCCCATCCCGCCCAGGCGGGCCAGCAGCTCCACAAAGGTCATGGTGGGACGAGGGATGGCGCCGGGAAGGGGGGCCCGGGGCAGCTGGAGGGCGGCAGGAGGAGAAGAGGTTGAAGGGTGGGCCAAGGGATGGCCGAGGGACAGAGCTATTGATCTATCGGTGCCTCGATCGATCGATCGATCAGTCTACTGGTGTGCCGATTGCTCTGCCAGTCGGCGTCCCAACCAACCTATTGATCTGTGGGGGTGTCTGTTGACCTGCCAGTCTCCCTGTCGATGCCCTCGCTCAATCGACCCATCAGTCTGTCCATCCATCTCGGTCTCTACTGATCTATCAGTCGCTGGTGGTTTGTTTCTTGCTACCAGCCCTGCCCCTCACTGCTCTCCCTCCTCCTCCTCCCTCCCCCTCACTACTGATCGACCGACCGACCGACCAACCAACCGATCGATCGATCCTCCCTCCCTCCCTCCGTCCTACCGGTCTCTCAGTAGGTCCATCCCTCCAATGATCCCTTGCGATCGATTGATCCCTACCGGTGGTTTTGCTCCTCTCCCTCTCTCTGCGGCTCTCTCGGTCTCTGGCTCGGTCTCTGCGGCCACCCGCTGTCCCCCGGGTCCGTCCCTCTGTCCCTCCCTCCCTCTGCCACTCCCCCTCTCTCTCGCTCTCTGTCGCCGTCCTTCGCCCCTCACTCGATCAATCGATCGATCAATTGATTTCTCTGTTGTCCATGCCAACCATCACCGGCTGGTGGGTCTGCCCCGTCCCCCTGCCCATCTATTGACTCCTCACCCTGTCAGTCAATCGATTGATCTGCTGCTCAGTCGATCTGTAGGTCTACATAGGTCTATTGATCAGCCTTTGCGTCTCCCCCTCCCTATTGATCGAGCTGTTGGTCTCCCTGTCGATCAAACCAACGAGCTCTTTCTCTGCTGATGAATTATTGACCTTTATTATCCATAATGTCTTGATCATCCATTGGTCTATAATGTCTCTCTTTATTGATCAGTCTATTGGCCTATATGTTTCTATTGGTCAATCTGTTGATCGGTCCACAGCATCTCTATTGATCCATCTGATGGTCTGTGTATCTCTATTACCAATAAAATGATCTATAATTTAGTCATTGATCGATCTCTTGGTCTGTATTTTTCTACTGATGAATCTATTGAACCAGGATCCACTGATCAATCTAATGACCTGTCTCTCTATTGATCAATCTATTGGTCTATCAATCAATGTATTGATTTATAATCTTTTGATTGATCAATGTCTCAATCTCTCTATCGACCACTCTGTTGGCCTATAATCTTTCTATTGATTGATTTATTGACCTTTAATCTCTCTGTTGATTGATCTTCCTGTAGGTCAACCTATTGACCTATAACCTATTGATCAGTATAGTGATCTTTATCTATTGACTGATCTATTGGTCTCTACTGATCAATTTATTGAACTTAAATCTCACTATTGATCAATCTGATTGATCTTTAATCTCAATCTATTAACATATAATCTTTCTATTGACCATGCATCAATCTTAATCTCTTTATTGATCAATCTCTTGACCCATAATCTTTCTATTGATCAGTCTTTCTCTCTATTGATCAATCTATTGAGCTTTAATGTCTCTCTTGACCAGTCCATTGGCCTCTCTCTCTCCTGATCAACATATTGATCTCTCTATTGATCCACTCACCTGTCCGTCGCGCTCGTTATCTCCCAACCTCTCCCAGCAGCAAACCCCACTCCCCGGAACCGTCTGCCAGCAGCTACCACCCCTCCGCCCTGCAGCTGCCCATGGCCACAGCCCTGTCCCCGTCCCCCTCCCTGTCCCCACTCCTATTTAAAGGCACCCCCAGTCACGGTTAACGTTTGACTGTGGTGGGACCAGATCCCGCTATGGGTCAGTGGAGACGATCGTCAGGCGGAAGTGCTGGCGCCAGCCACGCCGGTCCCCAACCAGGGATGCCCGATGGCTCCCCGGGGCCATCCCATCCTCTCCATCCTCTTCCTCGGCAAGGACACCCCCAACCCCAGGTGTGTGGGGACCACCCCAGCCCCCCCCACCCCAGCTTGTTTTTACCATCCATGGTGGCTGATTCATGGGGCAAAGTCCCCAGAGCCCTGAACTGGATCCGTGGGAGCCCCTTGGACCCGGGGCAGGAGGGCAGCGGGAGGCAGCAGAGCGTAGGCAGAATGGGGCAGTGACCGGGGGACTTGGGGGTGGCTTGAGGGGCAGGACACCTGGGTGTGTGCTGGGTGGCCAGAAGCTTGGGTCTTTGGGATGTCGGGGTCCTTGGGACGTCTGGGCATCCGGGTCTCTGGGTCCTTGGGACATCTGGATCCTCAGCATCTTGGGGTTGTTGGGATCCCTGGGCACCCGGACATGTGGGTCCTCGGGATCCCTGGGTCCTCCCTGCGCTCTCGAGTGTGACTCTCCCCCCCTCGCAGCTCTGGTGCGTGCAGGGGGAGGGGAGGATGGTGGAGGGCGGGGGGGACACGCTGCCGAGGACGCAGCACCCCACTGGGTCCCATATTTGCCTTAGGGGCGGGACGGCCAGGCTGCGCGGGACCCCCCGTGGCCGTGGGAAAACAACCCCCCATCCCCGTCCCCGCGCCCTCCCGCCGGTCGCGTTTCACACGATTTTTGCTTTTATTATTTTTATTCCAGCACAGAAAAACCATCCTGCGAAAGCAGCGGTCGGAGGGGATGCACCATCCCCCAGCCTTGCATGGAGAGGAGGACGCCTGGGTCCCCTCCTTGGCCATGCAAGAGGGTGCCCGTGGTCATCGTTGTCCCTTTGCTCTTCTCGGGGGGATGCACCCCCCCCGGTTCCACTCCTGCTCCTTCATCTGCCGGGTCTGAGGGAGTCTTGGGGGTCCCCCGGGAAGGTTGGCGCTAGCAGGGCCCTGTGGTGCCCGTGGGCTGAAGTGGGATGTGGAGATCTTGGGCTTCGTCCTTCTGGGGGTGGGTCCTGGGGGGAGAGGGAGGATGGGGTACAGCTCTGGGGGGGCAGATGGGATTTAATGCTGCTGTTCCCCCTCCTTCCCCATGGACCTGTCCATCCATCTTCATAGATATCCATCTGTGCATCCTTTCATGCATCCATTGCCGTGCTCTTCTTCCTGTCCACCCATCTGTCCATCCACCCGTCCCTGTCCAGTCCCATCCACTCCTGTCCATCCATCCCCTCACACAACCAATCCTCTACCTGTCCCCCCCCACGTCCAACCAACCCTTCTCTCCCACCATCCCTCCCTGGGTCCACCCGTCCCTCTGTCCCTCCCCTTGTCCTTCCATCCCTCCCATCCCACCTGCCCTCCACCTCCTCCACAGTCTCGGGCAGTGCCATGTCCCGTGTCTCCGGCAGGAAGATGGCCACCAGCCCCGACACCACTGGGGCTGCTCCGTAGATGATGAAGGGCAACACAGGGAAGACCTCACCCGCCATCTTCACCAAGGGGGCCGTGATGCTGCCCAGACGGGCCATGGTGTTGGCCAACCCCATGCCTGTCTGCCTGTGGGACACCGAGAGGCCCTGAGGGACCAGCCTGCATGGTCACGGCCACCATGTCACCTCCCCCAACCTCCAGCCCCACTCCTTACCGAATAACAGTGGGGTACAGCTCACCCGTGTAGAGGAAGACGCAGTTGAAGGACGCGGCCAAGCAACCCTTACCGAAGACGGCCAGAGCAGTCCGAAGCATCCGCAGGTCTGTGGGGGTGAGGACAGGACATCTGGGACTCGCTTTGGTGTCACTAGTTGGAGTTGGGTTGGGTTGGGTTGACGGTGGGTGATGAAGAGAGGAGACCCCAGACACCAGGGTTTCAGGCAAATCACCCGTAAAAAGCTAAAATCACTCCAGCTGTGGATTATGTTAGTGGGTGGAGCTTGTTTTGTCCCTCACAGACGGTGCCTTATGGGCTGGAGATGAAGGGGACACCACGGCCACCGCCCCAGCCCTCACCTCGTGGTACCAAGATGTTGGCCAAGATGGCCAAGCCAGCCAGGATGAGGGTGACGGACTGGGTGAAGCGTCGCCCCACGAAGGTGATGGTGAGGATGGAGAGCAGCTTGGCCGGGATGTCCACAGTCCCAAAGATGAGCTGGATCACGTAGATGTTGAAGTCAAAGTTTTGCAGGTCCATGGCCAACCCGTAGTAGGCGAAGCTGGTGGAGAACCTAGGCCAAGAAGAGGTGAGGAGGGGGCAAATCTCACTGGATGGGAGGTGTGGGGTAGGATATGGGGGTCACACACCAGCCCCTGGCCTGTAGGATCCAGCCAGGAGATCTGTGTCCCTTCCTGGAGCATGTGTGGGCCAAGAGACCTCTGTTGACCGAGTCCTGCACTTTCACTTTCCAATATGGACCCAGCTAAGGTGGGTGGATGCAGGAGGTGTTTGGGGAGGGGTGGCTGAATCGCCAACTTGGGGGGGACGGATAGACAACCCCCCACTGATGTCCTCCACCACCAGGCGTACCACACGAAGCAGAGGCAACAAGAGATGCGGCGCACAACGGGTGTCCGGACCAGGTCAAGCACTGTGTGGTGACTCCCCGATGAAGCCATCTCCTTCTGCATGTAGGACCTCAAGGCCTAGAGGGAGAGGGGGGGGCTCTGGGGTGGGAGGAGCAGAGAGGGGAACCAGGGTGGAGCTCGGAGGCAGCAGGGGAGTAAGCCCTGGGCAGGGTGGGTGGAGGGTGAGTGGGAGGAGGATGGAGGGACGGACGAACAGATGGACGGACAGATGGTCAGATGGATGGACATGGGGGATGGAGATGGGGGATAGATGGGTGGTGGATGGAGATGATGGAGATGGATGGTTGTATAAAGGGATGGATGGATGGAAATGGAGGTAGATGGAGATGGATGGAGGGAGGGATGGATGGAGATGGAGGTGGATGGAGATGGAGGTAGATGGAGATGATGGAGATGGATGGATGGAGGGATGGATGGAGGGAGGGCTGAACAGACGGATGGAGAGTTGTCTACAAGGGTGGCTGTAGACAATGTTTTGGGGCTGCAAGGATGGGTGTAGGAGAGCCCCACTGTTGGCCCTCTACTTGAGGGCCAGGAGAGGAGGGGTCACTTCCCCCCATCCCCTATAAAACACCCCAGAGATGCCCCAGGGGACCCAGCCAGAGCCTTTACTTCTATATCAAGCTTGTCCCCTTCTTCCTTCTTCCCATTTATCCTGGCCACTTTCTGGAGCTCCTTCAGGGCTTGGTGGGACTTCCCCACCATGACCAGCCAACGAGCTGACTCTGTTAACCACCTGCGGAGGAGATGGGGACAGGATCCTGACGGTCATCCCGCCGTCCCTCTGACACTGTCACCAGCGATCTGCCCCTCCAGCCATCTCCCCATACTTTCATCCATCCAACCCTCCGTCCATCCTTGCAGCTTCTATTCATTTCCTTCCATCTGCCCATCCCTGCAACCCTCCGTCATTCCATCCGTCCCTCCACCCATCCATATCTCCATCTGTCCATGCATCCATCCCTCCATCTATCCACCCCGGCATCCATCCCTCCATCCATGACTCCCTTCCTCCCGCTTCTCCTCCTCACCATGAGTAGAGGAAGAAGCAGAAGAAGGGCAGCGACACAGTGAGCTGCAGCCAGCGCCAGTCAGGGACGGCGTAGGCGATCCCAGCCAGCAGGAACTGCCCGGTGGTGTAGCAGTAACCCATGAAGGTCCCCACGAGCGCCCGGGTGCGAGTGGGCATCCACTCCAAAGCTGCCGAGACACACAGAGACATGGAGCAGAGCAGGAGGGTGCCCGGGGCCGGTACCGTGGGGCTGGTGGTGGCCACGTACAGAGGGAGACGCTGTTGAGGACGATGCCGGAGAAGGCCATGCCCGTGAGGAAGCGGAAGACGCAGTAAACCGTGAAAGTTGGGGCGAAGGAGGAGCACGTCCCCATGGTGCCCATCTGAAGGTAGCACCAGGTGAGCAGCGACCGGCGACCAAACCTGGGTGGTGAAGAGGAAGAGGGGGTGAGGAGGAGGAAGAGGGGGCGAGACAATCCCACGATGCTGCCCCACCACCCCACCTGCCCAGGGGGATGAGGGGTCCCCTCCTCACCTGTCTGAGAGACCCCCGAAGACAATGCCGCCCACCAAGACGCCGGCCATGTAGAGCGACTGGGCCAACTGCTTCAGGCCCCGGGAGCTGCACACCAGGTCCCACTGCAGAGGGGCAAGGACATGGGGTGGGACAGAGGTGGGAGAGACCCCTCTGGCCTCCCTCCTGCCCCCCAAAACTGGCCGTGGTGGCTGGTAGGGTTGAGCCAACGCAACAACCAACGGATGGCCAATGGAAACACGAGGAAGGTGCCAATAAACACTTGGCCGACCTTCCCAGCATCCCCATGGCTGGAAGCTCCTTCCAGGGGTCATCTGGCCCTTTTTTGACCCCCTTGTTGATGGCCACCGTCTCCCTCTTCCCCCCCTTCCCTCTCCTGAGCTCTCACGGTGTTGAGTGCCTCCACTACGGGTCGAGCGGGCAAGATACTCCAGTTGGAAGAAGTCAACATCGTGATGACAGCGGCCCCTTCACTGGTGCCTCAAGGTGGGAACTGCACATGGGATTGGGTGAAACAAGCCATGAGCCCCACATCCCACCCCCCTGCTGCTGCCGTCCTACCTCGGTGATGATGGTGCTGGTGAAGACGCTGCGGTCATAGGTCCAACCATCATGGCAGGGCTCTGTCTCCGGCCAGCTGCTGTTGGGAGCTGTGCCATTGGCCTCCAAAAGCCACCACTGCGGTGTCACGAAGCGCCGGCATCGCTCACCACGGGGAACCGAGACCCTCAGCAGGTCCTGGGGGTCGAGGCCAGTGGCGTTGGCCTCCCAACGAAGCCGGCAGCGATGGTCGCTGGTGGCGGCCGTGAAGTTCTGCAGAAGGTTGTGACTGGCCATCATGAGGACGGGCAGGGCCAGGAGGAGCACCGAGGCCACCTGGAAGCGTCCCATGCCCCCCACGTGCTCCAGGAGGCTGGCGAAAGCCATGCTGCCACCGTGAGACCCCGGGAACGCCCCACAGCCATGCACGCCTGCCCCAAAAGGGATGGATTTCACCCCCAAAAATGCTTCCCTCGCTCCCGCGGTGTCCTCGCTCCACAGGCACCGGGGGTGGTCTCCTATATAACCCGGCCAACGGCTGTTTTGGGTTAATGTTTGACATCTGGGGTGGGTTTTTTTTGTGATTATTATTTTTTTTTTTCCCAGAAGGAGAAGGCAGAGGCAGGTAGGCAAAAGTGCAGGCCAGGACAGCGCAAAAGTGTCCGGGGGGGGGGCGGGCCACCTAGCGCCAGCAAAAGGTGGCCAGAGCCAAATCCGTGGGCACTTCCCTTCCCTCGTTGCGGCAGCAAAAACGTCCCCGAAAGAGGGCAAAATGGGAGCAATCTGGGGCAGGAACAAAAACCAAATGATTCTCTTTTATTCCATTCTTTTCCAGCGTTGCTTTGTTGAGGGGAAGAGGTGGCGTCTGGAGAGGGGCCATCTGGGACCAGCCTCGTTCATCCGGCTCGTGGGTTACTCTCAGGTGGGCTTCCCGGAAAGGCGGGGTGAGGGGGGGGATGTCTCCTGGCTTGGGACAATGCATGGCCTTCGCCAGCCCCATTGGGTTAAATTTTAGCGATTTCTGTGGTCGAAAGGGGACCGAAAGGTGCTGACGGAGGTGGCCCTGCTTGAGTCAGCGCATTCTCCGCCTGGGGAAGCCGGGGGTTAATTTTTGATGGGGTTGGACCAAGGTGGGTGTTGATGGGGCCAAGGGACACGTCGGCGGTTGGGAGCAAGGGCCATGGTGGCCTCAGGGGGGAAATCGGGGAAGGGGCATCATGGTGGCAGCACCATGGGTTGCTGGGAGGGGGCCGGGGTGGGATTTGGGAGCTCCTGACACTTCCACCCTTCTCTGAGATTTGGGGGGCCCCTCTACCGGGTGGGTTTGGTGTTACTGGGTGTCATCTTGTTGGAGGTGCCCTCCAGCGTGGTGTTCTTGGGTGCCACCTTATTGGTGGTGACCTCAGGGACAAGGTTATAAGGTGTCATCTTATCGAAGGTGACCTGCAAAGTGGTGTCCTTGGGCAAGGCAGTTTTGGAGGTGACCTTGGGAACAAGGTTTTGAGCTATCACTGGAGGTAACCTCCAACATGGGGGTTCCGAGGTGCCATCTTATTGGAGGTGACCTCAGGGACTGGGTTTACAAGGTGTCACCTTATTGAACAGGGCCTCCAAGGTGTTCTCGGGCATTGTCTTATTGGTGGTGACCTCAGGGACAAGGTTATGAGGTGTCACCTTATTGAAGGTGACCTCCAATGTGGTGTTCTTGGGCGCCATCTTTTTGGAGGTGACCTCAGGGGCACAGTTCTTAGGCATTGGCCTATTGGAGGTGACCTCAGACGTGGTTATTGGGTGTCATCTTATTGGGGGTGACCTTGGGTAGGCTCAGATAACACCCCAAGACGTTGTCCCCACCAGGGCTGCTTTATTCCTCCAAGGACTTCCCCTGCCCCACACAGGGAGGTCACCAGCCATGGGGCAGGCAGCAAATTCATACTCGTCCCCAAACACGCGGAGACCCATGGAGAAGGGTGCCGAGTGTAGGGTGCTGTCCCCCCACACCCCGTGGTCCTTCAGGCCTCCTTCTGTGGGGCCTTGTCCTGGGGCTGGAGGGGGATCTTCTCTTTTGGGTCATCCGTCTTCTTCCGCTTGGCCCTGGAGGGAGGAAGATGATGAGGAGGAGGGTCCATAGGGCATGGCAGGATGGGTCAGCCACTGGCAGGGTGGGAAGCAGCCCAGCCTGCACTGTGTCCGTCCATCTGTCCAGCCACTCACATCACTGGTTCGTCTGCCAACACACCCATCCACTTGTCCCTCAGCACATCAATCTGTCCCTCCATCCAAAAGCCCTTCAGCTTTCAGTCCACCCAACCATCCATCATCCATCCGTCCATCCATCCGTCCATCATCCAACCATCCATCATCCATCCATCCGTCCATCCATCATCCATCCGTCCATCCATCATCCATCCGTCCATCCATCCATCCATCCGTCATCCAACCATCCATCATCCATCTGTCATCCATCCATCCATCCATCATCCAACCATCATCCATCATCCATCCATCATCCGTCCATCATCCAACCATTGTCCATCTGTCCATCCATCCATCCATCATCCAACCATCCGTCATCCATCCATCTGTCCATCCATCCGTCCGCCTGCCCCTCCCTCCCTCCCTCCCGCATGCCCACCTGCTCTCCACCTCCTCAATGGTGTCGGGCAGTGGCCTGTTGAGGGTCTCTGGGAGGAAGCCGGCCGCCACGGCTGCCACCACGGGGGCCACCCCATAGACCGCAGGGGGCAAGAAGGGGTAGTATTCATCCATCATCTTCACCAGTGGCGCCACGATGCCACCCACTCGGGCCATGGTGCTGCCAAAGCCCAGCCCGGTCTGCCTGCCGGCACCGGGGGGGTCAACATGGAGCAGAGCCCACCCTGGGGGGTGTCACAGGTGGGTGACGGGGGACGTGCCCCGCTGTGGAGTCATGGGGGCAGGGTTTTACCTGATGGGAGTGGGGTAGAGCTCGGTGGTGTAGAGGAAGACGCAGTTGAAGGAGGCGGAGAGGCAACCCTTGCCGATGACGGCCAGCGCCGTGCGCACCGTCTGCAGCTCTGGGGCAGAGAGAGGGACGGGGTGGACTCTGCGTTTGGGCAGGAGCCACCTCAGGGACGGGGCGATGGTGGGAAGGAGAAAGGAGGGAGGAGGTAGGGATGGAGAGCTGGCTAGCTAGAGAAGCAATTGGATGGATGGTTGGAGACGTGGATGGATCGGTTCTGAGATGGCGAGTCACCATCCTTGGTGATATTCAAAAGCCACCTGGACGTAGTCTCGGGTGCCCAGCTCTAGGTGGCCCTGCTCAAGCAGGAGGGTTGGACCAGATGACCTCCAGAGGTCCCTTCCAACCTCAACCATACTGTGGGTAAGTGAGAGGTTGGATAGTTGATTGGTGGGATGGAGGGACGGAGAGACGAGAGCATGGATGGCGAGGTAGGGAGGTGCAGCACTCAATGGCTGGAGAAGGGAGGGATGGGTGAAGAGCAAAGCAGAGTTGTGTGGTGGACTGGTGGGGACATGGGTGGCTGGACAGAGCAGTGCAGAAGACCCCCATCGCTCCATCGCACCCACCTGTGGAGACAAAGATGTTGGCAATGATGACCAGCCCCGCCAAGAAGAGGGCCACCATGAGTGACACCCGCCGGCCAATGTAGCTCACGGAGACGGTCACCACCACTTTGGCCGGGAAGTCAACGGCGCCGAAAATCACCTGGATGAGGTAAATGCTGACACCAAAGTTTTGCAGATCCATGGCCAGCCCGTAGTAGGAGAAACTGATGGAGAACCTGGAGCAGGGTGGAGAGGGGCACGGACTTTGAGGTGGCGTGACCTCCCTGGGATGTCACCATCGCGGGGGACCGGGCAGGGATGGCAGATGGAGGAGAAGGCGGCTGTGGTACGGTTGGACGGCTGGATCATCTGTCCAGCTGTCCCTCTTTCCATTCATCCACCTGTACATCTGACCAACTCTCCAACCGTCTGTCTGTCTACCCTTCCATCCTTCCACCCGCCCACCCAGCCTTCCAGCCAACCAGCCATCCCTCCCTCCTCCTCCTCAGCCCCATCAGACTCCCCCAGCCCCGCCCCACCAGACGATGGAGAGGCAGAAGAAGATGTGGCGGATGACTGGGGTCCGGACCAGGTCGGAGATGGTGTAGGACGACTTCAGACCAGCCAACTCCTCCTTCATGTTGGACTTCAGGATCTGAGAGATGGAGAAATGCGAGAGGTGGGTGGGGGTCAGGGGTGGGAGACCAAGAGCCCCCTCACCAGGGGGCCACCCTACCTCTACCGTGATCTTCTCCCCTTCCTCCTTTCTCTTGTTAATCCTGGCCACTCGCTGCAGGACCTTCACGGCCCTCTCAGCCTTCCCCGAGAGCACCAGCCAACGGGCGGATTCAGCCAACCACCTGCAGTCAACGAGGGGGAAACTGAGGCACGAAGAGAGGCCCACGGGTCCCCATGGCGTTCCCCAAGGGATCCAAGCGTCCTACCAGGAGTAGAGGAGGAAGACGAAGAAGGGCAGGGAGACGGTGAGCTGGAGCCAGCGCCAGTGGGGGACAGCGTAGGCCACCCCAGCCAGCAGGATCTGGCCCAGGGTGTAGGCGAAGCCGGTGATGGCCACGGTGATGGCGCGGTAAGGCGTGGGAATCCACTCCACCACTGCAAGGGACCATGGGGACGCGGCTGACTTGGTGTCCCAGCCCTCCGTGACCCTCCTTGGGAATGTGGCCTTCCCATCATGCCCAGACGTGTCCGCACCACATGGCCCCATCCACGGCCACGGTGATGTCCCCATCAGTGACCACTGGGGTGTCCCCAGCGGCAGCCACAGGGACACCTCCATCTGTAGAGAGGGGGATGTCCCCACCCATGGCCATTGGGACATCCCCATCCGTGGCCATTGGGTCGTCCCCGTTCACAGCCATGCCGATCGTCCGCCCCCAGAGCCACGTGGCCGTCCTCATCAGTGTCCCCAGACATGGTGACCGGGGACATCCACATCCACGGCCATGGCGATGTCGCTCTCCGTGGCCACGGTGATGTCCCCACGCACGGCCTTTGGGACATCCCCAACCATGGCCATTGGGTTGTCCCCATCCTTGGCCATGCCGATTGTCCCCCGCCATGTCCCTGTGGTCATCCTCGTCCCTGTCCCCTCACCCAGGCAGGCGATGCTGAGGCCGAAGCCAGAGAGGGCCATGCCACCGGCGAAGCGGAAGACGCAGTAGGATGCGTAGTTGGGGGCGAAGGCCGTGCACGTCCCCATCACCCCCAGCTGCAGGTAGGACCACATCAACATGGCCTTGCGCCCGAACCTGCAATGGGGAAGCACTGGGTGCCACTGGGTGCCACGGGGTGATGGTCTGTCCAGCGCCCCATGGGGAAACTGAGGCACGGGGAGGGGTCTCTGCTGCTTTTACCTGTCTGAGAGGCCCCCCAGGACCAGGGCGCCCACCAGGACCCCCGCCATGTAGATGGACTGGGCCATCTGCCGGAGCTGCCGGTAGCTGCAGACGAGGTCCCACTACAGGGACGAGGATGAGGTGAGGACGACCTGTCCTCTCCTTCCACCCATCAGTCCCTCCTCTTCTCTCCTGGCCGTCCATCCATCTGTCCCACCATCCCCATCCAGCTTCATCTCCATCCCCCCAACCCCGTAGGACTCCATCTCCTCCTCCCCATCTCCATACGGTTCCATCTCCACCCGTCTATCTCCGTGAGGCTCCATCCCTGTCCCCACCTCGGAGAAGTTGGTGGCCACGTGGATGCTATTGTCACCTTCCCACCCTCCATCCTCCATCCCTCCCCACCTCACCTCCCCCCATCCCCATGCCCACCTCGGTGACGATGGTGGCCACGTAGATGCTGCGGTCGTAGTCCCAGCCATCGTGGCAGGGCTCGGTGGGCCAGGGGCCGGTGCTGCGGTTGGCAGGGGACGAGGCCACGTAGCGCCGGCAGGACCCCAGGGTGGCATCAGGAGGCCCCAGGGTGCTATTGGACCACCCCAGGGTGGCGTTGGAGGACCCCAAGGTGGCATCAGGCTGGACATGGGTGCCATCAGGGGACCCCGGTGTGCCATCGCGTGTGATGTGGGTGGCACCGGGGATGTGGGTGCCATTGGGAGACCCCAGGTTGCCATCGGGGGACCTCAGGGTGGCACGAGGGGACCCCAAGGTGCCATCAGGAGACTTCAGGATGGCGTTGGAGGACCTCGAGGTGCCATCAGAGGCTGCCCAAGTGCCATCACGGGTGGCTCCGGGTGGCGCTGGGGTGGCGCTGGGGACACTTGGGGTGGTAGCGGGACCGGGGGTGACACTGGGGACGCGGCAGCGGTGAGGGGGGACGGCAGCGGTGAAGTTCTGCAGCAGGTTGTGGCTGGCCATGAGCAGGATGGGCACCGCCAGCAGCGCCGTCTGCAGCACCTGGAAGCGTCCCAGCCCCCCGACCTGCTCCAGCACCGCCCCGAACGGCATCCTGGGACACGGGGACACCGTCAGACACGGGGACACCGCAGGACACCAGGGCGTGGGGAGCATCATCACCCGTGGGGCCACCACCACCCGCTGGGATTCCGTCAACCACAGGGACACGGTCACCCATGGGAGCAGCGTTGGACACAGGGGATGGGGAACACCGTCACCCATGGGGACACCGTCACTCATGGGGACACCAAGGTATGGGGAACACCATCACTCATGGGGACATCACCACCCTTGGGGACACCACTGGACACCAGGGTACGGGGAACAATGTCACTCATGGGGACATCACCACCCTCGGGGACACCCTCACCCCCTGGGACACCATCATAGGGGTCACTGCCACCCACGGGGACGTGGGGAGGTGGGACGTGAGTGTTGCGTGGACACGGGTCATCCGCCAGCGGGAGTGTTGAGGTGGGGACAGGGGACACGGGGATGGGGACGAAGACATGGGGATGTGGGGCAAACACAGGGCTGTGGTGACACGGGTCAGACATGGGGAGGGGACATGGGGCAGGCGCAAGGACAGGGACGGCGGGGACACAGCGGGGGGACACGGTGACCACCAGGGACACGGATCAGACAGGGACGGTGTCACCACTTGCGTCACAGGTCCCCAACCCCTCCCGATGTCCCCATCCCCTCCCAGCATGTCCCTGTTCCTGCCCCACCTCAGCCTGCTCCCTGGGGACGGGGACATCCGGCCAGCTGTGACTCCCGTGTCCCCAAGGTGAAGGGTCCCTTCTCTGATGTCCCCAGCACGTCCTGGTCCCGTGTCCCCTGGTCCCCACGTCCCTTCTCCAATGTCCCCATCCCCTCAATGGCCCAAACCTGTCCCCATGTGCCCTCTTCTGGCGTCCCCAACGTCCCCTGGTCCCCAGCCCCTACCTGAAGTTCCCAACTTGCCCCACTTCAGTGTCCCCACCCCATCCCAGGTCCCCTCCGCGATGTCCCCAACTTGTCCTCACGTACAAGTCTAGCGTCCCCTCACATCCCCTCCCTGATGTCCCCACCCTGTCCCACTGTCCCCTCCACGATGTCTCCAACCCGTCTCAGCGTCCCCAACCCATCCCACTGGTCTCTTTCTGATGTCCCCAACCTGTCCCCCGTCCCCTCTGTGATGTCCCCAACCTGTCCCAACGTCCCCAACCCATCCCGCATTCCCACCGTGCCCCCTCAGCGTCCCCAACCCGTCGCACTGTCCCCCTTCTGATGTCCCCAACCCATCACGGGCCCCCTCCATGATGTCCCCAACCCATCCCCAACCCATCCCCACGTCCCCACCGTGCCCCTCAGCGTCCTCACTGTCCCCCTCCATGATGTCCCCAACCCATCTCATGCCCCTCAGCGTCCCCAACCCGTCCCACTGTCCCCCTTCTGATGTCCCCAACCCATCACGGGCCCCCTCCATGGTGTCCCCCACCTGTCCCCATGTCCCCAACCCATCCCCACGTCCCCACCAAGCCCCTCAGCGTCCCCACCCTGTCCCACTGTGTCCCCGAGATGTCCCCGCACTCTCCGGCGGTACCTGGCCTCCTCGGGGTGACGTCCCCGTCCCCGGGGTCCCCCCGGCCGCTGGCCCCGTTATATAAGGCGAAAAGCGGCTCTTTTGGTTAAAGTGTCACCGGGATTAGGCCGAGGGAGGGGGGAGGAGGCGGATTCCAGCGCCGCGGGCGCCCGGACGCCTGGGGCCACCCGACGCCTGGGTCCCCCCGCCCGCCGGCCCCACACGCGCCCGAGGGGCCTATAGAGCCCCTATAGGGTAGGTCCCCCTATAGATCAACCCCCATCCGCTTAGGACACCCCCAGCCCGTGCCCCCTGCAGACCCTAGGGAAGCCCCATAGGGCCCCAGTGCTGCCTACAAGGGCCATATAGATCCCCCAGGAGCCCCTATAGTGGGCCCTACAGATCCCCCAGGAGCCCCTATAGTGGCCCCTATAGCCCCCCCAACGCCGCCCGTGGGACCCCGATGTCCCCGACCCCACCTCGCACCCCCCCAAGGGCTCCGACAGGCCCCTGTGCACCCCTCATAGACACCTACAGATCCCTCTTGTGCTCCTATAGACCGCTACAGCCGCCTGTGGGCCCCCAGAACCCTCACGCCGACTCCTATAGATTCCTACAGCCCGCTCTATACCCCCTGCAGCCCCCATATGCCCCTTTAAACACCCCATTGCCCCCCCCCCCCCCGAGCCCTTATAGCCCTCTCTAGATCCCTACAGCCCCCTATAGGTTCATTATGGGTTTCTATAGACTCCTGTAAACATTCTATAAGCTCCTATAGGCCCTGTAAGCCTCCCTATGGCTCCTATAGCCCCCTGTAACCCCCCCGGCTCCTATAGGTCTCTCTAACCCACCTATGAGCTCCTATAGATTCTCTACAGGCTCCTATAAACTCCTCCATGGGCTCCTTTAAGTGCCTACAACCCTCCCCCCCCGCCCCCAACAGACTCCTATAAATCTTATAAATCCTCTTGGGTTCTCCTACAGACCTCTATAGGCCCCTACAAACTTCTCTACGGGTTCCTTTAAGTGCCTATAACCCCCCTAATAAACTCCTATAGATCCTATAAATCCTGCTGGGGGGGTCTTATAGCTCTCTATAATCCCCTAAAGGCTCCTATAAACTCCTCGATGGGCTCCTTTAAGCGTCTATAACCCCCCCCACAATGGACTCCTATAGATCCTATAAATCCTCCCGGCAGCTCCTATAGGTCTCTCTAGGCCCCTATAAGCTTCTACAGGCCCCTATAAACCCCTTTAAGTGCCTACAACCCCCCCCCCCAAAGGGACTCATCCTATAGATCCTGCCGGGGGGTCCTACAGGTCTTCCTAATCCCCTATAGATCCCTGAAGGCCCCTATAGGCCGCTCCCGCAGGGTCTCTGCTGCCCTCCCATGGTCGAGAAGGGACCCAGGTGTCCGGGGTGGGGGGGGACACGGGACCCGCCCCCAGGTCTCCAGGGGTCCCCCGGCATCTGCATGACCCCTAACCCCCCCCCTCCCCCCCCCCCCATAGGGGACCCCAGGCGTTCGGGGCGGGGGGGACCCGGGCGTACGGAAACGGGAACTTTATTGAGCCGATACAAAACCTCCCGACTCGTTAAAAGCCACCAAAGGGCCCCAAAATCAGCCTCTTCCCCCCACCCCCCCCACCCCTCCCCCACCCCCCAAAAAAAAGGGACCCAGGCATCCAGGAGGGGGGGGCCCAGGCATTCGGGCTGAGCTCCCCCCCCGTCCAGAACGGACACAACTCATCACACCGGTGTCCTCAGGCCAGCAGGGCCCGGGGGGGGACACACAACACTCCCAGTGCTCCCAGTACCACTCCCAGCCCCCGACTGGTCCGAGGCCCACGCTCCCAGTGAGACCACACCGGGAGGTGGTACCCGGCCCCGAAACGGGTTGAAATCCTGGATAAACGGGCAAAAAAACAGGCGTGGGGGGTGGTGGGGGGGGGGGGGTGGGGGGAGGTGGGTGCTAAGAGTCGTAGTCTTCCTCTTCCTCCTCCTCCTCGCGGGCGCGGGGGGGGCCAGGGGCTGGGGGGAGCCCCCCCGGGAGCCCCCCCGGGAGCGCAGGGGGTCCCAGCGGCGCGAAGGGCACCCCGGGGCTGCGGGAGAGGGGTCAGCGGACATGGGCGTCCGGGGAGGGGGGGGAGAAGCCCCCCCCCCCTTTAAAAACCTACGTTTTGGGGTGTTCTCCCTGCCCTCCCCCCCCCCAAAAGGCACACACTCGTATGGGAGCACCTCCCTCCCCCCCCGCCCCCCCAAAAAGGGACCCAGGTGTCCGGGGGGGGGGGGCTATACCCACCCTTCCCCCCTCTAAAGACACATTTTTTTTTGGTGCTCTCCCCCCACCCCCACCCCAAAGGGACCCAGATGTTTGGGTGCACACACCCCCCCCCCCCCCCCCAAAAAAATAAAGGGACCCCGGCGTCCGTTGGGCTGGTACCTGGCAAAGTTGAGGGGGGGTCGGGCCGGGGGGGGCTGCGGCGTCTCCTCCTCCCCGTCGCTGTCACTGTCCTCAGAGTCCTCCTGGGGGGGGGGACACAACAAGGAGGGGGAACAATGACAGCGAAGGGACCCAGGTTACCCCCGCACCCATCCCCAGGGGACCCAGGCGCCTGGGTGCCCCCCCCCTCCCCCCCCCAAGCCCCCCATGGACCCCCCCCTCCCCCCCCCGCAATGGCCACAGGCATCCCCCACCTCCAGGGGGGCCCCTCCCCACCCCCCCCAGGGACCCAGGTGTCCCGGCACCCTCCACCCCCCCAGCCCAGAGGACCCCCCCCCTCCAGCCCCAGGGGACCCAGGCATCCAGGCACCCCCCCACCTCCAAGGGAACCCCCCAAACCCCCCATGGACCCCTCCGACCTTCAAGAGCCCCAGATATCCAGGGCCAAACCAAAGGACCCTGGTGTCCAGGCACCCCCCCACCCCCCAAAAGGGACCCCCCCCCACCCCCAAAGGGCACCCAGGCATCTGGGTGCTGCCCCCCCCCAGCTACCTCCTGCTCCGAGTCCGTCCCCGACTGTTTGGGGTCCTTCCCCTTCGCCCCGGGACCCCCATTCTTCCGTCCAGCGCCCGGGCGGCGACCCCTGCAACAGACCCCCCCCCCCGGCCCCCCCGCTTTGTCAGGGGACCCAGGCGTCTGGGGGACACCCCCCACCCCCCTCCGACATCCCTATAGCACCCACCAGGTGCTGGGGGGACCCGGGCGTTTGTGGAGGGGACCCCAGAATTGGGGGACACCTGGGCATCTGGCAGGGGGGACCCAGGTGTTTGTGGGGGGGCACCCAGGCATCTGGGGGAGGCTCCCACCTCATTCCTGGAGAACCCCGGTATCCGGGGACACCCCCCCAACTCCGTTCCCGTAGGACGCAGGCATCCAGGGGATACCCCCCCCCATCCCTGCGGCACCCACGTTGGGACCCAAGGTGCTGGGGGGGACCCAGGCGCTCAGGGAGGGACCCCCAGCATTTGAGGGGGGGACCCCGGCAGCCGGAGGCGAGGGGGGGGGGACGGGGACACCCAGACGTCACAGGGGGGGGTCACCCAGGCGTCCGTCCCACCTTCGGGGTCCCCGCTCGCCCTCGCCGTGGGGCTCCTCGCCCTCCCCCTGCATGTCGGGCACGGCAGCCACCAGGTCCTTCAGGAAGTCGAACTGCTGCTCCAGCTCGATGCACTGCTTCCTGCGGGGGGGCGGGGGGGGCTCAGCAAGCCACGCCCACGGGCCACACCCATCCACAAGCCCCACCCCACCCCTGACACCCACTTCTGTCACGAGTCTTTGGGTGGAGGAAGTGGGAAAACTGAGGCAGGGAGTGCAAAGGGGACGCAGGTGTCTGGGGAACCCTTCCCAAGGGGGACCCACACCCCCAGGGAACCCTTTTGCACCCCCCCAACCCCCCAAAGACGACCCAAGGGTCTGGGGGACTCTTCCCCACCCCTACAGGAGACCCAGGCGTCTGGGGGACCCTTCCCAACGCCCCAGGGGGACCCAGGTGTCCCAGGGAACCCTCCCTCACCCCCCCCCCCAGGGGGACCCAGGTGTGCGGTGGGACCCTTCCCCACCTTCCCCGAGGGGGACCCAGGCGTCTGGGGGGGACCTTTTTGCATCCCCCCCCCCCAAAAGGGGACCCAGGCACCTGGGGTGGGGGGTTACTCACAGGTGGGAGGTGGTCATGGTCTTGGCGTTCCGGGACTGGGTGACGTGACAGGCCTTTCGCAGCAGCGACTCCAGGAAAAGCTCCAGCGCCCGGGCTGAGCCGCTAAGGACCCCCACGGACCCAGGCGTCTGGGTGCCGCCCCCCCCGACCCCCGCCCTCCCTGGGACCCCCAGGGAACCCAGGCATCCGGGGCAGCCCGACACCCCCCCCACGCCCCCTGCTCCATGGGACGCAGAGCTGCCTAATGGCCAGAGGGGACCCAGAGGACCAGGGAAGGACACAAGTGTCTGGCGTGGGGGGGACCCAGGTGTTTGAGGTCTGGGGATCCCGGGGGAACCCAGGCTGCCGGGGGGGGGAGGGGGGACCCTGAGGAGACCCAGGTGTCTGGGGCCGGGGTTGGGGGCGGGGGGGGGGGCGGTCCTGGGGGGCCCGGGGCGTCCGGGAGGATACAGATGATGACGGGGACGGCAGCCGCCACCTTCCCGATCTCCTCGTCCGTTTGCATGATCTTCTTGATCCGCGCCTACAGGGAAAGAAGGGAAACTGAGGCACGGCCACGCTCCCCCCCGCAGGCCACGCCCATCACACGAACCCCACCCCGAATCTGAGCGCCCCCCCCCCTCCCCGCCTCCATCTTCCCACCTGGGCCAGGAAAGGAGGGAGGGGGGAGACACACCCTGCCCCGCCCCGGACACGCCCACTCAACGAAGCCCCACCCCACACAAATCCACGCCTTGCCAAGCCACGCCCCCCGCCCTAGACCACGCCCCCTGCCAGCCTCTCCCCTGGGCCTAGAAAGAGCCCCGCCCCCACAGGCCACGCCCCCAGCCGCAGCCAATCCCCTTCAAGCTGCGCCCACGCCACCCCCACCCCCCCCCACCCCCCGTGTGGCCACACACCCCCCCCCCCCCCGGCGGGGCCCAGACAGGAGGGCGGGGAATGAGGCCCCGCCCCTGCACAGGCTCCGCCCACTCCAAGCCACGCCCCCTCTCCGAGGCCACGCCCCTGCGCGAGCGAGACCCCCCGAGCCCCCTCAGCCTCCACCGCAACGAGGCCCCGCCCACCCCAAGCCACGCCCCTCCACAACATCACGCCCCCCACTCCCCCGTTGCCATGGTGATGCCAGCCTTCCCCCCCCCCCCCAACCCCGGCCCCGGCCCTGGCCCTCTCCGCTGACCGGCGGGAACCGCGCGTTGTATTTCTTCTTCTTGCTCGGCATCGCCCCGGCCCGGTCCCGGCCCCCGCTGGATCCCACTCGGGCCCGGCCCCGGCCCCGCTGGGCCGCTCCCGGCCGCTCCCCGCCGCTTCCCGGCGCCGGCCCCGGTCCCGCTCCGCTCTGCCGCGGCCTGCCGCCCGGCCCGCCCCGCCCCTTCCGGGACGAAGACACGCCTCTTCCGGCTGGAGCCCCGCCCCCCACCTCAGCTCTTGGTGACGCCCCCTCGGCCCCGCCTCTTGTTGAGCCACGCCCCCTCAGACCACGCCCCCACCCAAGACCATTGCTCCTCCTCCATGGCCACGCCCCTCCCGCTAAGACCACGCCCCTCAACAACAGAAACCCCGCCCCCTTCGCCCTGGCCACGCCCCTCCCCAGCCGATCCCCGCCTTTTTCTTACCCAGGCCCCGCCCCCCGCCGTTGTCCCCGCCCCCCCGCGCTGTCAATCAAAGCGCGATCCGGCCTCGGACCGTTTATTGGCGCGACCCCAGCGGGGTGGGGGAGGGGCAGGGGCGGGGGTCGCCCCCTCTCCCCCCCCCTAAAAAAGGCACTTTGATTCGGGGAGGGCGGGGTTAATGCTGGCGGGGGGGGGGGGGGGAGCGCCGTGCTCCCATTGGCTGCAGCGCCCTGGGGGGGCGGGACAAAGGGGCAGCTGATGGGGAGGGGGGGGGACCCCCGGGGACTCCCAGTGACCTCCCAGTTGCAGCCCCACGGCCCCCAGTGACTCCCAGTTGCCACCCCGTCTAACCGTCGCTCCCTCGGGACGCTCCCAGCAGTCCCTCAGGGCTTCCCAGTAGCTCCCAGTAACCCCCAGTCCCCCCCTGTCAGCTTCCAGCGACCCGCCCCCCGCCCCCAGTAGCAACTTAGTGGCCTCCCAGTTGCATCCCAGTAGCTCCTCGGGATTGCTCCATTCCACCTCCAAGCCTCCCAGTAAGCCCCAGCGATCCCCTAGAAGCCTCCCCCTCACTCCCAGTATCCCCTCCAGTTGCTCCCCATCATCCCTAGAAGCCTCCCAGTAGCCACCCAGCTCTCCCACTGCCCCCCCCAGCCCTGCCTGGAAGCCTCCCAGTAGCCCCCCAAACTCCTGGTGCCTCCTAAAAGCCTCCCAGTAATTCCCAGTAGCCCCCCCGGTAACCACCCAGCTTTCCCAGTGGCCCCTAGAACCCTCCCAGTGGCCCCCAGAACCCTCCCAGTGGCCCCCAGCCCTGCGTAGAAGCCTCCCAGTAACTCCCAGTAGCCCCCCAGTAACCACCCAGCTTTCCCAGTGGCCCCTAGAACCCTCCCAGTGGCCCCCGGCCCTGCCCAGAAGCCTCCCAGTAGCCCCCCAACCCTGCGTAGAAGCCTCCCAGTAACTCCCAGTAGCCCCCCAGTAACCACCCAGCTTTCCCAGTGGCCCCTAGAACCCTCCCAGTGGCCCCCGGCCCTGCCCAGAAGCCTCCCAGTAGCCCCCCAACCCCCCTAGTTCCTCCTAAAAGCCCCCCAGTAACTCCCAGTAGCCCCTCGGCGTCCCCCTAGAAGCCCCCCAGTAACTCTACAAGCCTCCCGGTAGCCCCCCCAAACCCGCCAGTTCCTCCTAAAAGCCTCCCAGTAACTCCCAGTAGCCCCCCAGCCCGTCCTAGAAGCCCCCCAGTAACCGCCCAGTCCCTCCCAGTTAGGAGGAGGGGAACTGGCCGAGGAAGGCACTGAAGTCGTCCAGGTCTCCCAGGGAAGGCAGCGAGTCCTCGGGGGGGGCCCCCACCCCCAAATCGGGCCCCCCCCCCACCTCAGGACCCCCCCCCAACTGGGGAACACCCCCCCCTAACTGGGCCCCCCCCCCCGATTTCGGGCCCCCCCCCCAGGGGCTGACTCTGCACCAGCCGGGCGATGGCTTCGGGGTACGACATCAGCATGGGGGGGGCCCCGAAATCCTGGGGGGCCCCCCCAAAATCAGGAGCGCCCCCTCCAAAATCCGGGGGGGGATCCCCAAAAGCCGGGGGGGGCTCGGGGGGGCCCAACAAGCGCTGGACGTCGGCGGCGTTGATGGTATCGAGGGGGGAGAAAGGGGGGTCCCCCAGAAGTGCCCCGAAATCCAAAGGGGGGACTCCCCCCCCCCCGTTGCCCCCCCCTCCCGCGGGGGGGGCTCCTTCTTCAAACTGCAGATGCAGCAGGGCCTCGGCCAGGGGCTCCGCTTCGGGGGGGGGGCCCCCCAACTGCCCCCCCGGCCCCCCGAAAGAGAAGGAGGGGGCTGGGGGGAGAGCTGGGGGTGGGGGGGGGGCACAGGGGTGAGGGAGTTGCTCGACCCCCCCTTTTGCCCCCCAACCTCCTCGCTTGCCCCCCCGCCTTTGCCCCCACTCCCCTTTTGCCCCCCAACCCCAACAGCCCCCCCTTTTGCTCCCCACCCCCCCTCAGACCCCCTTTTGCACCCCCACCCCTCCACTGCCCCCCCCCTCCATTTTGCCCCCCACCCCCTTTCTGTCCCTCATTTACCGCCCCCCACCCCCCTATTTGCACCCCCCCATTTACCTCCCCTTGCCGCCCCCGACGTGCCCCCCCGGGCTCACCCATGCTGGGGGGGGGCTGGGGGGCCGGGGAGGGCCGCGAGGGCACCGCGATGCGCCGGGGGGGCCGGGGCTCGGGGGGCACCGGGCCTGGAGGGGGGAGAAAAATGTCAGCACTCCTAATCCCCCCCCGGGACCCCAAATAACCCCCCAGGGACCCCCCCCCGGGGACACAAAATACCCCCCAGAACCCCCCCCAGGGACCCCAGTACCCCCCCAGGGACCCAAAATACCCCCCAGAACCCCCCAGGGACCCCCAATACCCCCCCAAGAACCCCAATACCCCCCCGGGACACCAATAACCCCCCCAGCGCACACACACCCCCCCTGCCCAGGGACCCTGAAAACCCGCAAGGACCCCAAATAAGCCCCGGGAACCCAAATTTCCCCCCAGAGAACCCCCCGGGGACCCCAACAACCCGCTGGGGACCCCAAATACCCCCCCAAGGGACACACCCCCCCCCCCCCCGGACCCCAATACCCTTCCCCAGACCCCAATACCCCCCAAATATCCCCCAGGGACCCCAAATACCCCTCCAGGACACCCCCACCCCCCCCACCCCGGGACCCCCTCAGGGACCACCCCCAGAGACCTTCAACCCCCCCCCCCCAGGGCCCCCCCCACCCCCCCGTGCCGCACCGGGCAGGGGGCTGCGCTGGACGAAGGAGCGGAAGGTCTCGCGGGTGCGTTTGCGCTTCTCCTCGATGCACTGCAGGTCCCCTGCACCAGCAACCCCCAGTTACCCCCCAGTAACACCCGGTCGCCCCCCTCCAGCAACAGCCCAGGAACAGCCCAGGAACATCCCAGGAACTTCCCAGTTGCCTCCGGCCACCTCAACCCCTCCCCAGCGACACCCAGCGAAGCCCCAGTCACCCCCATTCCCCTCCCAGTCACCCCCATTCCCCTCCCAGCCATTTCCCACTCGCCCCCAGTGACCCCTCAGCCACACCAGTGACCCCCGGGGGAGCCAGGCGTGTCCCCAGGGGTGCCAAGAGGGGACCCGGGAGTAGCCCCAAAGGTGCCCTAAAGGGACCAGGGCCCCAGACGGGGACCCAGACGTATCCCGAGGGGACCCAAGCGTGTCCTAAAGGGACCCCAGGGTGACAAAAGGGGACCCGGGGATGCCCTAAGGGGACCCCGGTGCACCTCGAGGGGACCCAGGAGTACCCCCGGGGTGCCAGAAGGGACCCCAGGGTGCCAGAGGGGACCCAGGAGCCCCCCAAGGGGACCCAGCAGCACCCCAAGGGGACCCAGGAGCACCCCAAGGGTGCCAGAAGGGACCCCAGGGTGCTCTAAGGGGACCCAGGAGCCCCCCAAGGGGACCCAGGAGCGCCCCCAGGGTGCCAGAAGGGACCCAGGGATGCCCTAAGGGGACCCAGGAGCCCCCCAGGGGGACCCAGGAGCCCCCCAAGGAGGTGCCAGAAGGGACCCCCAGGGTGCTCTAAGGGGACCCAGGAGCCCCCCAAGGAGGTGCCAGAAGGGACCCCCAGGGTGCTCTAAGGGGACCCAGGAGCCCCCCAAGGGGACCCAGGAGTGCCCCAAGGGGACCCAGGAGCGCCCCCAGGGTGCCAGAAGGGACCCCAGGGTGCTAGAGGGGACCCAGGGTGCCAAAAGGGGACCCAGGAACCCCCAAGGGGACCCAGGAGTGTCCCCAGGGTGCCAGAAGGGACCCCAGGGTGCTCTAAGGGGACCCAGGAGCCCCCCAAGGGGACCCAGGAGTGTCCCCAGGGTGCCAGAAGGGACCCCAGGGTGCTCTAAGGGGACCCAGGAGCCCCCCAAGGGGACCCAGGAGCGCCCCCAGGGTGCCAGAAGGGACCCAGGAGCCCCCCAAGGAGATGCCAGAGGGGACCCCAGGGTGCCAAAAGGGGACCCAGGAGCCCCCCAGGGGGACCCAGGAGCGCCCCAAGGTGCCCCAAGGTGCCCCAGGTGCCCCCAGCGGGTGGCGGCCGTGCGCGTGTGTCCCCCCCCCGCCGTGGCGGTACCCTGGTGGGGCAGGTAGCGGAAGTCCATGGGCTCGCTGCGCTCGCGGTCGGAGGGCCGCTGGAGCTGCATGCGGACGGTGACGGGCTGGCGCAGGCCCGGCTCGCGGTAGGGCGGGGTGCGGAAGACGATGGCGACCTGGCGGTGGACGTCGGCCTGCGCGAAGGAGCCCTTGGCCTCCCAGCCCTCCGCCGAGAAACGCACCTCGATGTCCTCTGCGGGGGGGGGGGGGTGTCAGTGTCGGGGGGGACGGTACCCCCTGGGGGGGACCCAGGCGTCCGGGGGGACACCCAGGAGTCCAGGGGACCCGGAGGTTTGGGGGACCCAAGAGTCTGGGGGGGGGGCGCAGGAGTTCGGGGGGGGACCCAGGGATTTGGGGGGACCCAGGTGTTTGGGGGGGGGGACCCAGGCATTGGGGGGACCCAGGGATTTGGGGGGACCTGGAGATTTGGGGGACCCAAGAGTCTGAGGGGGGGGGCAGGAGTTTGGGGGGGGAACCCAGGGATTTGGGGGGACCCAGGTATTGGGGGGACCCAGGGATTTGGGGGACCCAAGAGTCTGCAGGGGGGGACCCAGGAGTTCGGGGGGGGGGGGGACCCAGGCATTGAGGGGACCCAGGGATTTGGGGGGACCCAGGTGTTTGGGGGGGGACCCAGGTGTTTGGGGGGACTGAGGAGGTCGAGGGAGACCCCAATGTTTGGGGGGGGGGGGGACACCCATGAGTTTGAGGGGGGACCCAAGCATTAGGGGGGGACCCAGGAGTTTGGGGGGGGACCCAAGCGTTTGGGGGGAGCCAGAAGTTTTTGGGGGGACCCAGGAGTTTGGGGGGGGACCAAGGAGGAGTTTGGGGGGGGGACCCACGGATTTGGGGGGGCACCCCGATGTTTGGGGGGTTCCCAGCAATTCAGGAGGGACTCGGGCATCCAAGGGGCATCCAGCAGGTTGGGGGGGGGGGGGGACAGCTGGTGTTTTGAGGGGGGGACCCAGGTGTCCGGGGGGTGTCCCCCGTGGTGCCCTGACCTTTCTGGACCTTGTCACAGAGCAGGAAGATCTCGTCCCCCCCCCGGCAGCTCCCCGAGTTCCGGTTCACCCGGCAGATCCGCAGCTCGGCCGTGCTGGGGGCCCCTGGGGACACGGGGGGGGACACGGGGGGGGGGGACACGGGGGGGGACACGGGGTCACGCAGGGTGACGCGGGGTCGTACAGGGTGACACGGGGTGACATGGGGTGACCCATAGCCACGTGGAGTAGCACAAGGGGGGGCCTGGGGGGAGCTACAGGGGGGCTGGGGGGGGGGGGGGCATTGGGGGCCATGGGGGGGGTCCGGGGGGGCTATAGGGGGGTCTGAGTGGCTGTGGGGAAGGTTCTGGGGGGTCTGGCGGGGCCTATAGGGGGTCTGGGAGGCTATGGGAGAGGCTCTGAGGGGGGCTGGGGGGGCTCTGGGTGTCTGGGGGGGGGCTAAAGGGGGGGTGGGGGGGCCTATAGGGGGGCTGGGAGGCTATGGGGGATTGGGTGGGGTTGGGGGGGTTTAGGGGGGGCTATAGGGGGAGTTGGGAGGTTATGGGGGGGGTTGTGGGGGGTCTATGGGGGCTCTGGGTGTCTGGGGGGGTGCTATAGGGGGACTGAGAGGCTATAGGGGGCCTGGGAGACTATAGGGGGTTATGGGGGGGGTCTGGGGGGGCTATAGGAGCACTGGGAGGCTATAGGGGGTTTTGGGGGGGTCTGGGGGGGCTATAGGGGGCCTGGGGGCTATAGGGGGTTTTGGGGGGGTCTGGGGGGGCTATAGGGGGCCGGGAGAGTTATGGTGGTGTTATGGGGGGGGTCTAGAGGCAGTGCGGGAGGGCTATAGGGGGCCTGGGAGGCTATGGGGGGGTTATGGGGGGTCTATAGGGGGCCTGGGAGGCTATGGGGGGGTCTGGGGGGGCTATAGGGGGACTGGGAGGCTATGGGGGGGTTATAGGGGGTCTGGGGGGGCTATAGGGGGTTATGGGGGGGGTTATGGGGGGGTTATGGGGGGTCTATAGGGGGCCTGGGAGGTTATGGGGGGGGGTTATGGGGGGTCTATAGGGTGCCTGGGAGGCTATGGGGGGGGTCTGGGGGGGGCTATAGGGGGCCTGTGAGGATATGGGGGGGTCTGGGGGGGCTATAGGGGGACTGGGAAGCTATGGGGGGGTTATGGCGGGGGTTATGGGGGGTCTATAGGGGACCTGGGAGGCTATGGGGGGGGTTATGGGGGGGTCTGGGGGGGCTATAGGGGGCCTGGGAGGCTATGGGGGGTCTGTGGGGTCTATAGGGGGCCTGGGAGGCTATGGGGGGGTTATGGGGGGGATTATGGGGGTCTATAGGGGGTTATGGGGGGGGTTACGGGGGGTCTATAGGGGCGTCTGGGGGGGCTGTAGGGGGACTGGGAGGCTATGGGGGGGGTTATGGGGGATCTATAGGGGACCTGGGACGCTATAGGGGGAGTTATGGGGGGGTCTGGGGGGGCTCTAGGTGCCTGGGGGGGGGTGGGGGTGTGGGGGGGCCACTCACGGTTGTCGTAGACGGGCTGGGAGAGGACGGGGGGGGAGGGGGCGCAGCCCCCCGGGTCCCCGCACCCACACCTGGAAGCAGAGTCGCACCGCGCTCAGGTCGTACTCGCCCCCGCGCTGCTCCGCCGGCACTGCCGGGACACCCGCCACCAGTCACCACCAGTAACCGCCAGTCACCGCCAGTAACCGCCCCGGCACCCCCCGGGAACCACCCCCCCGCTGCTCCCAGTAACCACCAGTAACAGCCCCCGGCAACCCCAGCAACCCCCCTGGCACCCAAGGAACCACCGGCACCCCCAGGAGCGCCCCCAGTGCTCCCAGTAACCACCAGTAACACCACCAGCACCCCCCGGAACCCCCCAGTGCTCCCAGTAACAACCAGTAACCCCTCCCCGGCACCCCCAGGAGCCCCCCAGTGCTCCCAGTAACCACCAGTAACACCACCAGCACCCCCAGGAACCCCCCAGTGCTCCCAGAAACAACCAGTAACCCCCCCCCGGCACCCCCAGGAGCCCCCCAGTGCTCCCAGTAACCACCAGTAACACCACCAGCACCCCCAGGAACCCCCCAGTGCTCCCAGTAACAACCAGTAACAGCCCCAGTACTCCCAGGAACCCCCCAGTGCTCCCAGTAACAACCAGTAACCCTCCCTGCACCCTCAGGGACCCCCCAGTGCTCCCAGTAACCCTCCCAACCCCCTCCAGTAACCCCCGGTCCCTCCCAGTAACCCCCCCAGTAACTCCCAATGCCCCCCAGAAACCCCTCCTCCCCCTCCCAGTGCCCCCCTCCAGCGCTCCCAGTAACTCCCAGTACCCCCCAAAACCCTCCCAGTAACTCCCAATGCCCCCCCCCCAGCAACCACCCCCCCCCCAACCCGCCGGCCTCCTCCCAGTGCTCCCAGTAACTCCCAGTACCGTTGAAGGGGTTGTTATTGGTGCGGATCCGTTCGGCCAGGGCCGCTTCCAGCTCCCGTTTTTCACGCACTGAATCCCTAAATTCTGGAAACTGACCCCAAAACGGAGAGGGTCAGGCCCCACAGATCTGGAGGGGTGTCGTGGTGTCCCCCCCCCAGGACGCCTGGGTGCCCCCCAGCCCCGGACGCCTGGGTCCCCCAGGCGTCCGGGTCTGGGGGGCACCCAGGCGTCCTGGGGGGGGGACACCCATAAATGGGGGGACCCAGGGGTCTGGGGGGACACCCAGGTGTCCTGGGGGGGGGAGACCCCCTATATTGGGGGACCCAGGGGTCTGGGGGGGGGGACCCAGGTATCCTGGGGGGGGGGGAGACCCCCTATATTGGGGGACCCAGGGGTCTGGGGGGGGACACCCAGGTGCCCTGGGGGGGGGGGGACAACCCATATATTGGGGGGACCCAGTCATCGGGGGGGGGACACCACATATATGGAGGGGACCCAGGGGTCTGGGGGGAGGGGGGAAACCCGTAAATGGGGGGACCCAGGAGTCTTGGGGGGGGACACACGACACACCCCATATATTTGGGGGGTCCCCGCGCGTGCGGGGCCGGGGGGGGGGGACGGCACCTGTGGATGTTGCGCTCGGGGGGCAGCTCGGCCTCGTAGTAGCCGTCCCGGCAGTCCTTGCCCACCAGCTCGTGGGGGTGGGGGCGGTGGGGGGGCTCCTTCGTCACCAGCGACACCCGCACCCGCCCGGGCCCTGGTAGTTGTTCACCTGGGGTAAGGAAAAACGTACTGGTTTATACTGGTTTATACTGGGAGGGTTAAGTGGATGGGGGGGGGGGAGGAGGGGGAGTTTGGGGGGGGGGGTGTGATGAGCATCCTGGGGATGGGGGCGCCGGGGGGGGGGTCTCTAGGAGGGGGCGAAGGGTGCGCGGCAGGGGGTTTGGCGCGGGTTCGTACTGGTTTATACTGGGGGACTCACGCGGATGGTGGGGTGCGTCTTGGTGGTGTCGGTGCTGTGCTCCCCGGGGATGCTGCCGGCCGAGCGCCCCTCGCACTTGTAGCGGAACCTCATCCCCCGCGGCTTCGGCTGCTCCAGGATCTCCACGAAGGGGGCGGCCCCCCCCGGCTCTGCCGGGACCCAGGCGCGCGGGTGAGACACCCCCCAACACCCCCCCACTCGCAGGGGACCCAGGCCCCGGCTGAGACACCCCCCCACACCACCTCCCCCCCCCCGCACTCACCCTGCGCACCCCAGTCCTGCTGCAGGAGGAAGGGCAGAAAATCCGGGGGGGTCACTGGGGGTGACAAAAAGAGGGGCGGGGGGTGACGTTAAGGGGCGGGGGCCCCCCCCAAAGCCCTTCCCCCGCTATTAGGAGCGCCCCCCCCCACCCCCCCCCCCCCCCCCGCCACTTTTAACGTGCCCCCACCCTCCTTAAAGCGGCCTCGCTCCCGCGTTAACCCTGGAACCTACTGACGGCCTCCGCCGCCTCTGACGGGGGGGGGGGGGGGGGAGGAAAAAGCGGGGAAACCCCCCCAAAAGCAGGGCGGGGGGGTGGCACTCACCGTCCTCCATGGCGGGGGGGGGGGGGGCGTGCACACACACACACCGGGGGTGGGGGGGGGGATCCCGGGGCCACCGGGGGGGGCGGGGGGGGGGGGGGCGGCGGGGGAGGCGACACGATCGCGCCGCCGCTTGCGGAAGCGCCGCCGCCCCACGTCACCGGGGCTGCCGGGAAGGCCCCGCCCCCTTCTTTTGCACGCGCCGGGGGGGGGGGGGGGGGGGCGGGGAGAAAGGGGGCGTGGCCTCCCCTCGCTTCCCCCGGAGGAGCAGGAAGGGGCGTGGGCCAAATGCCGGAAGTGGGTCCGGCGGCCCGGAAGCGGAGGCCGGGAGAATGGCGGAGGTGGTGAGTTGGGGGGCGGGGAGGGGGCAAACGGGGACCCTCCCCGGGTCGGGGGGATCCCTCGGGTCTCCCCGGACCCTCCTGGGCTGACGCTGCCCCCCTTCCCCCCCCCACCAACCCGGCAGGGGGAGGTGTCCGAGGGCTGCCGCCTGCCCGTCCTGCGCCGTAACCAGGACAACGAGGATGAGTGGCGTGAGCGGGGGGCGGGGCTTGGAGGGGGCGGGGGCTGGACGGAGGGGCGGGGGAAGGGGGCGTGGCTTGCGCGGAGGGGCGGGGTGGCGCGAAGGGAGGAGGCGGGGCTTGTGAGACGATGGCAGGGCCTGAGTGGCTGGGCTGGGAGAAGGGGCGGGGCCTGGGAGAAGGGGCGGGGCCCGGGTGCAGAGGGAGGGGCGGGGCCTGGAGAGGGAAGGAGGGGAGGGGGGGGATCGGTGAGGAGGGGCGGGGCTTTGGAGATGGGCGGGGCTTTGGAGAGGGGGCGTGGTCTGCAGGGGAGGGGCGGGGCCTGTGGCAGGGGGGATCAGGGGGTTTTGTGGGGGGGGGGAACCGCCGGGTCCCCAGGGCTGTTTGGGGACGTTTGGGGGTGGGGGACATTCTGGGGGGCAAGAGGGGGGTTTGGGGCACAGCCCAGGCTGGGGAGGGGGGGTGTCGGGGGGGGTTCCCAAGGGGGTTTTGGGTGTCCCCGGGGGGGGGAGGGGGGGGACTGTCCCCAAAAGGGGGGTGGTGACACCCCCTCCCCGGCCCCAGCGCTGGCCGAGATCCTGAGCGTGAAGGACATCAGCGGGAGAAAGCTGTTTTACGTCCACTACATCGACTGTGAGTGGGGGGGCACGGGGACACGGGGGGGGACGGGACACGGGGGGGGGACACACGGGGGGAGGACACGGGGACAGAGGGGGCACCCCCCCCCTTGTGTCCCCAAGGGCGGGGGGGGGACACAGAGCAGCTGCAGGGTGACACAGAGGGGCTACGGGGGGGCGGCATGGGGTGTCAGCACACACCCCCCCCCCGTCACCCTCTGTGTGTCCCCCCCCTCAGTGTTCCCAAGGGTGGGGTGGGGACACGGAGGGACTATGGGGGGGGGGGGGTGTGGCCCTGAGGGTGGCAGCACCCCTTTTGTCACCCTGTGCCCCCCCACTTAGTGTCCTCAGGGGCAGGGGGCTATGGGGGGGGACACAGAGGGGACATGCGGGGGGGGGCTATAGAGGTGTTATGGGGAGGCTGGGGGCTGCCAGCACCCCCCCTGCCGTCACCCTGAGCGTCCCCCCCCCATGTGGGACAAGGTCGTGGAGGGGCTTCAGGGCGGACACGGAGGGGACGTGGCAGGGTTATGGGGGACTGGGGGGTGCCACTGACACCCCCCCCCCCCCAGTGTCCCCAAGAGCAGGGCAGGGTCACAGAGAGGCTGCAGGGGGACATGGAGGGGCTGGGGGGGGGGGGGATGGATGACAAAGAGGGGGCTTGGGGACGCCAGTGCCTCCCCTCTGTCACCCGCTGTCCCCCCCAGTGTCCCCAGGAGTGGGGTGGGGACGTGGAGGGGCTACAAGGGGACGCGGAAGGGACATCCAGGGGCTGTGGGGGGACATGGAGGGGACGGGGGGGGGGTTCTGGGGGTGACAGTTCCCATCCCGTCACCCCGTGTGACCCCCTCAATGTTCCTTGGTGTCCCCAGGAGTGGGGTGGGGACACAAAGGGGACATGGGGGGGTTCTCGCGGTGACCGTTCCCCCCCTGTCACCCCATATGTGTGTCCCTTGGTGTCCCCAAGAGTGGGGCAGGGACACGGAGGGGCTATGGGGGGACACGAAGGGGACATGGGGGGGGGGGGGGTCCTAGAGGTGCCAGCAACCTCCTGTCACCCCCATGTGTCCCTCCCAGTGTCCCCAGAGCAGGGTGGGGACGGGGAGGGGCTGCAGTAGGACACAGAGGGGCTACGAGGGGACGCAGAAGGGCTACCGGGGGGGGGGGAGGGGGGGCGGACCCAGGAAGGAGCTATGGGGGGACATGGGGGTGCCATCGTCACCCTGTGCCCCCTCCCCGGTGTCCCCAGTCAACAAGCGGCTGGACGAATGGGTGACCCACGACCGGCTGGACCTGAAGCGGGTGCAGGTGCCGCGGAAGGAGGCCAAGACGCCCACCAAGAACGGGCTGCCCGGCTCCCGGCCCGGCTCCCCTGAGCGTGACCCGGTGAGGGGACGGCTTGGGGACATCGGGGGCGGCTTGGGGACATCGGGGGCGGCTTGGGGACATGGCGGAGGGACAGGTCCCGGGGAGAGGGGGGGCGATCTGGGGAGGGGTGTTGTAGTTTGGGGCGAGAGATGGAGGGGAGGTGGGGACAGAAAGTGGCCCTGGGGGACACCAGGGACAGGGGACGGACTTGAGGGGACACCAGGGACAGCGTGGGGACAGGGGACAGCTGGGGGGGGGGGCTGTGGGGGACACCAGGGACAGGGGACAGATGTGGGGGGACACCAGAAGCAGCATGGGGACAGCCGTGGGGAGCTATGGGGACAGCCGTGGGGGGGACACCAGGGACAGCACTGGGGACACGTACGAGGGATAAGGGACAGCGTGGGGACTGTGCACTGTCACAGGGGGACACTAAGCACAGGGGACTGCAAGGGGTAGGGGACAGCACAGGGGGGACAGCGGGGTCAGGGGACAGCCTTGGGGACACGCAGTAGGACAGGGAAGCGTGGCGGCAGGGGACAGCCTTGGGGGGACACCAGGGACAGCACGGGGACAGTCCTGGGGACACACAGCAGTGACCGGGAACAGCCCCAGGGAGGCAAATACTCGGGACGAGGGACAGCGTGAGGACAGGGGACAGCCGTGTGGGGACAGTGGGGACAGCCCTAGGGAGACACCCCAGGGACAGGGGACAGCGTAAGGACAAGGGACAGCCTTGGGGAGGGTACGCCAGGGACGGGGGACAATCCCAGAGGGACACCAGGGACGGGACAGCTCGGGGGGGGGGGGACACACGACGCATCAGGGATGAGGGACAGCGTGGGGACAGGAGCCAGCCCTGGGGACACACACCAGGGACAGGGGACGGCCCCGTGGGGACGTGATGGCCAGGGGACAGCCCTGGAGCCAGGAGGGGACACCCGGAGCCATTGGGGACAGACTCGGAGCCGAGGGACGTCCCCAGACTCCCTCGGGGGGGGAGTGGGGACGCCCAGCCTCCCCCCGTGGCGGGGGGGACATTCCCGGGTCCCGTGGGGACACCAGGAGCTGTTGGGGACACCCAGAGTCAAGGGCCACCCCCATGTCACCTCCAACCCTGGGGACACCCCTGGGAGGGGGTGGTGGTGACACCCAGACCCAAGGGACATCCCCAGACACCCCCCCCCCCACCACCACCACCACCCCCGGGGGCCACCCCACACCCTTGGGGACATCCCCCACCCCGCTGTGGGACCTTGGGGACCCTTATGGGACCTCGGGGACATCCCCAACCCCCCCTTAGGGGACCTTGGGGACATCCCTGCCACCCGGGGAAGGGACACCGGGGATCCACCGGGGACAAAGCGGCAGGGGCGGGGGTGGGGAGGGGATTCCCGGCTCGGGGGGGGCCACCGCCCTTGGGTTTGTCCCCAAAGCCACGCGGTGGCTTCGTCCCCGCGTCCCCCCCACGTCCCCCTAAACGCCTCCTCTTCCTCCCGGCGCAGAGGAAGAGCCTGGACCTGGCGCTGCCGGCGGCCCCCGCCAGCGGGAAGAGCTTGCCGGGGCCACCGGGGCCACCGGGGCCGGGGACAGGGACGGTGCCGGTGCCGGTTCAGATCACCCTTCGCTTTCACCTGCCCAAGGAGAGCGAGGCCGAGCCCCCCCCGGCCCCCCCGCCCGGCGGCCAGCGCCCCACGGTAACCCCCAGGGTCCCCAACTGTCCCCAGGGCGGCCCCTGACAGGTCCCGTGGTGGCCCCCCCCTCCCCCGGTCCCATCCCCCCCCACACACCTTCATGGCAGCCCCTGGTTCTGGAGGGGCTTTGTCACCATCGCTGTCCCCCAACGGGTCCCCGTCACCGTCCCTGTCCCCAGCGGGTGCCTGGTTTTGTCCCCAACAGGTCCCCGTCCCTGTCCCCAACGGGTCCCTGTCCCCAGTGGGTGCCTGTTTTTGTCCCCAGTGGGTCCTTGTCACTGAACTTGTCCCCAACAGGTCCCTGGTTTTGTCCCCAAGGGGTTCTTGTCCCCAGTGGGTCCCCGCCCCTGTCCCCAGTGGGTCACTGTCCCTGTCCCCAGTGGGTCCCCATCGCCATCTCTGTCCCTAGTGGTGTCTGGTTTTGTCCCCCGTGGGTCCCCCTCCCTGTCCCCAAACGGTCCCTGTCCCCAAACGGTCCCCATCACCGTCCCTGTCCCTGTCCCCAACGGGTCCCCATCACTGTCCCTGTCCCTAGTGGGTGCCTGGTTTTGTCCCCAACAGGTCCCTGTCCCCAGCAGGTTCCCGTCCCTGTCCCCAACGGGTCCCTGTCCCCAATGGGTCCTTGTCACTGAACTTGTCCCCAACAGGTCCCTGGTTTTGTCCCCAAGGGGTTCTTGTCCCCAATGGGTCACTGTCCCTGTCCCCAATGGGTCCCCATCGCCATCTCTGTCCCCAGTGGTGTCTGGTTTTGTCCCCCGTGGGTCCCCATCCCTGTCCCCAAAGGGTCCCTGTCCCCAACGGGTCCCCTGGTTTTGTCCCCAAGGGGTTCTTGTCCCCAACAGGTCACTGTCCCCGTCCCTAATGGGTTCCCATCACCGTCCCTGTCCCCAGCGGGTCCCCGTCACCGTCCCTGTCCCCAGCGGGTGTCTGGTTTTGTCCCCAACAGGTCCCTGTCCCCCAACTGGTCCCCATCCGTGTCCCCAAATGGTCCCTGTCTCCAAGGGGTCCCCATCACCGTCCCTGTCCCCAGCGGGTCCCCGTCACCGTCCCTGTCCCCAGCGGGTGTCTGGTTTTGTCCCCAGTGGGTCCGTGTCCCCAGCAGGTCCCTGTCACCACCTCTGTCCCCAGTGGGTGCCTGGTTTTGTCCCCAGTGGGTCCCTGTCCCTGTCCCCGTCCCCAAAGGGTCCCCATCATTGTGCCCGTCCCAGTCCCCTCTGCTGTCCCCATCCCCCTTAGGTCTCTGTCCCCATGGTCCCCCCCACCGTGTCCCTCCCCAGCACCCCAGTGTCCCATCACTGTCCCCACGGCCCCCGCTGCCCCCATTCCCCGGCCAGGTGTCCCCATCCCTGTGGCTGTGCTGGGGCCATACTGGGAGCACTGGGGGTGGGGGGTGGGCTGCTGGGACCTCTAGGGACTACTGGGGCGATACTGGGAGCACTGGGGGGGCTGCTGGGGTGATACTGGGAGCACTGGGGTGATACTGGGGACACCCAGGGGCTACCAGGAGCACCGGGGGGGGCTGCTGGGGTGATACTGGGAGCACTGGGATGATACTGGGGACCTCTAGGGGCTACTGGGAGCACTGGGATGATACTGGGGACACCCAGGGGCTACTGGGAGCACCGGGGGGGGGCTGCTGGGGTGATACTGGGAGCACTGGGGTGATACTGGGGACACCCAGGGGCTACCGGGAGCACCGGGGGGGGGGCGGGCTGCTGGGGTGATACTGGGAGCACTGGGATGATACTGGGGACATCTAGGGGCTACCGGGAGCACCGGGCGGGGGCGGGCTGCTGGGGTGATACTGGGAGCACTGGGATGATACTGGGGACATCTAGGGGCTACCGGGAGCACCGGGGGGTGCTGCTGGGGTGATACAGGGAGCACTGGGATGATACTGGGAGCACTGGGGTGATACTGGGGACACCCAGGGGCTACCGGGAGCACCGGGGGTGGGGGGGGCTGCTGGGGTGATACTGGGAGCACTGGGGAGGGGCAACAGAGCCTCTTCCTGCTCCCAGTTGCCCCCCCAGCAGCAGGGCTGGGCCTTACTGGGAGGGACTGGGAGGGACCGACTGGTGTCTTTGCAGAAGCGGAAGGTGGAGGTGGTGTCACCCGCCACCCCCGTCCCCGCCGCCACCGAGACCTCGCAGGCCTCCGTCTTCCCCCAGGTGAGCGCGGGGCTTCCCAGTAACACCAGTACGCGGCCACGTGGCGACCTCGCGTTCGCACCAGTAGCAACTGGGACAATCCCAGTCACACCAATCGTTCCCCAGTACTGCCCCGTAAAACCAGTAGCCTCTCGGGAAAAACGATAAAACACCCAGTAACACCAGTAAACAACCAGTAACCAACGACTCACTAACTGGAAGCAGCAGTAACTAACCAGTACCCAACCAGTAACACCAGTAACTAACCAGTAACACCAGTAACCAACCAGTAACACCAGTAACCAAACACTAATTGCTCAGTAACCGCTTATTAACACAAGTGCCCCTTGGGAGCACCCCCTCCCCCTTCCCAGTACCCCCCCCCCCCCTTCCCCATAACCCCCCCCAGTCCTCCCAGTAACCCCTCCCAGCAACGGCCCCCTTCCCAGTAACCCCCCCCTTCCCAGTAGCCCCCCCCAGCCCTCCCAGTAACCCCTCCCAGTAACCCTCCCAGCCCTCCCAGTAGACCCCCCTTCCCAGTAGACCCCCCCAGTCCTCCCAGTAACCCCCCCCTTCCCAGTAGCTCCCCCCAGCCCTCCCAGTAACCCCCCCCAGTAACCCCCCCTTCCCCATAACCCCCCTCAGTCCTCCCAGTAACCCCTCCCAGCAACCCCCCCTTCCCAGTAGCCCCCCCCAGCCCTCCCAGTAACCCCTCCCAGTAACCCTCCCCTCCCAGTAGCCCCCCCTTCCCCATAACCCCCCTCAGTCCTCCCAGTAACCCCTCCCAGCAACCCCCCCTTCCCAGTAGCCCCCCCCAGCCCTCCCAGTAACCCTCCCCTCCCAGTAGCCCCCCCCAGCCCTCCCAGTAACCCCTCCCAGTAACCCCCCCTTCCCAGTAACCCCCCCCAGCCCTCCCAGTAGCCCCCGAACGCACTCCCTCGGGGGGTTGCCTGTCCCTTGGCGGGGGGGTGACTGCTGGGGGGGGTTGTCCCCAGTACTTTGGGGGTGTCTCCAAACCCTGGGGGGGGTCCCCTGACTCCTGGGGAGGGGCTCCCATCCCTTGGGAGGGTCCCCAAACCCGGGGGCGGGGGGGGGGTCTTAGGGCCACTGGGGGGGTCCCCAGCCCCTCGGGGGGGGTCCCCAGGGACGTTGCTGACCCCCCCTCGTTGCAGAACGGCTCCGCTCGCCGGGCAGTGGCCGCCCAGCCGGGACGCAAGAGGAAATCGGCCTGTCTGGGCACCGACGAGGTGGGGGGGACACGGGGGGGCGGACATGGAGGCAGGGGGGGACGCTGGGGGGATGGGGCTGCCCAGCTGCCATGGGCCGGGGGCAAAGGGGGGGGGGACGGGGGGAGAAACAGCCTGGAAACGGGGAAACTGAGGCAGGAGAGGGGGGGAAAAGGAGCCTGGAAATAGGGAAACTGAGGCAGGAGAGGGGAAAAGAAGGGCAGAAACAGGAGGAGACCCACCTTTAAACTGGGGAAACTGGGGCGGGAGAGAGGAGAAACAGCCTGGGAATGGGGAAACTGAGGCAGGAAAGAGGAAATGAGAAGAAGAAGGAGGGAAACCAACATTAAACTGGGGAAACCGGGGCAGGAAAGGAGAAACGAGGCCAGAGAAAGGAGGAAACTTACCTTAAACTGGGGCGGAGAGAGGAGAAACACCCTGGAAACGGGGAAACTGAGGCAGGAGAGGGGAAACGGGGCCAGGAAAAAAACTTCACCCACCTTAAACTGGGGCGGGAAAGGGGAGAAACAGCCTTAAACTGGGGGAACTGGGGCAGGAGAGGGGAAATGGCACCAGAAAAAGGATGAAAACCAACCTTAAACCGGGGAAACTGGGGCAGGAGAGAGGAGAAACACCCTGGAAATGGGGAAACTGGAGCAGGAGAGGGGAACCAGAGAAAGGAAAGGGAAGGAAACCAACCTTAAACTGGGGAAACTGGGGCAGGGAAGGCGAGAAACAGCCTTAAACTGGGGAAACTGGGGCAGGGAAGGCGAGAAACAGCCTTAAACTGGGGAAACTGGGGCAGGAGAGGGGAAATGGCACCAGAAAAAGGATGAAAACCAACCTTAAACCGGGGAAACTGGGGCGGGAGAGAGGAGAAACACCCTGGAAATGGGGAAACTGAGGCAGGAGAGGGGAACCAGAGAAAGGAAAAGGAAGGAAACCAACCTTAAACTGGGGAAACTGGGGCAGGAAAGGGGAGAAACAGCCTTAAACTGGGGAAACTGGGGCAGGAGAGGGGAGACGAGGCCAGAAAAAACAGGAAACCCACCTTTAAACTGGGGTAACTGGGGCAGGGGAGAGCAGAAACACTCTGGAAATGGGGAAACTGGGGCAGGAGAGAGGAAACGGGGCCGAGAAAGGAGAAAAACTCACCTTAAACTGGGGAAACTGGGGCAGGAATGGGGAAAAGGAGCCTGGAAATGGGGAAACTGAGGCAGGAGAGGGGACCCGGAGGAAGAGAAGGGAACGAAACCAACCTTAAAGCGGGGAAACTGAGGCAGACGCGCGGCTCAGGTGGGCAGGAAGGTCTCAGGGCCGGGGGTAACCCCGATTTCCACCCCCTCCTCCCCCGACCCAGGACTCCCAAGACTCCTCGGACGGAGCCCCCTCGGCGCCGCGGATGACGGGCAGCCTGGTGTCGGACCGCAGCCACGACGACATCGTCACCCGCATGAAGAACATCGAGTGCATCGAGCTGGGGCGGCACCGCCTCAAGCCCTGGTACTTCTCCCCCTACCCCCAGGAGCTGACGGCGCTGCCCGTCCTCTACCTCTGCGAGTTCTGCCTCAAGTACGGCCACAGCCTGCGCTGCCTCCAGCGACACCTGGTAGGGACCCCCCCGCCACCCTTGGGACCCCCCCCCCGGCCATTAAGGACCCCCCCGGGGGGACTGGGGACCCCCCCAAAGGGACTGGGGACCCTCCTTGGGGTGGATCTGCCCTCCGTGGGGTGGTTTGGGGGGGCACTGAACCCCTTGGGGTAACACTGAACCCCCCAGGGCGGACTGGGGACCCCCCCGGGGCAATTTGGGACCCTCCTTGGGGTGGATCTGCCCTCCGTGGGGTGGTCTGGGGGGGCACTGAACCCCTTGGGGTAACACTGAACCCCCCAAGGCGGATTGGGGACCCCCCCGGGGCGATTGGGGACCCCCCCCAAAGGGACTTGGGACCCTCCTTGGGGTGGATCTGCCCTCTGTGGGGTGGATCTCTCCTCTTTGGGGTGGTTTGGGGGGGGGCACTGAACCCCTTGGGGTAACACTGAACCCCCCAGGGCAGACCTGAGCCCCCTCAGGGTGGATTGGGGACCCCCCCGGGGGGGATTGGGGACCCCCCTTTGGGGTGGATCTACGCTCCATGGGGTGCACGTGCCCCCTCTGGGGTGGCTTGGCGGGGGGGGGGGCTGCTAAACCCCTTGGGGTAACACCACCCCCCCCCCAAGGCACATTGGGGAGCCCCCCCAGGGAAGCTCAGGGACCCCCAGGATAACACTGACCCCCCCAGGGGTTGATCTGCCCCCACCGGGGTAACACTGACCCCCTCCAGGGCAGATTTAACCCCCCCTCAGACAACCCCCCACACACAATTTACCCCTCCCAGGGATCCAATTCACCCCCCCCCCCCCTTTTTTTTTTTTGTCGTTCCGCCCCCCCCCCCCCAGACCAAATGCGACCTGCGACACCCCCCGGGCAACGAGATCTATCGCAAAGGCACCATCTCCTTCTTCGAGATCGACGGCCGCAAGAACAAGGTAAAGTGGGACTGGGGGGCAGGGGGTGTCCTAGGGGGCAGAGGAGTCCTGGGGGGGTTCCCCTAAATACTGACACCCCCCCTCCCCGCCCCCCCCCCTTCCCAGAGTTATTCCCAGAACCTTTGCCTCTTGGCCAAGTGTTTCCTGGACCACAAGACGTTGTATTACGACACCGACCCTTTTCTCTTCTACGTCATGACGGAGTACGACTGCAAGGGCTTCCACATCGTCGGCTACTTCTCCAAGGTCGGGGGGGGGGGAGGGCCTGGGGGGGCGTGGGGGGGGGTTAAAAGGGGGCTTTGAGGGGGTTTGGGGGGGATGTGGGGGAGCCCTGGGGGAGGAAGGGTCGTAGGGAGCTTGGGGGGCTGGGGACAGGTCGGGGGGGCAGGGCCTGGGGTAAGGGAGGGAGGGGTTAAAAGGGTAGGGAAGGGTCCTGGGGGGGGGCTTTCGGGGGGTGGGGAAAAATTCTGGGGGTCCCTGAAGGACAGGAGGAATCTGGGGGGGGTCCCCAGAGGGGTTTGAGGGGTGGGGAAGGGAAGGTGGGAAGTGCCCGGGATTTTAGGGGGCTCAGCAGGTTTTTGGGAGACCCCCACAAGGGTGAGGTCTTGGGGGGGCTTTTGGGGGTGCCTGGGGATTTGGCAGGGGGGAGGTCCCAGGGAGTTTTGGGGGGTCCCTGGGGGGGAACAGTAGTGGGGGAGTTCGGGGGGAAACCGGGGAGTCCCTGGGAAGGGGTTGGAGGGGGGGTCCCTGGGCGGGGAGGGAAAATTGGGGGCGCCCCTGGGGGGTTTTGGGGTCCCAGCTGATTTTGCCGGGGGGGGGGGGGGGGGGCGATCGCAGGAGAAGGAGTCGACGGAGGATTACAACGTGGCCTGTATCCTCACCCTCCCCCCCTACCAGCGTCGGGGCTACGGCAAACTGCTCATCGAGTTCAGTGAGCGACCCCCCCGCATTTCCACCCCCCCCAGGGACACCCCCAAATCCCTGGGGACACCCCAAAACCCCCAGTGACACACACACACCCCCAAGCCCTCGCCAAGGCAGCTGTTCCCTCCCCAAACATCCATTGAGACGCTTGAAACTCCTCTGATAAAGCTGGGGGGGGGGTGGGCTGTGGAAATAATCCCCCTGGGGACCCCAAAATCGCCTTTAAATGTCCTGAAAGCCCTTGGGGGAGGAGGCAGCGCCCACTCAGAAGCCCCAAAATTACTTCGAGGGACCCCAAAATCCCCTGAAAAGCTTCCCAGGAGGTCAACACCTCCTTGGGGTACCCCAAAAATGCACCAAGGGACCCCAAAACCCCCGGGGGGGGACCCCAGAAAGCCTCTCAGGAGGCCAACACCCCCTGGGACACCCCAAAATACACTGGGGAACCCCCAAAACCCTCCCAGGGGGTGTCAAAACCCCCGAGGAGACCCCAAAATGCCCCCTGGGGACCCTGCAGAGCCTCCTGGGGGTGGGGGGCAACCCCAAACCCCGTTTGGGGAGGGGAGGGAAACCCCAGGGAGACCCCAAAAACCCTGTCAGGGAACCAGACCCTCTCGAGACACCCCAAAATAACCAGGGGACCCCCAAGTCTCTCCCAGGCAGGTGGCCAAACGCTCTGGGAAACCCCAAAATGCCCCCCAGGGCCCCTGCAGACCCTTCTGGAGGCGGGGAGCCACCTCAAACCCCTTCTGTGGGGCAAACCCCGCTGTGGGCGGGGGGGGGGGGGTGGGGGGGTGGGACACGACCCCAAAATCCCTCTCAGGGGGCCAACTCCCCCAGGACACCCCAAAATTTAACAGTGGACCCCCAAATCCTTCTTGAGAGGGAGCAAAACCCCCCATTGGGAGACCCCAAACTGCCCCCTGAGACCCTGCAGAGCCTCCTGGGGGTGAGGGGGCAACCCCAAACCCCCTCGGTGGGGTGGGCGGGGAGGGGCGGGGCAGGGTGGGGTGGGGTGGCCCCCGTCCAGCCCCACACATGCCACCCCCCCGCCCCCCCCCACGCAGGCTACGAGCTCTCCAAGGTGGAGGGGAAGACGGGGACCCCCGAGAAGCCGCTGTCGGACCTGGGGCTCCTCTCGTACCGCAGCTACTGGTCCCAGACCATCCTGGAGATCCTCATGGGGCTGAAGGCCGAGGGCGGGGAGCGGCCCCAGATCACCATCAAGTGAGCCCCGCCCTCCCCTCGAAGCCCCGCCCCCTTTATCCAAAGCCCCGCCCCCTCCCTTTTCCCCAAGGCCACACCCCCCCCAGCCACTGGGGAACTGGCTGCTCCTCCTGGCCCCGCCCCCTCCCGAGGACACGCCCCCCCATGCTCTAAGCCCCGCCCCAGGCCATTCAAGCCCCTTTAAGCCCCGCCCCATTTCTTTAGGCTCCGCCCCTCGTTTATTCCTGACCGAAGCCACGCCCACTTCCCAGGACACACCCACCCACCTTCTCTCAGGCCACGCCCCCTCTGGACAAGCCCCGCCCCCACCAGCCAGGGACAGGGTTGGAACCCTTAAGCCCCCGCCCACCCCCAAGCCCCGCCCACCCCCTTAAGCCCCGCCCCATATCTCCTAGGCCACGCCCCCTTCCCAAAGCCTTTAGGGGTTCCTTTGCGGTTGGGGGGGGGCCTCGGGGGGACCCGGATGGGAACGGAAGGGGGGGGGGGGGGGGGGGGGAATGAGGAGGGTCTTGGGGTGCCTCCCCCCCCCCCACAGCCCCCCCAAATCCCCCCCCATCATCCCCAGTGAGATCAGCGAGATCACCAGCATCAAGAAGGAGGACGTCATCTCCACCCTCCAGTACCTCAACCTCATCAACTACTACAAGGTGCGCCCCGCCGCCGCGGTGCCCCCCCAGCCGCCGGGGTCCCCCCCCCGCCGCCGGGGTCCCCCCCCAGCCGCCGGGGTCCCCCCCCAGCCGCCGGGGTCCCCCCGGGGTCAGGGGGAGGGATGGGGGGCAGGGGCACACCTAGCTCTCCCGGGTTGGGCGAGGGGGAGCCACCACCACCACCACGCCTGGGTCCCCCCCAAAACGCTTGTGGAGAGCCCAAGTCCACTTCGGAGCGCCACAACCCTCGGGGGCATCATGGCGGGGGGGGGGAGGGGGGCACACCCGGAGGCCTGGGTCCTCCTGGGATGGGGGAGGGGGAACAAGGGCACGCCTGGGTTCCGCGTGTGGGGGAGGGGGGCCACCACCATGCCTGGGTCCCCCAAAAAGCCTCAGGGAGACCCCAACTCCCATTTGGAGCGTCACAACCCATGGGTGCATCGTGGTGGGGGGGCCAGCCGGATGCCTGGGTCCCCCTGTGGATGCCAGGGTACCCCTGGGCTGGGGGAGGGGGGGCCACCAGCACGCCTGTGTCCCCCTAAAAGCCTTGGGGAGACCCCAGCTCCCCTTCGGAGCACCACAACCCTCAGAGTCATCACAGTGGGGGCGCACCCAGATGCCTGGGTCCCCCTCCTGGACACCAGGGTCCCTCTCCCTGACACCTGGGTGCCCCTCCCAGATGCTGGGGTCCCCCTGGGATGTGGGAGGGGGGTAGGGGACCACCCGGGTGCCCCAAAAGCCTTGGGGAGACCCCAACTCCCCGTTGGAGCACCACAACCCTCGGGGGCATCATGGTGGGGGGCCACCTAGGTCCCCCTCCTGGACATCAGGGTCCCTCTCCCAGACACCGGGGTCCCCCTGGGTTGGGAGAAGGGGACAGGGGGTGATGTGGGTCCCCCAAAAGGCTGGGGGAGACCCCAACTCCCCTTTGGAGCACCGCAACCCTCGGGGGCATCAAGGGTGGGGGGCCTCCTGGAGGGCAGGGTCCCTGTCCCGCACGCCTGGGTCCCCTCGTGGAAGCCCGGGGTTCCCTTTCCTGGGCACCTGGGTCCCCTCGTGGATGTCGGGGTCCCCTCCCCGGACGCCTGGGTGCCCCCCTGCAGGGCCAGTACATCCTGACGCTGTCGGAGGACATCGTGGAGGGCCACGAGCGGGCGATGCTGAAGCGGGTGCTGCGCATCGACGCCAAGTGCCTGCACTTCACCCCCAAGGACTGGAGCAAACGGGGCAAGTGGTGAGGCCACGCCCCCCCGGGGCCACACCCACTCAGGCCACGCCCCTTCATCCCCACCCCACCCCCACCCGGTAATTAAACATCTTCACCTGGGTCTCGGCTCTGGCTGCTTTATTGAGGGGGGGGTGGGGGGTGGGGTTTACAGATGCTCCGCCCCCTGGGAGGGGCTTCGCGCGTGGGCGGGGCTTGTCAGGGCTCCGCCTCCTCCCCACTGTCCTCAGTCTCGGAGACGGGGGCGTGGATCTGGGGGGAGAGAAGAGGGTGAAGGGGGGGCAGACCCAGGCGTTCGGGCCCCATAAGTGTGGGCCCAGGGACCTCCCCTGCCCTCCTCCCACCATAGAGCCAGCCGTTTGAGCCCCCCAAGCGTGGACCCAGATATCCAGGCCCCCCAAGTGCACACACGGGGACATCCCAGGCCCCAACCACCCACGGTCCCAGCCATCCGGGCCCCATAAGTGTGGGCCACAGCACCCAGGCCACCCAGGTGCAGACCCCGGACCCCCCCCACACCCCCAACCCAAGGACCCAGGCATCCTGGCCCCCCAAGTGCAGCCCCTGGTGCCCGGGACTCACCGCGTGGGCGATGGGCCCCCACTGCAGCGCCAGGGCCAGCCCCCCGCCGGGGGGGGGAACAGCATCAGCGCCCCAGTCTGTGATGGCATCAAAGGTCCCTGTCACCGTCACCCACCGGTCCTGGGGGACAAAGGTCTGAGATTAGTGTAGGGCAGGGGGGGGCACAAGCTGCCCCATAAAAAGGGATGTGGGGAGCAGCACGGGGGGCTCTACACCACGGGGGAGGGGGGGGCTCTGCCCTTCACATGTGGGGCAGCCTCACCTGGGGGTCTCCCTCGTCACCGGGGGGGGGTTGCTCCTCCTCCCGCAGCAGCAACCCCTGGTAGCCGTCGGGCAGCGGCAGCTCCCGGCCCCCCATGCGCCGCCCCCGGAAGGAGGCCCACAGCTCTGGGGGTGGGGGGGAGACGCCGGGGGGACCAGAAGGGGGAACTCAGTGCTCCCAAACCTGCCCCATAGCGGCCCCATATGGCGCCCCCCCCCAAACAGCCCCGCTCACCCAGCCCCATAGAGTGCCCCACAATCCCCCACCCCACAACCCGAGCCCCACAGCAGCCTCCCCCACACACCCCCCTCAGCCTCATAGACACCCCCAACTCCTGCCCCCCCAGCCCCACGAGAGGCCCCCTCCGGGTCCGCGCTCTCCCATCCTGGCCCCCCAGACCCTCACAGACCCCCCCGTCAGCCCTACACGGGCTCCTCCGGTTCCCCCCTCTCCCATCCCGCAACAGCCCCCAGCCGCCCCCCCCAGCACCACGGGCTCCCTCCTCAGCCCCGCCGGTGCCCCCCAGGCCCCTTCCAGCCCCCCAGGAACCCCCTCCTCACATCACGGCCCCTCACAGCCTCCCCCTACCCCCACACCCGAGGTCCCGGAATCCCCCTCGGTCGCTCACCGCCTCCGGGGCCGGGCTGGACACGCAGGAAGGCGGCCACGGGCGCGGGCCCGTCGCGCTCCACCCGGCAGGGCAGGAGCTGGACCGGCAGCCGGGGCCGGGCCGCGCCGGGAGCCGCCAGCAGCCGCGTCCCTGCCGCCATGGCGGCGGCGCCGGAACCGGAAGTGGAGGGAGAGCCACTGCGCCGGAAGTTAAACGTGACGGGCGAGCGCGATGCATGATGGGAGTTGTAGTTCTGGGCGGGGTGTGTCCCCAGCGCCATGGAGGCCTCCCCCCCCCACCGTTTCCCCCCTCCATCCCCACAGATCCCTCTATGGGACCCCCACGTCCCCCCCAGCCTCACAAGGACCTCCCATATTCCCCCCCCCCAGCCCCACAGATTCCCCTCGGGACCCCCATGTCCACCCCCCCAGCCCCACAGCTCTGTCTATGGACCCCCATTTTCCCCCCCCATCCCCACAGGGCCCCCCTCAGATCCCTCTACAGGACCCCCATGGCTCCCCCCAGCCCCACAGGGACCCCCAGACCCATGGATTACCCATGGGACCCCCATGCCCCCTGCCCAGCCCCACAGGAACCCCCCCACGCACCCCCATCCCCATAGATTGCCCCCATGTCCCCCCCCATCCCCACACATCCCCCATGGAACCCCCCCATGGCCCCCCCATTACCCCCCTCTAGACCCACAGATTCCTCTATGGGCCCCCACGTCCTCCCCCAGCCCCACAGGGACCCCCCCCGCCCTGTATCCCTCCCTCAGCCCCATGGAGTCCCCATGGCCACCCCGTTCCTCCCCCCAGCCCCACAGATTCCTCCATGGGACCCCAACAGCCCCCCGCCCCAGCCCCACAGGGCCCCCCCCCCCAGCCCCATGGAGCCCCCCTGAGACCCCCATGTCCGTGTGTCCCCCCCCCCAAGCCCCCCGCCCTGGGCCGGACAGACGGACAGACATGGACTCTGCGCTCCCCGTGTTCACGACACGTCCCGTGACAGCCCGACACGCCCCGTCACGCCCCGTCACGCTTCGTCATACGCCGTCATGCCTTGTCATACGCCGTCATGCCCCGTCGTACGCCGTCATGCCTTGTCATACGCCATCATGCCACGTCATACGCCATCATGCCCCGTCGTACGCCATCATGCCCCGTCATACACCGTCATGCCCCATCATATGCCATCATGCCACGTCATACGCCGTCATGCCCCGTCATACACCATCATGCCTCGTCGTACGCCGTCATGCCCCATCATGCCTCGCCGCGCCTCTTCATGCTCTGTCACGCTCCGCCACGCCTTGTCGCGCCCACGTCCTGCCCCGACACGCCAGGACACGCCGTGGCACCGCGCAACAGGCCTCGTCGCACCCCGCCATGCCATGTCACGCCCCGACACGCCCCGACACGCCCCATCATGCCATGTCACACTCCGTCATGCCCCGCCATGCCCCGACGTGCCCTGTCACGTCCCGACACGCATTGTCACGCCCCGTCACACCCCGCCATGCCCCGCCATGCCTTGTCACGCCCCGTCACACCCCGACACACCCCGTCATGTCCCGACATGCCTTGTCACACCCCGACATGTCCCGTCACGCCCCGACACGCCTTATCATGCCCTGTCACACCCCGTCATGGTGCGACACGCCCTGCCACGCCCTGCCACACCCCGACACGCCCCGTCGTGTCGTGACACACCCTGTCACACCCTGTCATGTCCCGACATGCCCTGCCACACCCCGACATGTCCTGTCGTGTCGTGACACGCCCTGACACACCCCGCCACACCCCGACACGCCCCATCATGTCGCGACACGCCCTGACACACCCCGACACGTCCCGTCCTGTCGCGACACGCCCTGCCACGCCCCGACATGTCGTGACACGCCCCGCCACGCCCTGCCACACCCCGCCACGCCCCGCCGTGTCACGACACGCCCCGTCACGCCTCCCCCTCCCCCCGCAGCAGGCGGGCCAGGGCCAGCACCCCCCCCCAGCGCCCCCCCCTCACCTCGGCCCAGCCCCCCCCCCGCCCCCCCCTCACCAGCACCACCCCCCGCGGGGGGAGGGCGGCCGCCGCCACCCAGCCCCCCCCCGCCGCCCCCCCCCCGGCGTCCAGCAGGAAGGGGGCGAGGGCGGGGGGAGGGGAGCCCCCCCCGGCGTTGAGGACCAGGCGGGTTTCGGGGGGTCCCCCCTTCCCCCCCAGCGCCCCCCACATGGCGGCAAAAGCCCGGCGGCGGCGGGGGGGGTCCCAGGGGGGGGCAGGGCGAGGGGGCGCAGCTGGAGCCCCAGGGGGAGGGGGAGGGGGGGGGAGGGGGGCGAGGAGGGACCCTCCTCCTCCTCCTCCTCCCCCCCCCTCCCCCCGCCCCGGGGTGAAGATGGCGGCGACGGGGAGGGCGGGGGGGGGGGGGGCCGGCGGGGGCGGAGGGTGAGGGTCAGCTCGGCCCCTCCCCCCCCCAGCCCCCCCACGCGCCCCTCGGCCGGGGGGGGGGAGGGGCAGCCCCCCACCCGCAGCTGGAGGGCCAGGAGGGGGGGGGGAGGGGCTGCGGTGGGGGGAGGGACCGATAAGGAGGGGGAAGGGGGGCCGGAATCGTGGGGGAGGGGGTCCCCGGAGGAGGGGGGGGGTCCGCCATCACGGGGGGGGTCTCTCCTGCGGGGGGGCTCCCCCCCGAGCAGCTCCACCCTCAGGCGCAGCCTGATGGCCACCGGCCCCCCCTTGGTGGCCACCGCCCTCCCCCACCCCTGGGGGTCCGGGGGGGTCCCGGGGGGGGCAGGGAAAGGCGGGGGGGTCGCGGGCAGGCAGAGCAGGCGGCAGGGGGGGGCGGGGGCGAGGAGGAGGGTGGGGGGGGCCCCCCCGCCTTCGCCGGCCCCCGCCCCCTCCCCTTCTGGGGGGGGTGGGGGAGAGGAGGAGCCGCGGGGGGGGGTCCCCAAAACGGCGGCCAGTTTGGGGGGGCCCAAAGCGGCGGCCAGGGCGGCGTGGAGGCGCAGGCGGTCGCCCACGTCCGGGTCCCCCCCCCAAAAAACGGGGGGTGCCGAAGGCGAAAGGGGGTTCGAAGGCGGGGGGGGCAAAAGGGGGGACCCCCAGGAGGGGAGGAGGGGGGCGGCGGCGCTCAGCACCCCCTGCCCCCCCCCCCAGCCCCCCCCCCCCCCCGCCTCGGTCGCCATCACCCGCCGCAGGTAGCCCCGAATCTGGGGGTCCCCGCGGGGGGGGGGGGAGGGGGGGCCCGTCAGCACCTTGAGGACCCCCCGAAGTTGGGGGGTGCCGGGGGGGGGAGGGGGACCCCGGAAAACCAGCCCCCGCAGGGCGCCCCCTAACGGACCCCCCAAAACCCGCGCCAGCTCCAACACGTGGGGGGGGGCGGCGGGGTGACCCCCCCCCAGCAACCTCTCCGCGCCCCCCCCCACCTCGCCCCCCAAGTCCCCCCCAAACCGGCGGTGGTAGGCGGCCACCGCCCGGCAAAACAAAACGGGGGGGGTCCGCCCCCCCCCCAGAGAAACCACCAAGCCCCGCAGCCAGCCCTGGGGCTCCCCCGTTTTGGGGGAGGGTCCCCCTTTTCTTAAGGCCCCCCCTCCGTTTTGGGGGGGCTCCCCCTCCCCGCATCGGGGGCAAAAAGCCAAAGCCGCCTCCAAACGGGGTAAAAATAATTCGGGGGGGTCCCGTCCCCCCGGGAAAAGGGCGGCGGCGAAGCGGGGGGGGAGGGGAGGGGGCCCCCCCTTTTTTTTTTTGAGGCCCCCCCCCTCTAACAAGCAGAGGAGGTAGAAGAGGCGTAAGGGGGGGGGCAAAGCGGGGTGCTGGGCTAAAATGGCTAAACGCGGGGGGGGGACCCCCCCCAAATCGCCCCCCCCCGCCAGGAGGGTGGCGTGGAGGGGGGCTGGGTCCCCCGTGGCGGAAGGGGGGGCCCCCCCCAGGGCCCCCCCCCCGGGGTGATGGCGGAGGAGCTGGGCCCGGGCGGCCGGAGTGAGGAGGAAGGCAGAGGGGGGGGCTGCAGGGGGGAGAGGGGGGGTCAGAAATTGGGGGGGGGGGGGGTGGCAATGGGGGGTTGGGGGGGGCCCTGGGGTGAGGGGTCCCATGGGGGGGGGGGTGGGATGGGGGAGGCAACCCTGAGATTTGGGGGGGGGACACCCTGGGATTTGGGGGGGGGGGTCCCTGGGGTTTTGGGGGGGCCCTGGGGTGAAGGGGTCCCCCGGGGGGGGCAACTCTGGGATTTAGGGGGGGGTCCCTGGGATTTAGGAGGGCACCCTGGGACTGGGGGGGTGCCCTGGGAATTGGGGGGGCAGCCATGGGATTGGGGGGGGGTGGGGGGCCTGGGATTGCGGGGTCCCCGGAGTGGGGGGGGGGGGGGGGGGGCCAACCGGGGGTTTGGGGGGCCACGGGATGTGAGGGTCCCATGGTGGGGGGGGCAACCCTGGGATTTGGGGGGGGGGGGGGTCCCTTGGATGGGGGGGGGGCCCACCCTGGGGGGGATCCCGGGGGAGGGGTGGGGGTCCCAGGGGATCTTGGGGGGGGGGGGGGGGGAGAATCCCCAGGATCGGGCCCCGCGGGACTCACCGGGATCTGGCCCGGCCTCGCGGGGGGGGGCGGCGGGATCAGGGGGATCTGCCGGGAGACGGGGGGGGGGAGGGGGTTTCAGGGGGGGGGGCCGGGGGGGGGGAATCCCCCAAATCTCCCCCCGGGGCACCCCCAAACCCCTCCCAGGAGCAATGTGGGGGTCCCCAAGATCCCTCCCAGTGCCAGTAGGGGACCCACTGGGATCCCTCCCCCTGCCACGGTGGGATCCACTGGGATCCCTCCCACTACCGCAATGGGACCCACTGGGATCCCTCCCAGTACCCTTATGGGATGCACGACCATCCCTCCCAGTACTGCTATGGGACCTACTGGGATCCCCCCCAGCACCACCAAGGGACCCACTGGGATCCCTCCCAATACCGTAATGGGACCCCTCCCAGTACTGCTGTGGGATCTACTGGGATCCCTCCCAGCACCATGATGGAAGCCACTGGGATCCCTTCCCAGTACCGCCGCGGGATCTACTGGGATCCCTCCCACTACCGTAATGGGAACCACTGGGATCCCTCCCAGTAATGCTGTGGGATCTACTGGGATCCCTCCCAGCACCATGATGGAAGCCACTGGGATCCCTTCCAGTACCGCCGCGGGATCTACTGGGATCCCTCCCACTACCATAATGGGACCCACCGGGACCCCTCCCAGTACTGCTGTGGGATTTACTGGGATCCCTCCCAGCACCATGATGGAAGCCACTGGGATCCCTTCCCAGTACCACCGCGGGATCTACTGGGATCCCTCCCACTACCGTAATGGGACCCACTGGGATCCCTCCCCCTGCCACGGTGGGATCCACTGGGATCTCCCTCCCACTACCGCAATGGGACCCACTGGGATCCCTCCCAGTACCCTTATGGGATGCACGACCATCCCTCCCAGTACTGCTATGGGACCTACTGGGATCCCCCCCAGCACCACCAAGGGACCCACTGGGATCCCTCCCACTACCGTAATGGGACCCGCTGGGACCCCTCCCAGTACTGCTGTGGGATCTACTGGGATCCCTCCCAGCACCATGATGGAAGCCACTGGGATCCCTTCCCAGTACCGCCGCGGGATCTACTGGGATCCCTCCCACTACCATAATGGGACCCGCTGGGATCCCTTCCCAGTAATGCTGTGGGATCTACTGGGATCCCTCCCAGCACCATGATGGAAGCCACTGGGATCCCTTCCCAGTACCGCTGTGGGATTTACTGGGATCCCTCCCACTACTGTAATGGGACACACTGCGATCCCTCCCAGTACCGCTGTGGGATTTACTGGGATCCCTCCCACTACCGTAATGGGACCCACTGGGATCCCTCCCAGTACCGCTGTGGGATTTACTGGGATCCCTCCCACTACCATAATGGGACCCACTGGGATCCCTCCCAGTACCGCTGAGGGATTTACTGGGATCCCTCCCACTACCGTAATGGGACCCACTGGGACCCCTCCCAGTAATGCTGTGGGATCTACTGGGATCCCTCCCAGCACCATGATGGAAGCCACTGGGATCCCTTCCCAGTACCGCTGCGGGATCTACTGGGGTCCTTCTCAGCACCATCAGGGGACCCACCGGGATCCCCCCCCGCCCCCCCCCATCACGGGGTGCCCCCCCCCGGCCCGCCCCCCCCCCCGCTCACCCTGTCCCTCCTCCAGCACCAGCAGCGCCAGGGGCTGGAGCCCGGGGGTCTCCCGGTACCGGCTCCGGAGGGGATCCAGGGGTCCGGGCTCGGGCCCCGACGTCCTGGGGGGGACACCCAGGGGTCCGGGGGGGCCCCCAGGCGTCCGCGCCCTTCGTAACTCCCGCAGACATTCGGCCGCCGCCGCCGGGGCCCCCCCCGCCACCCCCCCTTCCACCAGCAGCGCCCCGAAAACCGCCGCCCCCCCCACGTCCCCCGCGGCCAGGAGGAAGGTGAGGGTGGCCAGGAGGAGGAGGGAGCGGGGGGGGGGCCGGGGGGGGCGCGGGGGGGAGGCTCAGCAGGTTCAGCAGGGCCCCCCCCACCCCCCCGACGCTGCCCCCCCCTTCCGGGGACCCCCCCCCCGCACAGCTCCCGCGGGGACTCCAGCAGCAGCAGCAGCAGCTCCGTCTGAAAAAGGGGGGGGGGGGGGGGAACACACGTGAAATAAGGGGGGGGGGACGACCCCCGGGGACCCTAAATCACCCCCCCCCCCCCCTCCCAGGGGACCCAGGAGTTCGGGTGCCCCCCCCCCCGCCCCCCTAAAGGGGGACCCAGGCGGCCGGGTGACCCCGCTGACACCCCCCCCCCCCCCCGGGGCACCCTAAATCCCCCCCCCCCCATAAGGGACCCAGGAGCTCGGGCCCCCCCCCAACCCCCCCATAGGGGACCCAGGTGTCCCGGGGGGGGTGGGGGGGGGGGGAGGGTGTTCCCCCGTCGCCCTCGCGCACCTGGTGACGCGGCGCGGGGCGTGGCCGGCGGAGCGCGCGCAGGGCGGGGGGGTCGCGCTCCCCGGGGGTTCCCAGCGCCGCCGCGAGCCGCCCCCACGGACCCGCCATGGCCCGGCGGACCCCGCGCGCCCGTGACGTCACGCGTCGGCCACCCCACCCCCGCCCCCATCCCCCCCGCCGCCGCCGCCACTTCCGACGCCGGCGTGACGTCACGAGCCGCAGAGCTGCCCCGCCCAGACCCCCCCCCACACCCCCTATAGGCCCCTATAGAACCCTATAGACCCCTATGGGCCCCACACCCACCCCCCATAGCCCCCTATAGGCCCCTATAGAACCCTATGGGCCCCACACCCCCCCCCTTATTACCCCCTATAGGCCCCTATGGGCCCCACAGACCCCCCCTATAGCCCCCTGTAGAACTCTATAGAACCCCATGGGCCCCACAGACCCCTCCTATAGCCCCCTATAGAACCCTATGGGCCCCACCCCCCCCCTTATTACCCCCTATAGGCCTCACAGACCCCCCCTATAGCCCCCTATAGCCCCCTATAAAACCCTGTAGAACCCTATAGACCCCTATGGGCCCCACAGACCCCCCCTATAGGCCCCTATAGAACCCTATAGACCCCTATAGGCCCCTATGGGCCCCACAGACCCCCGCTATAGCCCCCTATAGAGCCCTATAGAACCCTATGGGCCCCACACCCCCCCCTTATTACCCCCTATAGGCCCCTATGGGCCCCACAGACCCCACCTATAGCCCCTGTAGAACTCTATAGAACCCCATGGGCCCCACAGACCCCTCCTATAGCCCCCTATAGAACCCTATGGGCCCCACCCCCCCCCCTTATTACCCCCTATAGGCCCCACAGACCACCCCTATAGCCCCCTATAAAACCCTGTAGAACCCTATAGACCCCTATGGGCCCCACAGACCCCCCCTATAGCCCCCTATAGAACCCTATAGACCCCTATGGGCCCCACAGACCCCCCCTATAGCCCCCTATAGAACCCTATGGGCCCCACCCCCCCGCCTTATTACCCCCTATAGGCCCCTATGGGCCCCACAGACCCCCTCCTATACCCCCCTATGGGCCCCCACAGACCCCTCCTAGAGCCCCTATAGACCCCTATGGGCTCCACAGGCTCCCCAGAGCCCCTATAGACCCCTACAGACCCCTATGAGCCCCACACCCCCCCCCCTCCCCCGAGCCCCTGTGGGGCCCCTCTAGCCCCCCGTGGCCCCCCCCCCCAGACCCCTATAGCCCCCCTGGAGCCCCTATAGCCCCTATACCCCCCCCCCCTCCATGGCGTGACATCAGCGGGTCCCACCCGGCCGCCCGGGTCCCCCGGGGCGGGGGTGAGTCACGGCCCGGCCCGGCCGGTTCCCCCGCGTCCCCCGGCCCCCCCGCGGCCCCCCCCCGGGGCCACCGGGGCCGGAAAGACGGGACGGACGCCTGGGTGTCCCGTCCCCCCCCCCCGTCCCCCCCCCCCCCTCCGCCAAAAAAACGGCCCCGCCCCGCCCCGGGCACCCGCACCCGCCCCGCACGGAGCACCCAGGTGTCCGGGGCGGGGGGGGGGAACCGCTGACCTCCCCCCAGAACCCCCCCCAAGGGACCGAGGAACCCGGGTGACCCCCCCACCCTGAGGGACCCAGGCCTCCGGGTGACCCCCCAGCGGACCCAGGTGTCCGGGGGGGGGGGGCACTGCCAAGCCCCCCCCCCCCGAACCCCCCAGGGGTCTGGGTGACCTCGCTGACCCCCCCCGAACCCCCCCAGGGGACTCAGACCTCCGGGGGGGGGCACTGACCTCCCAGGGGACCCAGGCGTCTTGGGGGGGGGGCACTGCTGACCCCCCCTCAGAACCCCCCCGGGGGACCCAGGCGTTTGGGTGACCCCATTGACCCCCCCCCCCCGGGGGATCCAGGTGCCCCCCACAAGGGGACCCAGGTGTCCGGGGGGACCCCCCCACTGACCCCCCCAGACCTTCCAGGGGGCCCAGGCGTCCGGGTGCGCCCCCCCCCCCCCCCCAGCCTGTCCCTCCCCCGGGGCCGTCCCGGTGCCACCGGTTCCCCCGGCACCTCCCGGGCGTCCCCGCGTCCCACTGGGGCCCGGGGGGGTTCCCTGGGGGGGGGACTTGGGCAAGGACCCGGCGTCTGGGGACACGCGGGGAGGGGGGCCGGGGGGGTGGGATGGGGGTCCCCGTGTCCCCATCACTCCCTTGTCCCCTGTCCCCGTCACCCCCCCGTCCCCTCATGTCCCCACGTTGGTGTCCCCTCGTGCCCCCGTCACGTCACGTCCCCGTGTCCTCCACGTCCCCACGTCAGCGTCCCCGCATCCCGTGACATTCCCCATCCCACCCTCCCCTGTCCCCGTGTCCTCGCACTGGCGTCCCCCACGTCCCCGCGTCTCGGTGTCCCCATGTCCTCACGTCCCCACGTTCCCCTCGTCCCCACGTCGATGTCCCCACATCTTAGTGTCCCCGTGTCCCCATCATCCCACGTCTCCTCCTATCCCCACGTTGGTGTCCCCATGTCCCCACATCCCCACAACGTCCCCATCACCCTCTGTCCCCTCCTGTCCCCACATTGGTGTCCCCTGCGTCCCCCATGTCCCCACATCCCGGTGTCCCCATCACCCCCTGCCCCCTCATGTCCCCATGTCCCCACATCCCGGTGTCCCCATCAACCCATGTCCCTGCGTCCCCATGTCCCCCCATCGCCACGTCCCCATGACCCCACGTCCCCACAGCGACGTCCCCAAGTCCCCATGTCCCAACGTCGCCATCACCCCGTGTCCCCTCGTGTCCCCTCGTCCCCACATCCCCGTGTCCCCTCGTGTCCCCTCGTCCCCACACGGATGTCCCCGCGTCCCCCCGCGTCCCCAGGCCGGGGCGGGGGCTCCCCGTTATTTCCCAACGTGGCGCCCGACCGACCGGCTCCGACACCGGCCCCGGCACAACCGGTCCCGCCGGTCCCGGCAACACCTCCCCGGGGCGGGACGGCGGCGACGCGCAGCCGGCCCCACGCGCCACAACCGCCGCGCCACAACCGGCGTCACACGGCACAACCGGCACGGCACGGCACAGGCCGGCACCGCACGGCACAGCCGGCACCGCGCGGCACAACCGGCGATGCTCAACCGGCAACAACCGGCCCCACCGACAGCGACCGGCAGCCTGTAACCGGCAACGGAGGGTGGCGTTGAGGTGGCAGCGCATGGCTCGGGGACGGTGATGCCGGTGGGTTTCGGTGACGCCGGGCAACGGTGACGCCGGGTCTTGGTGACAGCGACACCGCTGGGTCTCGGTGACACCCGGTTTTGGCGACACCGGGTCCTGGTGACAGCGTGGTGACGGTGACACTGGCCTTGGTGCCACGAGGCTGACGCCGGCGCCAGGATCGGGCGCTGGGATGGACTGAAGGTGCCAGATCCGGTGACGGGATCGACTTGGGATCCATTGGAATCGACCGAAATTCCAGGATCTGGCACCGAAATTGACCGAAAATCCAGGATCTGGCACCGAAACTGATCAAATCGGTGGGATCTGGGACGGAAATTGACCAAGAATCGGGGATCTGTCATTGAAACTGACCAGGGATCGGGGATCCAGCACCGAACCTGCCCAAACACCTGCGATTTGAGCCCAAAAGCCGTCACGGATCTGGGATCTGGCACCGAAAGGGACCCGACACCTGGGGTCTGGAGCTGAGACTGAGCCGAGATCTGGGGATCCAGCACTGAAATCCCCAAATCCTTGTGATCCGGCACCAAAACTGACCGGGGATCTGGGGTTCCGGTGCTGAGACTGAGCCGGGATCCGGCATCCAGCACTGGGATTGACCAAATACCAGCGAACTGGACCCAAAATTTACCAGAGCTTGGGGATCCGGCGCCAAAACTGTCCGGGATTTGGGGATTTGGGATCTGGTGCTGATATTGGCCAAATCCTTGTGTTCTGGCATCAAAACTGCCCGGGGATCTGGGATCCGGCACCAAAACTGCCCGGGGATCTGGGATCCGGCACCAAAACTGACCGGGGATCTGGGATCCGGCGCTGCTATTGACCAAATCCTCGTGTCCTGGCATCACAATTGAGCGGGGATCTGGGATCCAGCACCAAAACCGACCGAGGATCTGGGGATCCGGTGCTGGAACCAAGCCGGGATCTGGGATCCAGCGCCGACACCGAGCCGGGGACCTGGGAATCCGGCGCCGACACCCGCCGGGGATCGGTGATCCGGCGTCGTCTCGAGCGAGGGCTGGTGGAGCCGGTCGGGCCCGGGGCCGGGGCGCCGTCGCGGGGATCCGGCGGGGGATCGGGGATCGGGGGGCGGCCATGCCCCGCGCCTTCCTGGTGAAGAAGCCGTGCGTGGCCACGGCCAAGCGCAACTGGAGCGAGCTCCCGGACGAGCAGCGGGCGGAGATCTACGTCCCCAGTATGTGACGGGGGGACCCAGGAGTTTGGGGGGATCCAGGAGTTTGGGGGGATTCAGGAGTTTGGGGGGACCCAGGAGTTTGGGGGGATCCAGGAGTTTGGGGGGACCCAGGAATTTTGGGGGGACTCAGGAGTTTGGGGGGATTCAGGAGTTTTGGGGGGATCCAGGGAATTTTGGGGGGACCCAGGAGTTTGGGGGGATCCAGGAATTTTGGGGGGATCCAGGAGTTTGGGGGGATCCAGGAGTTTTGGGGGGATCCAGGAGTTTTGGGGGGATCCAGGAATTTTGGGGGGACTCAGGAGTTTGGGGGGACTCAGGAGTTTGGGGGGATCCAGGAATTTTGGGGGGGATCCAGGAGCCCGGGGGGGATCCAGGAGTTTGGGGGGATTCAGGAGTTTTGGGGGATCCAGGAGTTTGGGGGGACCCAGGAGTTTGGGGGGATCCAGGAGTTTTGGGGGGATCCAGGAATTTTGGGGGGGATCCAGGAGCCCGGGGGGGATCCAGGAGTTTGGGGGGGATCCAGGAGCCCGGGGGGGATCCAGGAGTTTTGGGGGGACCCAGGAGTTTTGGGGGGACTCGGGTGTCTTGGGGGGGGGACGGGACGGACACGACTCAGGTGTTTGGGGGGGGGCCCAGGAATTCAAGGGGGCCCCGGGAGTTTGTGGGGGGGACACACAGTTTTTTTGGGGAACCCAGGCGTCCGGGGGGGGGGGGGGGGGCTCATGTTTGGGTGGGGGGGACAGACACCCAGGATTGGGGGGGGACACACGACACCCAGGCAGCCTCCACCCCCCCCCCCCCGCACTACCCCCCTGGGGGGGGGGGCCCTGTTTTACCCCTGTGTGTGTCGTGTGTGTCCCCCCCCCCCCCCCAACCTACCCCCCGGGGGGGGCCCAGGCGTCCGGGCGGTGATTAACCCCCTTAATGACAGAGTCGGGGGACGGCCCCGCCCGGGTGGGGCTGGAGCCACGCGGCCGCCGCCCCTCGGGGCCCCCCCGGGCTGTCCGGGAGGGGGGGTCGGGGTGTCCGGGCACCTGGGTCCCTTTTTGGGGGGGTTATTGGGGTGTCCGGGCACCTGGGTCCCTTTTTTGGGGGGGTTATTGGGGGTGCCCGGACACCGGGGTCCCCTTTTTGGGGGGGTTATTGGGGTGCTCGGACTCCAGGGTCCCTTTTTGGGGGGGTTATTGGGGTGCCCGGACTCCTGGGTCCCTTTTTTGGGGGGGTTATTGGGGTGTCCGGACTCCAGGGTCCCTTTTTGGGGGGGGTTATTGTGGTGTCCGGACACCTGGGTCCCCTTTTTGGGGGGGTTATTGGGGTGCTCAGACTCCAGGGTCCCTTTTTTGGGGGGGTTATTGGGGTGTCCGGACTCCAGGGTCCCCTTTTTGGGGGGGTTATTGGGGTGCTCAGACTCCAGGGTCCCCTTTTTGGGGGGGATTATTGGGGTGCTCAGACTCCAGGGTCCCCTTTTTGGGGGGGCTATTGGGGTGCCCAGACACCGGGGTCCCTTTTTGGGGGGGTTATTGGGGTGTCCGGACTCCAGGGTCCCTTTTTGGGGGGGTTATTGAGGTGTCCGGACACCTGGGTCCCCTTTTTGGGGGGGTTATTGGGGTGCCCGGACTCCAGGGTCCCTTTTTGGGGGGGTTATTGGGGTGTCCGGGCAACTGGGTCCCCTTTTTGGGGGGGTTATTGGGGTGCCCGAACTCCAGGGTCCCCTTTTTGGGGGGTTATTGGGGTGCTCGGACTCCAGGGTCCCTTTTTTGGGGGGGTTATTGGGGTGTCCGGACACCGGGGTCCCCTTTTTGGGGGGGTTATTGGGGGTGTCCGGACTCCAGGGTCCCCTTTTTGGGGGGGTTATTGGGGTGCTCGGACTCCAGGGTCCCTTTTTTGGGGGGGTTATTGGGGTGCCCGGACTCCAGGGTCCCCTTTTTGGGGGGGTTATTGGGGTGCTCAGACTCCAGGGTCCCTTTTTGGGGGGGTTATTGGGGTGCCCGGACTCCAGGGTCCCTTTTTGGGGGGGTTATTGGGGTGCTCGGACGCCTGGGTCCCTGCCAGGCCCCGGGGGGGGGGGGATGGGGGTGGGGGAGGGCGGGTGGTGGCGTCCCCCCCCCCGGGGCCAACGCGGGCGACACCCGCCGGAAACCCGTAATTTGGGGTGTCGCGGCCGGAGCCGCTCGACCGGTCGGGGGAACCCCGAAAAGGCGGGGGTGGGGTGGGGTGGTGGGGGGGCAGGGAAGGCCCCCCCCCTCCTGCCCTGGGATTTCAGGGGGTCCCTGCTGTGTGTTTGTGGGGGGGGGTCACACATTGGGGGGGGCCATCCCCATTTGGGGGTTATTTGGGGGGAGGGTCACATTTGGGGGTTTCCCAGTGCGTGTGGGGGGGGGCATGAGTGGGTTATATTGGGGGGGGTCATACCGGGTGGGGGGTGACATTGTGGGGTGCCCTTTTAGGGGGCCACGTTTGGGGGGGGGGTGTCACATTGGTCACGTTCCCATTGAGGGGGGGGGTCCCATTAGGTAGCGCCCATTGAGGGTGCCATGGGGGGGGGTGTCCCCATTGGGGATGCCCATCGGGGGGGGGGGGCGTGTCACATTTTGGGGGGGGGGGTGTCCCATGGTGGGGTGCTCATTTAGGGGGTGTGGTATTTTTGGAGGGGGGGGGGGTGCAGAACCTCCCCAACCAGTATGTCCCCCCCTTCCCCCGTGTCCCCCCCCCCCCAGTTTGCCTGGGGGGCTGCCCCCTGCGCAGGGACCCCGAGCCGGCGGTGGGGGAGGCGCCCGCGTCCCCCGTGTCCCCCCTCGACATGACGTTGCCCCCCCCGGCCCCCCGCGCCCCCCACGGCCCCTTCCTGCACCCCAAGGGCAAGGTAAGGGGGAGGGGGGGGGTCCCCAAATGTGTGGGGGGGACACCCTGGGGGGGGGGCCGTGACCTGGGTGTCCCCACGTTGGGGTGTCCCAGGGCCTGGGGGGGTCCCTAAGCTGGGGGGGGTCATCCTTGTGCCTGGGGGTCCCCCGTGACTGGGGGAGTCCCTAGGGTGGGGTGTCCCTACGGCTGAGGGTCCCCAAAGTGGGGTGTCCCCAAGGTGGGGGGGGGCTCCCTGGGGCTGGGGGTCCCGAAGGTGGGGGTTCCCCATGACAGGGGGCCACGCGACTGGGGGGGGGGTCCCCAAGGTGGGGTATCCCTGTGGTTGGGGGTCCTTGTGACTGGGGGGGCCCCTGTGATTGAGAGGTCCTCAAACTGGGGTGTCCCTACGACTGGGGGGGGTCCCCAAGGTGTGGGGGGGTCCCTGATGCTCTGGGGGGACCCCAAGCTGGGGGGTCCCCATGACCGGGGCGGGGGGGGTGTCCCCAAATTAATGCCTCCCTCCCCATCTCTCGGCAGGTACCATCGGGCCCCATGGGTGCCCCCATCCCCCCGGGCATCCCCATCCCCGGGGGGGTCCCGGGGGGGGTCCCGGTCCCCGGGGGGGTCCCCGGGGGGACGGAGCTTTTCTCCTGCCCCGTGTGCCAGAAGAGTTTCGGGTTCCAGCGGATGCTGAACCGGCACCTGAAGTGTCACAGCGAGGTGAAGCGGCACCTGTGTCCCTACTGCGGGAAGGGCTTCAACGACACCTTCGACCTCAAGCGGCACGTCCGCACCCACACCGGTGGGGCCCGGGCTGGGAACCGGGGTGGGGTGGGATGGGGATGGGATGGGATGGGATGGGGTGGGGATGGGAACAGGGATGGGATGGGAACTGGGGTGGGGATGAGGATGGGATGGGTTAGAGATGGGAACCGGAATGGGATGAGATGGAGATGGATGGGAACGGGGATGGGAACTGGGATGGGAACTGGGATGGGATGGGGATGGGGATGGGATGGGATGAGGTGGAGATGGGGATGGGAACAGGGATGGGATGGGAACTGGGATGGGGATGCGGATGGGGATGAGGATGGTATGGGTTAGAGATGGGAACCGGAATGGGATGAGATGGAGATGGATGGGAACGGGGATGGGAACTGGGATGGGAACTGGGATGGGATGGGGATGAGAATGGGATGGGGATGGGATGGGATGAGGTGGAGACGGGGATGGGAACAGGGATGGGATGGGAACTGGGATGGGGATGTGGATGGGGATGAGGATGGGATGGGTTAGAGATGGGAACCGGAATGGGATGAGATGGAGATGGATGGGAACGGGGATGGGAACTGGGATGGGAACTGGGATGGGAACTGGGATGGGATGGGGATGAGGATGGGATGAGGTGGAGATGGGGATGGGAACAGGGATGGGATAGGGACTGGGATGGGGATGGGAACGGGGATGGGATGGGAACTGGGATGGGGATGCGGATGGGGATGAGGATGGGATGAGATAGAGATGGGAACTGGGATGGGGATGGGATGGGAACTAGGGTGGGGATGAGGATGGGATGGGTTAGAGATGGGAACTGAGATGAGATGAGATGGAGGATGGGGATGGGAACTGGGATGGGAACTGGGATGGGGATGCGGATGGGGATGAGGATGGGATGAGATAGAGATGGGAACTGGGATGGGGATGTGGATGGGGATGAGGATGGGATGGGTCAGAGATGGGAACTGAGATGAGATGAGATGGAGGATGGGGATGGGAACTGGGATGGGAACTGGGATGGGGAGGGGAGGGGATGGGATAGAGATGGGAACTGGGATGGGATGCGATGGAGATGGGGATGGGAGCGGGGATGGGGATGCGGATGGGATGGGAAAGAGATGGGATGGGGATGGGAGCTGGGACGGGATGGGATAGAGATGGGAACTGGGATGGGATGCGATGGAGATGGGGATGGGAGCGGGGATGGGATGGGGATGAGGACAGGGATGGGGAGCAGTGATGGGATGGAGACGGGAACAGGGCTGCGGATGAGGACAGGGCCAACTCGGGGTGCCCCCTAACCCCCTATTCCCGCCCCCCCCCGCCCCCCAAGGCGTGCGGCCCTACAAGTGCAGCCTGTGCGAGAAGGCCTTCACGCAGCGCTGCTCCCTGGAGTCCCACCTGAAGAAGATCCACGGGGTGGCCCAGCGCTACGCCTACAAGGAGCGACGGGCCAAGCTCTACGTCTGCGAGGAGTGCGGGGGCACGGCCGAGAGCCAGGACGCCCACCTGGCCCACCTGCGCCAGCGCCACCCCCACAGCCCCCTCCTGGCCAAACTGGCCCGCAAGGCAGCCGCCGCCGCCGCCGCCACCGCCGCGCCCCCCCCCGCCCCGCCTGGCCAACCCCGCCCCCCGCCTGGCCCCGCCCCCTTAGGGACACGCCCACTGGGAGGGGGTGGGGGGTTTTGGGGGGGGGGGGGGGCAAGGGTATGGTTCATTTTTGGGGGGAGGCCCCCCCCCACAACCGGCCTTTGGGGCAGCGGGGGATGGCCAGTTGAACACCGCTGCCCGCCGCTAGGGGGCGTCCTTGCAGACCACGCCCCCTCCGGGTGAAAGCCACGCCCCCTTGGGAGGGACACGCCCCCTGGGGGACCCCGCCCACCACCGGGGGGCGTCCTTACAGGCCACGCCCCCCCCCCCCCCGCGGGACGCGAGCCCGGCTTCTTGGGGCACAGGCCACGCCCCCAAAGGCCAGAGGCCACGCCCCCTCTGAGAACGCCCCGCCTCCCCGTGCGGCGCTGACCACGCCCCCCATGGCCTATTGTGACCCGCCCCCCTTCAAGCTCCGCCCCGTCGCTTGGCCCCGCTCACCCCCCCCCCCCCCCCGCCCCTCGGGCAGGCCCCGCCCCCGGGCACAGACCACGCCCCCCCGGGCTGGCCCCGCCCCCCGGCTGCTTCCGCGCCCCCCCCCCGGTGCTGCATCGCCGTTGCCGGGGGGGGGGGGATCTCCATAAAGCTCCTGTTCTCCCAGAGATGGCTGTGTTCGCCTACGGACTGCCTGGCCCCTATAGCCCCCCCCGGCTCCTATAGCCCCCCTGACCCCTATAGCCCCCCCCAGCCCCTATAGACTCCCCCCATTCCATATAGACCCCCCCCCAGCCCCTATAGTCCCCCTTGACCCCTAGAGCCACCCCTAGACCCTATAGACACCCCCCATCCCCTATAGCCCCCACATGCCCTATAGCCCTTCTAAACCCCTATAGCTCCCCCATCCCCTATGACCCCCCCCGCCATAGCCCCCCCCATCCCCTATAGGCTCCCACAGCCCCTATAGCATCTATAAGGGAGTGACCCCCCCCACACACCCCCCCACAGGCGGTGGGTGCTGTTAGTCCAGTCTTTATTGCCCGGGCCCCCCCCGGCGATGGGGGAGGGGTGTGTGTGTGGGGAGGGGTCCCCTTGCCCCTCCCCCTCCAGCTTTGTTCCCGGTGGGGGGGGGGGGGGGGGGAAGAGGGGGGGGGAGCGACCCTTCCCCCCCCCCCCCCAATTATTCCAGTCTTTATCCCGCCCCCTTGGTCACAAGCTCCGCCCCCTCCCCTCACCCCCCCCCCCCCCGCGAGGGGGGAGGGGCGTTTGGCAGCAACGAGGGGGGGGAGGGACGGATTGGGGGGGGGGGGAAGGGCGACACCCCCCCCCCCCCACCCCCCCAAATCTCCGGGCTCCCCTAAGGCAGCGTGGCAGGGACAGGGTTAGTGACACGGGGGGGGCTGACCCCCCCCCCCGCCCTAAAGGGGGGGTCCCCAAAGTGTGTGGGGACCCCCAAAAGTGTGTGTGGGGGGCCCTCTCCCCCCCCTCGAGGTGAAGCCCCTCCCCCAAAAGGGGCTGCCCCTCCCCCAACGGGGTGACACCCCCTCGAAAAAAGTGGGGCCCCCCCGAAAATGGGGTGAACCCCCCCAAAACAGGCGTGACCTCCCCACAAATAACGTGGGGCACCCCCAAAAATTAAGGGGTGCCCCCCCAAACATGGGGGCCCCCCAATTAACAGGTAACCCCCCCAAAATGGGGTGACCCCCCCCAATTAAGAGATGCCTCCCCAATTAAGACGTAACTCCCCCAATTAAGGGACGACCCCCAATTAAGGGGTGCTCCCCCCAGTTAAGGCATGCCTCCCCAATTATAGGGTCCCCCCCTAATTAACGGGTATTCCCCCCCCCTAATTAAGGGCTGCCCCTCAATTAAGCTCTGAGCCTCCCCAGTCATGGGGGCCATCCCCTAATTAAGGGGTGCCCCCCCAAATAAGGGGTGCCCTCCAATTAAGGGGTGCCCCTCAATTAAAAGCTTAGCCCCCCCAGTTGAGGGCACCCCCCCAATTAAGGGGTGCCCCCCCCAATTAAGCTGTACCCCCCTTCGCACAGCAGGGGGCGCTAGAGGGGGGGGGGGAGGCGGGGGCAGGTCGCTCTTAAAGGGCCAGCGCACCATTTGGCAGAGGGGGCTTTTTGGGGGGGGTGTTTTCGGGGGGGGGGGGGGTGTGGGGTGGTGTCAGAGAGGTTTCGGGGGGGGGGGGGGGGGATGTGGGGGGTGTTGGTCCTCTTCTCTCCGCCCCCCCCCCCCCGCCCCCCCACCTCCTTCTACTCGATTTCGACGATGAGGTCGTCCCCCTCCAGGCTCATGCCGGGGCGGACGTGGAGGCGGGCGACGGTCCCCGCCAGGGGGGCTGTCACCACCGTCTCCATCTTCATGGCGCTCAGGACGCAGAGGGGGTCGCCCTTGGCCACCGTCGCCCCCCGCCTCCACCCGCACCTCCACCACCTCCCCCGGCATGGGGGCCCCCACCTGCCCCTTGGCCCCCCGCTCCGCCTTGGGGTGCACGTGCATCTCCTGGGGGGGGGGGAGAGAGAGAAAGGAAAAAAGGGGGGGGGATCAGGGGGGGTTTTGTGTCCCCCCCAGACCCCCTTGTGTCCCCCAGAGCCCCCCCAGAACCACCCGTGTCCCCAACGACCCCCCCTGTGTCCCCCAAGACCCCCCTCTATGGTCCCTGGGACTCCCCCATGTCCCTTAACCCCCCCCCCCCGTGTCCCCCAAGATCCCCTCGTGTACCCCAGGACACCCCCCATGGGTCCCCGGGACCCCCCCGTGTCCCCCAAGACCCCCCCTCTGGTCTCTGAGACTCCCCCCCGACGTCCCTTAAATGCCCCCCCGTGCCCCCCAAGATCCCCTCGTGTACCCCAGGACACCCCCCCATGGTCCTTGGACCCCCCCCCCCCCCCCCGTGTCCCCCAGAACCTTCACGTGTCCCCCCGAGATCACCAAAGACCCCCCCTCAGATGCCCCTGGAACCTCCAAATGCCCCCCCAAGCCTCCCCAGCCCCCCCAGTTTTCCTCACCCCCCCCCATTCCCCACAGGAGGATGGAGCGCCAACAAAATCTCCCCCCATCATCCCTCCAGCCCCCCTTCAGACCCCCCCCCAGACCCCCCATCACCCCCCCGGCCCCCCCACTTTCATGGCCTGGGTGTCCCCCGTGAGGATGGAGCGCCGTTGCCCGTTGAGTTCCAAGTAAATCTCCCCCCATCAGCCCCCCCAAACCCCCCCAGACAACCCCGAGACCTACCCCCAGACCCCCCTGAACCCCCCCAGACCCCCCCAAGCCCCCCCCCAGACCCCCCCCTCCATGCCCTGAGTGTCTCACATGGGGATGGAGCGCAGCTGCCCATTGAGTGCGGAGAAAACCTCCCCCCATCATCCCCCCAGCCCCCCTCAGACCCCCCCCAAACACCCCTGAGACCCCCCCAGACCCCCCCAGGACCCCCCTAGGACCCCCCAAGATGCCCCCAAGCCCCCCTCCAGACCCCCCCCTCCATGCCCTGAGTGTCTCACATGGGGATGGAGCGCAGCTGCCCATTGAGTGCGGAGAAAACCTCCCCCCATCATCCCCCCAGCCCCCCTCAGACCCCCCCCAAACACCCCTGAGACCCCCCCAAACCTCCCCCCGCCCCCCGGCCCCCCACCTTCATGGCCTGGGTGTCCCGCACGAGGATGGAGCGCAGCTGCCCGTTGAGCTCGAAGAAAACCTCCCGCTGCCCCGCGGCGTTCAGGTCCCCCAGCGCCAGCGCCTTGATGTGCAGCGTCTTCCCCCGCTCCAGCTCCACCTGCGCGGGCGAGGGGGGGTGCGCGAGGGGTCCCCCTCCAGTCCCCTCCCAGTGCCTCCCAGTCCCCTCCAGTCTCCTTCCAGTGCCCCCCAGTCCCCTCCCAGTCCCCTCCAGTCTCCTTCCAGTGCCTCCCAGTGCCTTCCAGTCCCCTCCAGTCCCCTCTCGGTGTCCCCAGTCCCCTCCCAGTCCCCTCCAGTCTCCTTCCAGTGCCTCCCAGTGCCTTCCAGTCCCCTCCCAGTCCCCTCCAGTCCCCCCTCAGTGCCCCCCGGTCCCCTCCCAGTCCCCTCCAGTCCCCTCTCAGTGCCCCCCAGTCCCCTACCAGTGCCTCCCAGTCCCCTCCAGTCTCCTCCCAGTGCCCTGTAGTCTTCTTCCAGCGCCTCTCAGTCCCCTCCAGTCTCCTCCCAGTGCCTCCCAGCGCCCCCCAGCCCTCTCCCAGTTCTTCCCAGTCCCCTCCCAGTCGCCCCCCAGCCTCCCAAGCCTGCCCCACCTCAAACTCCTCGGCGATGGTGGGCCCCTCGAGGAAGAGGCGGGTGCCCAGGCAGGAGACGGGGCCGAAGGTGGAAGTGAAGGTGCGGAAATCGTCGTAGACTTTGGGGTAGAGGGCGGCCGAGAGCAGGTCCTCGGGGGTGGTGGGGGCCCCATGCCGCGCCCCCAGCTCCTGCCCCAGCGCCTCGAAGTCCAGTGGGGGGCAGCGAAGCCCCTGGCCGCCCCTCGACACGGGGCAGGTCCTTCAGTACCTGTGGGGGGCAGATGGAGGGCGTCGGCATGGCAACGGGGGGGCTGGGTGCCATGGTAACGGGTGATGGAGGGGGCGGGAGGGACCGCAGCATCCTGCCCTGGGCTCGTTGCTAGGGACAGGTGCTGTGGGGACCCGTTGCTAGGGACGGGTGCCATGGCAACCAGACATAGGGACTCGTTGCCAGGGACTGATGCTGTGGGGACCCGTTGCTAGGGATGGGTGCCATGGCAACCATCATTGGGACCTGTTGCTAGGGTCGGGTGCCATGGCAACCATCACTGGGACCCGTTGCTAGGGTAGGGTGCCATGGCAACCAGACATAGGGACTCGTTGCCAGGGACTGATGCTGTGGGGATCCGTTGCTAGGGATGGGTGCCATGGCAACTGGTAGTGGGACCTGTTGCTAGGGTCGGGTGTCATGGCAACCATCCCTGGGACCCGTTGCTAGGGTAGGGTGCCATGGCAACCGGCACAGGGACCCGAAGACTCCTCCCAGTGCCTCCCAGTCCCTTTCCAGTGCCTCCCAGTGCCCTCCCAGCCTCCCAGTCCCCTCCAGTGCCTCCCAGTCTCCTCCCAGCCTCTTCCATGTCCTCCCAGTCCCTTCCCAGTGCCTCCCAGTGCCCTCCCATCTCCTCCCAGTCCCTTCCAGGGCTCCCTAGTCTCCTCCCAGCCTCTTCCATCTCCTCCCAGTCCCTTCCCAGTGCCTCCCAGTCTCCTCCCAGCCTCTTCCATCTCCTCCCAGTCCCTTCCCAGTGCCTCCCAGTCTCCTCCCAGCCTCTTCCATCTCCTCCCAGTCCCTTCCCAGTGCCTCCCAGTGCCCTCCCATCTCCTCCCAGTCCCTTCCAGGGCTCCCTAGTCTCCTCCCAGCCTCTTCCATCTCCTCCCAGTCCTTTCCCAGTGCCTCCCAGTCCCCTCCCAGCGTCTCCCAGTACTCACCCTGGAGCGGAAGGGCTCGGGGAAGCCCCCCGGGGGGATTCCGATGTGGCCCTGGAGGAACTCCACGACGGAGAGGGGGAAGGAGAGCTCGTCCGCCCGCGCCTCCACCTCCTCCCGCGACAGCCCGTTCTGCACCATGAACTGCGCCAGGTCCCCCACCACCTTCGAGGACGGTGTCACCTGCGCCCGGCAACGTCACCCCGGGGGAGAGGGAGGGATATGTCACCTCGCGGGGTCGCCCCGAGGTGTCACCCCACTATGCTGCTCCCACAGGGATCCTTCCTGGGGATGGGGAGCACCCAACCCATGGAGCACCCAACCCACGGGCACCACCCACCCCATGGGCACCACCTCATGGAGACCATCTACCTCATGGAGACCACCCTACGGAGACCACCCGCCCCATGGACACCACCCACCCCAGAGAGATCACCCAATGGGACGATCCCACCCCACAGAAACTGTCCTACTCCATAGACACCACCTACCCCATGGATACTATCCTACAGAGACCACCCATCCCATGGAGACCACCCTATGGAGACCACCCACCCCATGGAGATCACCCTATGGAGACCACCCACCCCATGGAGACCACCCACCCCACGGGACATCACGCTATAGACACCTCCCATCCCGCAGAGACTACTCACCCCATGGACACCACCCACCCCACAAAGACTGCCCCGCAGAGATCATCCCACCCCATGGAGACCGCCTTTTCCACGGAGACCACCCATCCCATGGAGACCATCTATCCCACAGAGACTCCCCACCCCATGGAACACCACCCACCTCACAGAGATCACCCCATGGAGACCGTCTCACCCCATGAAGACGATCCTACTCCATGGAGACCACCCACCCCACGGAGACCACCCATCCTATGGACACCACCCACCCCACGGACACCACCTATTCCATAGAGACCATCTCCATCGACACCATTCCGTGGAGATCACCTCCCCCATAGAGAGCACCCCATGAAGACCACCCCCAACCCCTTCCCAGCCCCACCTTAATGAGGTCCCCGAGGATCTTGTTGGCCTCGGTGTAGGCTTTCTTGACCTCCTTGAACTTGTGGCCCAGCCCCATGGCGTGGGCCTGGAAGTGGAGGTTGGTGTATTGTCCCCCCGGGATCTCGTTCTCGTAGACGTCCGCGTTGCCCGACTTCATGGTGGCCGTGCAGTCGAAGGCGGCGTAGAGCGCCCGCGCCGCCTCCCAGTACTCGCTGTACTCAAACACCCGCTCCAGCGCGATGCCTGCGGGGTGGCATGGGTGGGGGTCACCCACGGATGGGGAGCCCGTGGGGACACCACGGTGAGGGGGGGCCATGGGTTGGAGGCCACCGTGGTTGAGGGCCACCATGGACTGGGCATGATGTCGTGACTGAGGTGGCACCACCATGGCCATGGTACCATTGTTGTGACCACGCTGGCATTACCGCGGCCACAGGCCCATCAGTATGGCCATGGTGGCACCACAGTGGTGGCGCCTTCATGACCACGGTCATCGTGCCATTGCCATGACCACAGTGCCATTAGCATGACCATGATGCCGTGGCCAAGACCCTGGCAGCACCTTCATGACCCACACTGACACCTCCATGATCGCATTGGCATTACCAAGACCATGGTGACAACCCCAATGACCATGTTGCCACCTCCTGACTGTGTTGACAATGGCAAGACCACGTTGCCACCTCCCTGACCATGTTGCCACCTCCATAACCACGTTGCCATTGCCAAGACCATGGTGGCACCTCCATGACCACATCACCACCTCCCTGACTATGCTGGCACCTCTATGATCACGTTGCCACCTCCGTGACCGTGGTGGCATCTCCCTGACCGTGGTGGCATCTCCATACCCACGTCACCACCTCCATGACCACACGGCCATTGCCAAGACCGTGGTGGAACTTCCATAACTACGTCACCACCTCTCTGACCATGTTGTCACCTCCCTGACCATGTTGCCACCTCCATGACCACGTCACCGTCTCCAAGACCCCGGTGGCCCCTCCGAGGGGGTGTCCATACCTGTGTCGAGGGGGGTCCCGCGGGCGCAGGCCACCAAGGCGCCCATGCTGGGTTGGGAGGTCATGCCGGACATGGCGTCCACGGCCACGTCCACCACGTCGGCGCCGGCATTGGCGGCCGCCAGCATGGAGGCCACGCCGGCCCCGGCGGTGTCGTGGGTGTGGATGTGCAGCGGCACCTCGGGGAACTGCTCCCGCAGGGCCCCCACCAGCAACCGGGCGGCCGGCGGCGTCAGCAGCCCCGCCATGTCCTGGGGGGGGGACACGGGGGTCATGGGGGGAGGTCATGGGGGTCACGGGGACCCCCCGCCTCCCAGAACGTCTCCATCCCCCCCAAGAGCTGCCCCACTGTGTCTTGAGGGAGTAAGGGACCCCCAAAGCCACTCCCCAGCCCCCCAGGATCCCCAAATCCGCCCCCCCCCGACACCCAAATCCCCCCTCCCAGCCCCCCAAAGGCCCTTCCACCCCCCAAATTCCCCCTCCCAGCCCCCCAAGACCCCCGAATCCCCCCCTCTCATCCCTCCAATCCCCCCTCCCAGTGCCCCAGGACCCCCAAACCCCCCTCCCAACCCCCCAACCCCCCCAAAATCCCCCCTCCCAGCCCCGCATTCCCCCTCCCGTCCCCTCCCGACCCCCCAAACCCCCCTCGCAACCCCTCATCCCCCCTCCCTCCCCCTCTCGACCCCCCAAACCTCCCTCCCAGCCCCTCATCCCCCCTCCCGACCTCCCCAAACCCCCTTCCAGCCCCTCCTGACCTCCCAAACCCCCCTCCCAACCCCCCTCCCAACCCCCCCAGGACCCCCAAATCCCCCCTCCCAACCCCTCATACCCTCTCCCGACCCCCCCAAACCCCCCTCCCATTCCCCAACTCCCCCTCCCAACCCCCCCAGGCACCCAAATCCCACATCCCAGCCCCTCAGGACCCCCAAATCCCCCCTCCCACCACCCTCCGATCCCCCCAAACCCCCCTCCCAACCCCTCATCCCCCCTCCCGCCCCCCCCAAGACCCCCAATTCCACATCCCCCCCCCGCCCCAAACCTTGATGCAGAGGATGTGGGTGCCGGCGGCCACCAGCTCGCGGGCCAAGCCCAGGTAGTAGTCGAGGCTGTACTTGGTGCGGGAGGGGTCGGCCACGTCCCCGGTGTAGGACAGGGCGGCCTCCACCACCGCCCCCGCCCGCCCCGCGGCCTCCACCCCCAGCACCAGGTTGGGCAGGTAGTTGAGGGCGTCAAAGACTCGGAAAATGTCCATCCCGTTGGCCACCGCCACCTCGCAGAAGCTGGGGAAGGGGGGGGGGGTCGGTTTAGGGGGCGCCTGGGGGTCCCCGTGTCCCCTCGTGTCCCCTCAACCCTTCATGACCCGCCGCGCTCTGGCGTCCCTTCGTCCCTCCCTGGTCTCCCATGGCCTCGTGAGCCCTCACCCCACCGCGTCCCTCCACGTTCTGCCGTGTCCTTGATGTCCCCTGTCCCTTCATCCCACCGCGTCTCCCCACGTCCTTCACGTCCCCTCATCCTTCCGTGTCCCCCCATGTCCCTGATGTCCCCTGCTCCCCCATCCCACCACGTCTCCCCATGTCCCAATGCCCCCCAGTGTCCCCACGTCCCTCCATGTCCATGTCCCCATGTCCCCCCAGTGTCCCCATGTCCCCCCATGCCCCCCCATCCCTCCACATCTCCCCATCCCTCCATGTCTCCCCACCCCTGTGGCATCCCTGTGTCCCTCCGTGTCCCCATGTCCCCCCATCCCTCCACATCTCCCCATGTCCCCCCATGTCCCCACGCCCCCACAGTGTCCCCATATCCCTCCATGTCCCCCCAATGTCCCCATGTCCCCCCATGCCCCCCCATCCCTCTACGTTTCCCCTTGTCCCCCCATGTCCCTATGTCCCCCAGTGTCCCCATGTCCCTCCATGTCCCCCCAGCGTCCCCATGTCCCCCCATGTCCATGTCCCCCCAGTGTCCCCACGTCCCTCCACGTCCCCCCGGGTCCCCCCGCGCCCCCGGCCGACCGGTAGATGACGTTGTCGGGGTAGTTGGTGTAGCCGACGGCGTTGGCGCCGCGCAGCAGCATCTGGAAGGGGATGTTGGGGACCAGGCGCCGCAGCTCCCGCAGCCGCTCCCAGGGGCACTCGTGCAGGAACCGCATGGCCACGTCGAAGGTGGCGCCTGCCGGACACGCCCCGTCCTCGCGTGCAAGCCCCGCCCCTCCCCGTGCAAGCCACGCCCCTCCTTGCGCGAGCCCCGCCCCCTCGCGCGAGCCCTCCCCGCCCCACCTCCCTTGGGGCTCCCCAGGCAAGCCCCGCCCAAGTGAAGCCCCGCCCACTCCGCAAAGCCCCGCCCACCGACATAAACCCCGCCCACCCAACGAAGCCCCGCCCCCTCGTGGCGCCCCATTGATGCCCTGTCCCGGAGACCGCGCCCCGTGTGGCCACACCCCCTCAATGAAGCCCCACCCACATGAGGCTCAGCCCCCCCCGAAGCCCCGCCCCCCGTGCCCCAACCCCCCCCCAGGCCCCGCCCCCTCCCGGCCCCACGTCTCCAGGCCCCGCCCACACGAGGCCCCGCCCCCTCCCATGAGACCCCGCCCCTCCAGTCATCCAAGCCCCGCCCCTCCATGCCCCCACCCCCAGGCCCCGCCCACACGAGGCCCCACCCCCTCCCATGAGACCCCGCCCCTCCAGTCAGCCAAGCCCCGCCCCCAAGCCCCCCACCCCAAACCCCACCCCTCCAATCATCCAAGACCCCCCGAGACCCCACCCGTCCAAGCTCCGCCCCCCCAGACCCAACCCTGAAACCCCGCCCCTCCACATATCCAAGCCCCGCCCCCCCGAGACCCCACTCCTCCGGGCCCCACCCCCCCACCCCTTCTCCAAGCCCCGCCCCTCCAGGCCCCGCCCCCCGTGGCCCCGCCCCCGCTGACCTCCCCAGGTCTCCATGCTGCAGAGGGGGCTGAGGTTGTGGGCGACGAAGGGGGCGACGCGGGCGAGGTCGCGGGTGCGGACGCGGGTGGCCAGCAGGGATTGGTGGGCGTCGCGGAAGGTGGTGTCGGTCAGCAGCAGCCCCCGGTGCCCCCGCACCGCCCGGGCGAAGCCCCCCGGGCCCTCCCGCGCCAGCACCGCCCGCAGCCCCGCCGGGGGGTCCCCTGCGCCGACATGGGGGGGAGGGAGGGGTCAGCGGGGGGTCCCGGCGCACGCACGGCGCACGCCAAGGTGGGCCGCGCGCATGCCGAGCGCGCACGACGTGCACGCGCCAGGGTGTGCCACGCACGCACTGCGGCACGCCGCGAACACGCCACGCACACGCAGTGGCACGCCATGGATACATGCCACGGACACGCTACGGCACGCCACGCACACGCAGTGGCACGCCATGGATACATACCACGGACACGCTACAGCACGCCACGAACACGCCACGCACACGCAGTGGCACGCCATGGATACATACCACGGACACGCTACAGCACGCCGCGAACACGCCACGCACACGCAGTGGCACGCCATGGATACATACCACGGACACGCTACGGCACGCCATGCACATGGGTAGCACACGCACCGTGCACGTGCCACAATATGCCACACACACACTACGGCACGCCATGCACATGCCAAGCACACATGACGTGCACGCGCCACGGTGCGCCACGCACACGCTACGGCACGCCACGCACACGCAGCGGCACGCCATGGGCATGTGCCATGCACACGCTACAGCACGCCAATGCACACGCCAAGCACACCCACCACAGTCTGCCCCACACACGCTATGGCACGCCATGAACACGCCAGGCACACGCTACGACACGCCACGGACACGCCAGCCCCCCCCCCCCCCGCTCACCCATGGGCACCGGGGGGGGGTTGGGCTCCACCAGCGCCGCCTTGGCCTTGACGGGGAGGGGGGTGCTGGGGCCGTTCACCATCACGTGACCTGGGGGGGGGGGACACACACGCACGCACACGTGACACGTGGTCAAGTGGGGGGGGGGGGCCAGGACACACAACCCCCCCCCCCCCCCCTCCAAAACCCACCGGAGCCCCCCCAGGGCCTCAGAGCCCCCCCGGACCCCTCCCAGGTCCCCCCAACCCCAGGACCCCTTAAAGCCCCCGGCGGCCCCCCAGACACCCCACAGAGTCCCCAAGACCCCCCCAGGGACCCCTTAGAGCCCCCAGGGACCCCAAATATCACCCCAGCCCCCCCCCCAAGCCCCTTAGAGCCCCCAGCACCCCTCCAGGACCACCCAGACCCCCCCCCAGCCCCCCCAGGGACCCCTTAGAGACCCCAGGGACCCCCATTATGCCCTTGGGACCCCCCCCAGCCCCCCCAAATACCCCTTAGAGCCCCAGAGCCCCCAATATCCCCGCAGGGACCCCTTAGGGCCCCCAAGCCCCCCCAGTATCCCCCAGGGACCCCCAAGACCCCTCCCAACCCCCTCAAAGACCCCTCAGCGTCCCCAAGCCCCCCCTAGTATCCCCCCCACCCCCTCCCAGCACCCCAGGGACCCCCTTAGAGCCCCCAGGGCCCCCCAATATCCCCCCAGAGACCCCCAAGCCCCCTCCCAGCCCCCTCAAAGACCCCTCAGGGCCCCCAAGCCCCCCCAGTATCCCCCCAGGGACCCCCAAGACCCCTCCCAGCCCCTCAAAGACCCCTCAGGGTCCCCAAGCCCCCCTAGTATCCCCCCCGACCCCTCCCAGCACCCCCAGGGACCCCTTAGAGCCCCCAGGGACCCCTAAGACCCTCCCAGCCCCCTCAAAGACCCCTTAGAGCCCCCCAGGGACCCCCCAAGACCCCTCCCAGCGCCCCCAGAGCCCCCCAGTATCCCTTGGGGACCCCCCCCCCCCGTTACCCAGGTAGTGAAGCAGCTTCTGGGCCCGGTTCTGGCCGGGGCGCAGGTGGAAGAGCTCGGGGTTTTCGTCGATGAACTGGGTGTCGGCGGCGCCCCCCAAAAACTGGGGGTGGGCCAGGACGTTCTGCAGGAAGGGATGTTCGTCTGCGGGAGAGGGGCGTCCGTCAGCGTGCGACGCACGAGGGATTGGGGAGCCCGGGGGGGGGGGGGGTGTGCGCGTGTGTCAGGCATCATATCCCCCCCCCACCCCCCACCCCCCCCCGCCTCCCCGGCCCTTCTCGTGCGACGCACCAGCGCCTTAGAGCCCCCCCAGCCCCGTCAGAGACCCCTTAGAGCCCCCGACCCCCAGACGTGCGTTGCACGAGGGACCCTCAGTGTTGCACAAGAGCTCCTCCACGCCCCCCACCCCACTGCACATTGCACTAGGGGCCCCCCCCAACACCCCCTGGTGCCTCCCCCCCCCATCGTGCATCACACAAGCCCCCCCCCCCCCCGCCAAACCTCCTGGTGCATCCCCACCCCCTCGTGCATCGCACAAGAGCCCCCCCCCAACACCCTCGCGCGTCGCACGAGGGCCCCCCCAGTGCCTCCCCCGGTGCGTTGCCCAGTCCCTCGTGCATCCCCATCCCCTTGTGCGTCGCACGAGGGGCCCCCCCAAGCCCCCGTGCGTCCCCAGCCCCTCGTGCATCGCACGAGGGCCCCCCCAATGCTCCCCCCCCCCCCCCAACGCATTGCCCAATCCCTCCAGCATCCCCACAATACCCCCCGGGTCCCCTAATATCCTCCCAGCCCCCCCAAAGACCCCTCTCAGTGCCTCCAGGCCCCCGCAGTATCCCCTCGGGATGCCCCAGACCCCTCCCAGCACCCCAGGGACCCTTAGAGCCCCCAGGGCCCCCCAGTATCCCCCCAGAGACCCCCAAGACCCCTCCAGCCCCCTCAAAGACCCCTTAGGGTCCCCAAGCCCCCCCAGTATCACCCCAGGGACCCCCAAGACCCCTCCCAGCCCCCTCAAAGACCCCTTAGGGTCCCCAAGCCCCCCCTAGTATCCCCCCCGACCCCTCCCAGCACCCCCAGGGACCCCTTAGAGCCCCCAGGGTCCCCCAATATCCCCCCAGGGCCCCCCAAGATCCCAGCCCCCCCCAAGACCCCTTAGAGCCCCTAAGCCCCCCCAGTATCACCCCAGGGTCCCTCCCATCCGCCCCCAGCCCCACCTTGACCCCCCGGATGCGGAACTCGGCCAGGGCCCGGCTCATCTTGGCGGCGGCCGCCGGCTGGTCGGGGCCGTGGGCCACCACCTTCACCAGCAGCGAGTCGTAGTGGGGGGAGATCAGGGCCCCCTGGAACGCCGAGGCCCCGTCCAGCCGGATCCCCATCCCCTCGCCGCTGCGGAACACCTGCCGGCACCCCCGCACCCTATAGACAGCTCTATAGGCACCCCCGGGGCACTCATAGGGTCCTTGGAGCCCCTATAGAGCCTCCCATGGGCACCCACCCACCCACAGAGCCTCCCGTGGGCACCCACCCCCTGCCCAGAGCCCCTATAGAGCCTCATATAGGCACCCCGGAACCCTATAGAGAGCTCTATAGGTGTCCCTGGGCACTATAGGGTCCTTGGAGCCCCTATAGAGCCTCCCATGGGCACCCATGCACCCACAGAGCCTCGTATGGCACCCCCAGAGCCTCCTATAGGCACCCACCCTCCCCCCAGCGCCCCTATAGAGCCTCATATAGGCACCCCGGAACCCTATAGAGAGCTCTATAGGTACCCCCGGGCCCTATAGGGTCCTTGAAGCCCCTATAAAGCCCCTCACAGGCACCCACCCACCCACAGCGCCTGCTCTGGGCACACACCTACCCCACAGAGCCCCTGCAGAGCTTCCCACAGGCACCTATGGACCCTATAGGGTGCCACAGAGCCCCGATAGAGCCTCATATAGGCACCCCAGAACCCTATAGAGAGCTCTATAGGTGCCCACGGGCACTATAGGGTCCTTGGAGCCCCTATAGAGCCTCCCATGGGCACCCCTCTGCCCCGCAGAGCCCCTGTAGAGCTTCCCACAGGCACCTATGGACCCTATAGGGTGCCACAGAGCCCTGATAGTGCCTCATCTAGGCACCCCCGCACCCTATAGACAGCTCTATAGGCACCCACAGGCACTATAGGGTCCTTGGACCCCTATAGAGCCTCTTTCGGGAACCCACCCACCCCACAGAGCCCCTACACAGCCTCATATAGGCACCCCGGCACCCTACAGAGAGCTCTATAGGCGCCCATGGGCCCTGTAGGGTCCATATAGGTGGTTCCATGGGGTGGGACCCCTGGGGTTGGTCCCATGGGGGGGTCCCAAGGGAAGGTTCCAAGGGAGAATTCCGAGGGGGGGGGGGGTGTCCCATAGGGGTGGTCCTATGGAGGTTCCCAAGGTGGTGTTGCCATGGGGGGCCCCATGGGGTGGGACCCACGGGGTGGGTCTCAAGGAGGGGTCCCTGGGGGGTCCCAAGGGGTGGGACCCAAGGGGGGTCCCAAGGGGGGGGTGTCCCAAGGTGGTCCCATAGGGTGGGACCCATGGAGGGTCCCTGGGGGGTCCCAAGGGGTGGGTCCCATGGAGGGTCCCAAGATGGGGTTCCAAGGGGGGGTCCCATAGGGAGGTTCCATAGGGGTGGTCCCATGGAGGGTCCCAAGGAGGGGTCCCAAGGGGGGGGTCCCAAGGTGGTCACATGGGGTGGGACCCATGGAGGGTCCCCCAGGGGGTCCCAAGGGGTGGGTCCCATGGAGGGTCCCAAGGCGGGGGTCCCTGGGGGGTCCCATGGGGGGCCCCAAGGAGGGGTCTCAAGGGGGCTGCCAAGGTGGGGGTCCCAAGGGGGGCACCTCGATGCGGCCGGTGTCGGGCTGGAAGCCGCGCGCGGGGTCCTCGGTGGTGACGCGGCACTGGATGGCGCAGCCGTTCACACGGATGTTCTCCTGGCGCAGCCCCAGCTCCGGCAGCGACCGCCCCGCCGCCACCTGCAGCTGCGCGTGGACCAGGTCCACGCTGCGCGGGGATGGGGTGGGGGGGTCACCAGGGGGGTCACGGGGGGACACAGGGTTCCAGGGGGGACCCAGGAGGTCAGGGGGACCCAGGGGTCCAGGGGACCAGAGCATCCCGCATCCCTCCAGGGACCCAGAACCACCTTGCAGCCTCCCAACCCCAGGGACCCAGGTATTTGGGGGGGGGACCCAGAAGTTTGGGGGGGACCCAGGTGTCTGGGGGGGGAGCCAGGTGTCTGGGGGGGGGCACCCGGGCATCCAGGGGGACCCCCGTGGTCAGGGGGGCCCAGGCATCCAGGGGGACCAGGGCATCCCGCATCCCTCCAGGGACCCGGAACCATCTTGCAGCCCCTCAACCCCAGGCGTGTGGGGGGGACCCAGGTGTCCTGGGGGGGCCCAGGTGTCTGGGGGGGGGACGACACCCAGGCATCCAGGGGGGACCCAGGCATCCGGGGGGGGGCCCAGGCATCCAGAGCATCCCGCATCCCTCCAGGGACCCAGAACCATCTTGCAGCCCCCTCAACCCCAGGCATGTAGGGGGGGACCCAGGTGTCCTGGGGGGCACCCGGACATCTGGGGGGGGCACCCAGGCATGCAGGGGGTTCCCCGGACATACAGCCCACCCCCCCTTCCTCCACCCCTCATCTTCCCAGGGACCCTACAGAGCCAGGCACCCGGGCACCCCCCTCCCCATCCTCCCGGGGACCCAGGCGCCCGGGGTTGGGGGGGGGGACAGGCAGGCAGCCGGGTACCCCCCCCCCGCGCCCCCCCCCGGGGATGCCGGCGCTCACTCGGTGATCTCCTCGGTGACCGTGTGCTCCACCTGCAGCCGGGAGTTGACCTCGATGAAGTAGTAATCCCCGCTCTGGTCCACCAGGAACTCCACCGTCCCCGCGTTCTCGTAGCCCACCTGCGTCACACGCACACGCGCCCCCCCCGCGCCCCCCCCAACCCCGGCGTCAGCAACCGGGTGACCCCGCGTCCCCCGGACGCATGGGGGTGTCCCGTCCCCACCCCCAGCCCCGGGATTTCTGGGTCCCCCAGACACCCAGATCCCCCAAACGCATGGGTGTCCCCCCCGTCCCCCAACGCCTGGGTGCCCCCAGGGGATGGATGCACATCCCTTCCCCAGAGCCCTGGGTGTCCCCCCCGCAACTCCTGGGACCCCCCCCAGTTCCTGGGACCCTTCTCCCAACTCCTGGGTCCCCCCCCTACAACTCCTGGGTCCCCCCCGCAATTCCTGGGTCCCTTCTCCCAACTTCTGGGACCCTTCTCCCAACTCCTGGGTCCCCCCCACAATTCCTGGGTCGTCCCCCCCCAATTCCTGGGACCCTTCTCCCAACTCCTGGGTCCCCCCCCCACAACTCCTGGGTCCCTTCTCCCAACTCCTGGGTCCCTTCTCCCAACTCCTGGGTCCCCCCCCTACAACTCCTGGGTCGTCCCCCAACTCCTGGGTCCCCCCCTGCAACTCCTGGGACCCTTCTCCCAACTCCTGGGTCCCCCCCCCCAACTCCTGGGTCGTCCCCCAACTCCTCGGTCCCCCCCCAATTCCTGGGACCCTTCTCCCAACTCCTGGGTCCCCCCCCACAACTCCTGGGTCCCCCCCTGCAACTCCTGGGTCCCCCCCCGACAACTCCTGGGTCGTCCCCCCCCAATTCCTGGGTCCCTTCTCCCAACTCCTGGGTCCCCCCCTGCAACTCCTGGGACCCTTCTCCCAACTCCTGGGTCCCCCCCCCCAACTCCTGGGTCGTCCCCCAACTCCTCGGTCCCCCCCCAATTCCTGGGACCCTTCTCCCAACTCCTGGGTCCCCCCCCACAACTCCTGGGTCCCCCCCTGCAACTCCTGGGTCCCCCCCCGACAACTCCTGGGTCGTCCCCCCCCAATTCCTGGGTCCCTTCTCCCAACTCCTGGGTCCCCCCCTGCAACTCCTGGGACCCTTCTCCCAACTCCTGGGTCCCCCCCCACAACTCCTGGGTCGTCCCCCCCCAGTTTCTGGGTCCCTTCTCCCAACTCCTGGGTCCCCCCCGCAATTCCTGGGTCGTCCCCCCCCAGTTCCTGGGACCCTTCTCCCAACTCCTGGGTCCCCCCCCACAACTCCTGGGTCCCCCCCTGCAACTCCTGGGTCCCCCCCTACAACTCCTGGGTCGTCCCCCCCCAGTTCCTGGGACCCTTCTCCCAACTCCTAGGTCCCCCCCGCAATTCCTGGGTCCGTCCCCCCCCCCAGTTCCTGGGTCCCTTCTCCCAACTCCTGGGTCCCCCCCCACAACTCCTGGGTCGTCCCCCCCCAATTCCTGGGACCCTTCTCCCAACTCCTGGGTCCCCCCCCACAACTCCTGGGTCGTCCCCCCCCAGTTCCTGGGTCCCTTCTCCCAACTCCTAGGTCCCCCCCGCAATTCCTGGGTCCGTCCCCCCCCCCCCCCAAGTTCCTGGGTTCCGTCCCCCCCCCTCCCCAAACTCCTGGGTGCTCCCAAACTTCTGTGACCCCCCCAAGAGATGGATGTGTGCCCCTTCCCTGAACTCCTTGGTCCCCCCCCCCCCGAGACTCCTGGGTGCCCCAAGGGATGGATGTGCATCCCTTCCTTGGACTCCTGGGTGTCCCCCCCCCGAGACTCCTGGGTGTCCCCAAACTCCCGGGTCCCCTGAGAGACGGACGCTCGTCCCTTCCCCGAACTCCGGGGTCCCCCCCAGCTCAGCTCCTGGGTGTCCCCCGGACTCCTGGGTCCCCCGAGGGACGGATGCACGTCCCTTCCCCGCATTCCCGCGTGTCCCCCCCACCCAGACTCCCGGCTCCCCCTCGGAACTCCCGGGTCGCGTCCCCCCCCCAAGCCCGGGACCCGCCGGGTGCCGGTACCTGCTGGGCGAGGCGGACGGCGTCGCTGGCCAGGCGGGCGCGGAGCTCGGGGTGCAGGCGGGCGGCCGGGGCGATCTCCACCACCTTCTGGTGCCGGCGCTGGATGGAGCAATCCCGCTCGTAGAGGTGCACCACGTTCCCGTGCTGGTCCCCTGGGGGGGGGGCGGGATGGCGGGGTCAGAGATGACGGCGGGGGCCGGGGGGGGACGGGACCCAGGGGTCCGGGCACCTCCAGAAGGGACCCAGGGGTCCGGGTGCCCTCACGCCCCCCGTTGAGGGACACAAGGACGGGGGACTCCCAAACCCCTGGGTCCCCCAAAACCTCCAGGGACCCCCCAAGGCCCCCAGGGACCCCCCCGAGGCCCCCAGGGACTTCCCCAAAGCCCCCAGGGATTCCCCCTAAAGCCCCCAGGGACCCCCCCACAGCCCCTAGGGATTCCCCCGAAGTCCCCAGGGGACTCTCCCCAAAGTCCTGGTGTGTCCCCCCCCAAGCCTCAGGGACCCCCTAAAGCCCCAGGGACCCCCCCAGAGCCCCCAGGGACTCCCCCCAAAGCCCCCAGGGGTTCCCCCAAAGTCCCCAGGGACTCTCCCCAAAGTCCTGGTGTCCCCCCCAAAGCCCCAGGGAGCCCCCCAGAGTCCTGGTGTCCCCCCCAAAGCCTCAGGGACCCCCTAAAGCCCCAGAGACCGCCCCAGAGCCCCCAGGGACTCCCCCTAAAGCCCCCAGGGACCCCCCCCAAAGTCCTCAGAGACTCTCCCCGAAGTCCTGGTGTCCCCCACAACGCCCCAGGGAGCCCCCAAGGCCCCAGGGACCCCCCCAGAGTCCCCAGGGATTCCCCCTAAAGCCCTCATGGACCCCCCAAAGTCCCCAGGGACCCCCCCAAAGTCCCCAGGGACTCTCCCCAAAGCCCTGGTGTGCCCCCCCAAGCCTCAGGGACCCCCTAAAGCCCCAGGGACCCCCCCCAGAGCCCCCAGGGACTCCCCCTGAAGCCCCCAGGGACCCCCTAAAGCCCCAGGGACACCCGCAGAGCCCCCAGGGACTCTCCCAAAAGTCCTGGTGACCCCCCCCAAAACCCCAGGGACCCCCCCTAAAGCCCCCAGGGACCGCTTAAAGCCCCAGGGATTCTCCCCGAAGTCCTGGTGTCCCCCCCAAAGCCCCAGGGATCCCCTAAAGCCCCAGGGACCCCCCAGAGCCCCCAGGGACTCCCCCTAAAGCCCCCAGGGACCCCCCCAAAGTGCCCAGGGACTCTCCCCAAAACCCCAGGGACCCCCCCTAAAGCCCCCAGGGACCCCTTAAAGCCCCAGGGACTGCCCCTAAAGCCCCAAAGACTCCCCCCAAAGCCCCCCCCCCAACTCCCCCCCCCGCCACTGCGACCTACCCAGGATCTGGACCTCGATGTGCCGCGGCCGCTCGATGAATTTCTCCACGAAAAGGGCCCCGTTGCCGAAAGCGGCCAAAGCCTCCGAGGTGGCGCGGGAGAAACTCTCCTCCAGCTCCTGCGCACGCAGGGACGCCTGGGTGTCCCCCCCCGCCGGACGCCTGGGACCCCCCCGGGACGTGTGGGACCCCCCCACCCACTGGGGTCCCTTGGGGATGCCCGGGACCTTCCCATCCATTTGGGTCCCCGGACTGGGGGGAGTCCCGGGGTGGGGGTCCCGGGGAATTAGGGGTCCCAGATGCCTGGGTCTCATGTCTGGGGGGGCGTCCCAGGGTGGGGGTCCCAGGGAATTGGGGGTCCTGGGGAATCGGGGGTCCTGGATGCCTGGGTCTCATGGCTGGGGAGGGTCCTGTGGGTCCTGGTTGGAGGGGTCCCATGGCTGGGAGGGGTCTGAGGGTGGGGGTCCCCAGGGAACTGGGGGTCCCGGCTGCCTGGGTGCCACGGCAGGGGGTGTCCCGGGGTGGGGGTCCCGGGGAATTGGGGGTCCCGGACACACGGGTCCCACGGCAGGGGAGTCCCATGGCTGGGGGTCCCAGGGAATTGGGGGTCCTGGGGAATCGGGGGTCCTGGATGCCTGGGTCCCATGCCTGGGGGGGGTCCCATTGGTCCTGGATGGCAGGGTCCCATGGCTGGGGGTCCCGGGAAACTGGGGATCCCAGATGTCTGGGTCCCATGGCTGGGGGTCCCGGGGGTCCTGGCCACTTGGGTCCCATGGCACGGGGGGGTCCTGGAGTGGGGGTCCCAGGGAATTGGGGGTCCCAGATGCCATGGCGGGGGGGGGCCAATGGCAGGGGGCTCCCCATGGCAGGGGTCCCAGGGAATTGGGGTCCCGGTGACCGGGTTCCCATGGTGGGGGGGGGGGGGGGGGGATCCCGTGGGGTCCCCCGTACCTCTGGGGACCGGACCACCCTCATGCCGCGGCCGCCGCCGCCGTGGGCCGCCTTGAAGATGACGGGGAACCCGACGCGGCGGGCGAAGTCCTGCGCCTCCGACAGCCCCGACACCGGCGACGACGTCCCCGGCACCACCGGCACCCCTGGAGACGGGGGACGACAACACACACCCACCCCCCCCCCCCGTCAGTGCCAGCGTCGGGGACACCCCGATCCCCGCCCAACAACCCGCTCCCCGACGACCCCCCCCAAGAACACCCAAACCCCCTGAATCCCACCCCCTTCCCCAGGCACCTGGAGCCCCCCACAACACCCCCCAGAGCCCCCCAGTAACCTCAGAGCCCCCCCCCCAAAACATCCTGTACCCCCCCAATAACCCCACAGCCCCCCAACAAGCCCACGGCCCCCCCATAACCTCCTGTACCCCCCCGATAACCCCACAGCCCCCCAACAAACCCATAGCCCCCCCCATAGCCTCCTGTACCCCCCAATAACCCCACAGCCCCCCAGCAAACCCATAGCCCCCCCATAACCTCCTGTACCCCCCCAATAACCCCACAGCCCCCCAACAAGCCCACGGCCCCCCCATAACCTCCTGTACCCCCCCGATAACCCCACAGCCCCCCAACAAACCCATAGCCCCCCCAATAACCCCACAGCCCCCCAACAAACCCATTGCCCCCCCATAGCCTCCTGTACCCCCCCAATAACCCCACAGCCCCCCAACAAACCCATAGCCCCCCCCATAACCTCCTGTACCCCCCCAATAACCCCACAGCCCCCCAACAAACCCATAGCCCCCCCCATAGCCTCCTGTACCCCCCCAATAACACCATACCCCCCATAACCCCCCCAAATGACCCCATAACTCCCCCATAACCCCCCCTCGCCCCCCCCAAATAACCCCGTAACTCCCCCCTACAACCCCCCAGCCCCCCCATATAACCCCATAACTCCTCCCTATCCCCCTAAATAGCCCCATAACCCCCCCAGAAGCCCCCCCCAAACCCCGTCTCCCCCTGCCCCCCCCCCCGTCCTCACCGGCAGCGATGGCGATGGCGCGAGCCTCCACTTTATCCCCCATCTTGCGGACGACGTCGGGGGGGGGTCCCACGAAGCGGACCCCCGCGTCCAGGCAGGCCTGGGCGAAGTCGGCTCGCTCCGACAGGAACCCGTATCCCGGGTGGATGGCGTCCACCCCGTTCTCCTGGGAGGGGGGAAACCCAGGCGTCGGGGGTGTCCCATGACCCCCAGAACCCCCCCTTCCCCCCCGCCACAAGGGACCCAGGCATCTGGGGGGGGGTCCCCGTGATCCCCAGCACCCCCAGACCCCTCCCCAGGCATCCGGGTGGCCCCACCTCCAGGGACCCAGGAGTTCCCCCCCGAGGGGACCCAGGCGTGTGTGTCCCCCCCAGGATGTCCCCCCCCAGGGGACCCAGTCGCGTCCCCCATAGGGACCCAGGTGTTCCCTATCCCGGGGGACCCAGACATGCCCCCCCCCTCCCCACCCAGATGTCCCCCCCATAGGGGACCCAGACATCCCCCAGAGGAGACCCAGGCACGTCCCCCCCAAGATGTCCCCCCCATAGGGGACCCAGGCATGTCCCCCCCCCTCAGGCGTCCCCCTCCTCAGATGTCCCCCCCATAGGGGACCCAGACATCCCCCATAGGGGACCCAGTCATGTCCCCCCCCTCAGATATCCCCCCCATAGGAGACCCAGTCATGTCCCCCCCCCTCAGATGTCCCCCATAGGAGACCCAGGCATGTCCCCCCCCAAGATGTCCCCCCCATAGGGGACCCAGACATCCCCCACTGGGGACCCAGGCATGTCCCCCCCCAAGATGTCCCCCCCATAGGGGACCCAGACATCCCCCATAGGGGACCCAGGCATGTCCCCCCCCATAGGGGACCCAGGCACCCCCCACAGGGGACCCAGGCATGTCCCCCCCAAGATGTCCCCCCCATAGGGGACCCAGACATCCCCCATAGGGGACCCAGGCATGTCCCCCCCCATAGGGGACCCAGGCACCCCCCACAGGGGACCCAGGCATGTCCCCCCCAAGATGTCCCCCCCATAGGGGACCCAGACATCCCCCATGGGGGACCCAGGCATGGTCCCCCCCGAGATGGCCCCCCCATAGGGTCCCCAATCATGTCCCCCGCAGGGGACCCAGGCACCCCCCCCGCGGTACCTGCGCCACGCGGATGATGTCGGGGATGTGGAGATAGGCCTGGACGGGGGGCAGCCCCCGCCCCACCAGATAGGCCTCGTCCGCCTTCTGCCGGTGCATCTGCCCCGTGTCCTGCTCCGAGTAGACGGCCACCGTCCGGATCCCCAGCTCCGTGCAGGCCCGGAACACCCGGATGGCGATCTCACCTTGGGGGGGGGACAGGGGGGACAGGGACATGGGGATACGGGCATGGGGACACCCCCGCGACAGCCTGTCCTGCTTGGGGACACAGGGATGGGGACATCCCGGCTGGGAGGGGGGCACAGGGACATGGGGACACCCCAGGGACACCCCGTCCCACTGGGGACATGGGGATGGGGACACCTTGGGGACATCCCGGCTGGGAGGGGGACACAGGGACACCCCATCCCACTGGGGACATGGCGATGGGGACACCTTGGGGACATCCTGGCTGGGAGGGGGACACAGGGACACCCCATCCCACTGGGGACATGGCGATGGGGACACCCCGGGGACATCCCAGCTGGGAGGGGGGCACAGGGACATGGGGACACCCCAGGGACACCCCATCCCACTAGGGACACGGGGATGGGGACACCTTGGGGACACCCCGGCTGGGAGGGGGGCACAGGGACATGGGGACACCCCGTCCCACTTGGGGACACGGGGATGGGGTCATCCTGGATGGGAGGGGGGCACACGGACATGGGGACACCCCCAGGACATGGGGATGGGGACATCCCGGCTGGGAGGGGGACACAGGGACATGGGGACACCCCAGGGACACCCCATCCCACTGGGGACACGGGGATGGGGACACCTTGGGGACATCCCGGCTGGGAGGGGGGCACAGGGACACCCCATCCCACTGGGGACATGGGGATGGGGACACCTCGGGGACACCCCGGCTGGGAGGGGGGCACAGGGACATGGGGACACCCCGTCCCACTTGGGGACATGGGGATGGGGTCATCCTGGATGGGAGGGGGGCACACGGACATGGGGACACCCCCAGGACATGGGGATGGGGACATCCCGGCTGGGAGGGGACACAGGGACACGGGGACACCCCAGGGACACCCCGTCCCACTGGGGACATGGGGATGGGGACATCCCAGGGACATCCCAGCTGGAGGGGGGCACAGGGACATGGGGACACCCTGGGGACAAGGGGGGGGGGACCCAGGGGACCCCCAGGGGACACTGTGGGGGGGGAATGGAGGGACAAAGGGGGTCCCAGGGGACGGGGGGGGTTCCAGGGGACACAGGGGGGGACAGAGGGGACAGAGGGGGATCCATGGGACATGGGGGGGCACCCAGGGGACACGGCGGGGGGGGGATGTAGGGGACACAAGGGGGGGCCAGGGGGCATGGAGGGGAGATGGGGGGCCCCAGGGGACTCGGAGCCCCCCCCCCGCCGGTGACAGGGGTGTCCCCAGCGCCGTCACTCACCCCGGTTGGCCACCAGGACCTTGCGGATGGGCTGGTAACTGACGGGGCGGGTGGTCCCGGGGGGGGGACCCCGCAGCAGCCGCACCCCCAGGAGGGCCCGGCCCCCCCCGCGGGGGACGCACAGCTGCAACATCTGGGGACAGGGACCGGGGAGGGGGACACACACACACACGGGGACACGGGGGGGGACAGAGGGACATGGGGGGACACAGGGAGGGACACGGAGGGGGACACAGGGAGGGACAGAGGGACACGGGGGACACATGGCGGGGGGGATGCAGGGACACGGGGGATACACAGGGGCATGGGGGGGGCATGGGGGGATGCAGGGACACCGGGGGGGACACAGAGACATGGGAGGGACAGAGGGACATGGCGGGACACGGGGGGGGGGACAGAGGGACACGGGGGGGACACAGGGACATGGGGGGGATACAGAGGCACACGGTGGGGACGCAGGGACACGGTGGGGGGACGACGACACAGAGACACGAGTGGGGGGGTCAGAGGTCAGCGCCGCGGCCGGCAGCCCCCCCCAAACCCCCAGCACAACCCTATACGAGACAGCGGAGAATCCCCCCCCTCCCCTTTCCTTCCCCCCCCCCCCCCCCCCTTTCCCAGAAGGGACCCAGCGGCCGGGGCCGCTCACCTTTGCCCCGGTGCCCTTTGACCCCCACCCAAACACCAGCCCCCACAGGAGCCAGCGCGGAATCTCCCCCTCCCCCCACCTCAATTTCCCCAGAAATTGACCCAGGCCGATGGGCCACCCCTCCCCCACCCCACCCCCCCGCCCCCCCCCCACCCCCTCACGACCTTTCCCCCACTGACCTTTGACCCCCAAACCCTCAGGAAGGGACCCATCCCCCCCCCCCCCCCCTCCTTGCACAACCCCATACGAGACACTGGAGAATCCCCATCCCAATCCCGCACCTGGATTCTGCGCCACAACCCCCCCCCCCGCCCCCCCCCCCCGGCTTTCCCTCCTCGCCCCCGTTAATTCCTTAATTAGCAGGTTAACGAGGGGGAGGGAGGGTGACGCGTGTGTCCCGCGCACACGCGCGTGCAAAACACCCCCCCCCCTTCCTTGCACGAGGGCCCCTCGCACGAGCCCCTCTCTCGCACGAGTATTTCTTCCACCAGCCCCCCCCCTCGCACGAGCAGCTCTTGCACGAGGCGCCCCCCCCTCGCACGAGCACGCCTCCCGCAAGCCCCCCCCCCCCCCCCCGGCACGAGCAGCTCTTGCACAAGCACCTGCGCCACGAGCCCCCCCGCCCCCCCCTTGCACAAGCCCGTCTCCTTCACAACCCCCTCTTGCACAAGCACCTCCCTTGCACGCGCGCCCCTTGCACAAGCCCCTCGCCCACACGAGCTCCTCCTCGCGCGACACCCCCCCCCCCGGCCTTTTGCACGAGTCCTTCTTCCACGAGCCCCCCCTCGCACAAGCCCACCTCCTTCGCCAGCGCCTCTCGCACGAGCATCTCCCTTCGCACCAGCCCCTCTCCCTCACGACCCTCCCGTAGCACGAGCCCCCGTAGCACGAGCTCCCCCGCCTCGCACGAGTACTTCTTCCACGAGGACCCCCCCCCCCGGCCTCGCACGAACGCGTCTCCTTCACGAGCCCCCCCTTGCACGAGCATCCCTCGCACGAGCCCCCCTCGCACGAGCCCCGTCTCCTCCGCGACCGCCTCTTGCACAAGCCCCTCTCGCGCGCACAAGCGCCTCTTCCACGCGCCCCCTTTGCACGAGCCCCTCGCCCCCACGACCCCCCCCCTCCCTCCCTCCCCTCGCACGGACCCTTCTCCCACGAGCCCCCCTCCCTTGCACGAGCACCTCTTGCACAAGCAGCTCCCTTCGCACGAGCCCCTCTTGCACGAGCCCCTCTTGCACGAGCCCCTCGCCCTCACGACCCCCCCCCCTCGCACGAGATACACCCCCCCCCACCCCCCCCGTTGCACGACTACCTCCTTCTTTCGCACGCTCGCCCCTCGCACGCTCGCCCCGCCCTCGCCCGCCCCCGGCACGAGCCCTCGCACGCCCCGGTGAATCATTCACCCGACGGGGCAAAGTCCGTACGGGCCCCATACGGCCCCCCCCCGGGGCACCTATGGCCCCATACGGCCCCGGACGCCCCCGCGGACCAGCTGCTGCCCGGCGGCAAACTGGGAGTACTGGTTCATACTGGGGTTCTTGGGGGTGGGGGACTAAGTCTATAGGGGGTTGGTCTATAGGGGTCCCAGGTCCTGTAGGGGCTCCAGGTCCTATAGGGGCTCCCAGCCTGTATAGAGGGCTGGGGGGTGAGGGGGGGGGAATGATGCAGAGGGGTCTTAGTTCCTATAGGGGGGAGCCTGTAGGGGGTCCCAGGCCCTATGAGGGTCCCAGCCCGTATAGAGGGCTGAGAGGGGGGGAATGATGCAGAGGGGTCATGGGCCCCATAGGGGGCCTGGTCTATAGGGGTCACAGGGCCAATAGGGGCTCCCAGGTCCCATAGGGGGCCTGGTCTATAGGGGTCACAGGGCCAATAGGGGCTCCCAGGTCCCATAGGGAGCCTGGTCTATAGGGGTCACAGGGCCAATAGGGGCTCCCAGGTCCCATAGGGAGCCTGGTCTATAGGGGTCACAGGGCCAATAGGGGCTCCCAGGTCCCATAGGGAGCCTGGTCTATAGGGGTCACAGGGCCAATAGGGGAGCCCCAGGCCTTATAGAAGACCCCAGCCCCCACGGAGGGGGCTTATGCAGAGGGGTCTTGGTCCCTATACGGGGCTGGAGTCTATAGGGGGCTGGTCTATAGGGCGTCCCAAGTTCTATAGAGGGTGCCAGCGCCTATAGGGCGTCCCAGGACCTATGGGGGGCTGACAGGGGGGCTCATGCAGAGGGGTCTCGGTCCCTATAGGGTCTATAGGGGGCCCTACAGGTCGCCTAGAGCCTGGGACAGATGGGGGGGTCACGTAGGTCCCGGCCCCTATAGGGCTATAGGCGTGGGGGTGGTGTCACGTGGTCCCCGGGTCACGTGGTCCCCGGTGTCGTCGCTACCCCCCCCCCCCCCCCAAACTCACCGCGCCGCGATCGCCGCCGCTTCCCCCCGCGTCCCGGCCGGCCCCGCTGGCCCCGCCCCCTCGTCCCCTATTGGCCAATCGCCGCCCCGCCTTCTCTCCGCCGCGCTCCGCCCCTTGCTTCTCATTGGCCCGCCCTCCCTCGCGCTCGCTCCGCTATTGGTGGGGGAGGCTGCCACTCCCACGTGGGAAAAGGCCACGCCTCTTTCCGGGGCAGGGCGCCGCGACGTCACGACGGAGCCGCCCGCGGCGCCTCCGCGGGCGCTGATTGGCCCGGGGGGAGGGGGGCGGGGCCGAAGCGGAGGAGGCAGGGCCACGTGACCGCGGGCGACCTGCCACGTGACCCCTATATATGTATATAGAGCCTATAGCGGGGCGCCTCTATAGGGGTGCTGGCACCCATAGGGTCACCTCTCCTATCCCCCATACGGGGCGCCCTGTACAGGGGCTCGCTTCCCTGTAGGGAGGTCCTATAGGGAGCTTTCTATAGGCCGCTGGCTGCTTTAGGGGCCCCCCCTATAGCCCCTGTCCCCTATAGAGAGAACACCCCTGCGACCTCCACGTCCTGCTCGGCGTGCCCTATAGATCCCCCGCTCCTTCTAAGGGGCGTCGCAGGACTCCCTCTGACCTATAGAGGACTGTAGCACCCCACGGGCCCCCACCCCCTTTAGGGGGCACCCTATGGCGCTCCCCAGCCTATAGGGGACCCTACGGATGGAGTCATGTGGTGTAGGCCCCCCCCGCCCCCTTCCCTCCGTGCACCTATAGGGGTCAACTATGGCCCTGTTGGACTTTGGGTGGGCAGCAAGGCCCCTCCGTGCCCTATAAGGGCCATTCTTCAGGCTCCTTCTCCCTATAGGGGACACCCCATAGCCTCGGCGCGGACTACAACTCCCGTCATGCACCGCGCCTCCGGCGCATGCGCAGAGATCACGGCGGGCCTGGCTCCGCCCCCCTCCGCCCGCGCTCGGCGCATGCGCAGGAGCGCCCGGCTGCGGCGGGAGGGCGGCGCGGGGGCGCACGCGCGGCGCGCGGGGGGGTGGTGGTGAGCGCATGCGCAGAGCCCCGCCCCGGCCCCGCCCCGCCAGGCCCCGCCCCCCCTCAGTCGGTGCGTGGCCGCCGCCCCGCACGGACGCGCCTCGCCGGGGGCTCCGCTCCGCCGTCCGCCGCCATGGCCGACCCCGCCGCCCAGTTCCCCTTCGTCTCCTCTTCATCTTCCTCCGGTCAGCCCCAGCCCGGAGGCTGCGGGGGCGCTGGCTCCGCCTCCTGCGCCGGTAAGGGCCTGGCGGGGCCTGGAGAGGCCGCGGGGCCTGGGGTGGGGGGGCGGGCGGCAAGAGGCCTTTAGAGGGTAGGTGTGAGGTGAAGAGGCCTTTCGCGGGGCGGGCATAGGGGGAAAAGGCCTATAAGGAGGCAGTTATAGGGGAAAGAGGCCTATGGGGGGCAAGTATAGGGGAACGAGGTCTATAGGGGAGCAATTGTAGGAGAAATAGGCCTATAAGAGGGCAGGTATGGGGAAAAGAGGCCTATAGGGGGAAGAGGCCTATAGGGGAGCAATTATAGGGGAAATAGGCCTATGGGGGGCAGGTATATGGGAAATAAGTCTATAGGGGAGAGATTATAGGGGAAAGGGGCTTTTGGGGGATGGATACGAGGTGAAGAGACCTTTACAGGGGCAGATATAGGGGAAAGAGGCCTATAGGGGGGCAAATATTGCAGGGAAGAGGCCTTTGGGGGGGGCGGATATAGGGAGAAGAGAACTTCGGAGGGGTAGATATAGGGGAAGGATGTCATTAGGGGGCCGATATAGGGGAAATAGACCTTTAGGGACGCAATTATAGGAGGAAGAGGCCTTGGTGGGGGCAGATGTGGGGGGAGGAAGCCTTTAAGGGGGGCAGGTATAGGGGGAAGCGGCCTTTAGGAGGACAGAAATGGGGTGGAGACGCCTTTAAGGGGCAGATATGGGAGGTAGAAGCCTTTAAGGGGGAGATATAGGGGAAAGAGGCCTTTAAGGAGGCAGATATGAGGGGAGGAGGCCTTTGGGGGGGGCAGATATAGGGAAAGAGGCCTATAGGGGGGCAGGTATAGGGGGAAGAGGCCTATAGGGGGCAGGTATGGGAGGCAGAAGCCTTTAAGGGGCAGTTATAGGGGGATGAGGTCTTTGGGGGGGACAGATACGGGGGGAAGGGGCGCACCCGGTCCCGTATCCTGCAGAAATGGGGGGGAAAACTCCCAGAAAAGGAGCTGTTGATGTTTTGGGGTGTTGTTGGGTGGTCGGGCTGCTCCGTCCGTCCGCCCCCAGCGCGTGAGGCGGGGGGTCCCCGGCATTTTGGGGGGGCATTTCGCTTTCCCCCCCCGACACCCCTGGGAGCACCCCCCCCACACACAATGTCAGCGCTCGTTCCAACTTTGCGATTGCGGCCGGCACACCCTGATTCCCCTGATTTCACCCCAATTTTCACAGCTGGATGCCACAGAGCCCCAAAGCCCTGCAGTTTCACCCCAAATATCACCCTCCGTGAGGTGGGGGGGAGCTTCCCTGGGGGTCCGGCGTCGAGTCGGGGGGAAGGTGGAGATTTCGGGGTGACCTGACACCGTCCGTGCTCTGGTTGTTGTCACCCGGCGGGGACAACTGCTGCGATGGAACCCCACCCCGAACAGCGTGACCTGGCTGGGGAAAATGGGGTAAAAACCCCCCAAATTTGGTCAAAACCAGAATTCGCCTGAGGGTCTCGCGTTGGAGAGGCGGCGGCGGGTGACACAACATCACCCCGAAAAGGGGAAGCTGGAGGAAACCCTGTTCCCCCTCCGCGGTACAACCGGGTACCCCAAACCCCCCCCAGGGACCCCCAGTTTTGTGGCTGGGGGGGGGAACGATAACACCGGGGATGACTGAAACCACCGGCACCTGGCACCCCCCGGTTTGGGGTAAAACCCTGTGGAAAAGGGTACGTAGACTCCAACTGTGGGGGTTTGGAGGTGCTCAAGCCACCACCCCCCCCCCCCATCTGCCCGTTTTCGGGGTGAAGAGGCAGCGATCGGTCTCATTTTTGGGTGATTTCACCCCCAAAAATGCATCATCACCCCAAAAAGATGCTGGATGCGCCGGGATGAAGTCTTGCTGCGTCGAAGCGAAACACACGCGCGCCCCCCCCCCCCCCCCGCCCCCCCTGCTTTTTGGGGGAGGGGTAAGCACCCCGGTGGGTTTCGGGGGGGGTGGGGGGGATTTTGGGGGGCCCCCCCGCGGCGCCGAGCTCTCACCCTCTGTGTTTTCTTGCAGATCCCCCCGCTTCTTCCTCCTCCTCCCAGCCTGTCTCTCTCTTTGCGGCTTCACCAGGCAAGTCTCCCCCCCCCTCACCACTGTCCTGCGCCCCCCCAGGAAGAAAAATGTCGGCGGGGGGAGGGAGGGAAGGCTGTAACCCTAAAAATGCCCCCCTGGATTTAGGGGGGGTGACCCCGATGCTGCTGCACTCCCCCGCTTTTGGGGGGGGCTTCACCTGTGGCTCATTTTGGGGGGACAAAGAGGTCCTGAGACCCCCCCCTAAAACGGCGGCTGAGGCCGGGAGGGGGGGCCCCCACCCCCAGTTACAGCCTTGTCGATGCTTTAAGACCCGCCAAAAATAGACATTTTTCTTTCGCTCTTTTTTTCCTGCTTATTAACACAATTTCTTCTCCCTTTTTCCGGGCGAGCGCCCGCCCCACAGCTTCGCCCCCCCTCTGCCCCATGGCTGTGCCCCCCCCCTCCCCGCCTCTGCCCCACGGCTGCTGCTCACGCTTTGCACGACCCCCCCCACACCTTGCTGCTGCTCATCTGGCTGAGGAGGAATTCGCCGTTTCTCGTTGTTTGGCCTCAAAAAAACAACCCCCCCACGACCCGCCTGCGCCCGCGTCCCACCCGCCGCCGTCTGTGTCTTGTGTGCGACCCCCCCGCCTGGATCCGGCCCCCAAATTGGGGGGGAGGGGGGGGAGGTGAGGAACCCCTAAACCCCCCTCCCAGCTCTGGAGGACCCAAAATCCCTCCGTCTTGGCCCAAAGCGAATGGGTGGGGGAGGGCGTCCCATGTCTTCGGTGTGGGGGGGGGGAAGTGAGGAGCCCCCAAACGCCCCTCCCAGCCCTGGAGGACCCAAAATCCCCCTGTCTTGTCCCAAAATGGGGGTGGGGGGGTGGCACTGAATCCTGCCCCCTGCCTTCTTACTCAGGCCCTAATCCGGGTGTTTTTAGCCCCAAATTGAGGTCCCCAACGGGACACCCCCGTTCCTGGTGCCAAACCCGCAGGTTTTGGGGTGTATTTTTGGGGGAGGGGGGGGAGCGTCTGACTGTTCGCGCCGCCGTGGGACCTGCTCGCCCCCCCCCAGCATGGCCACGCCGGGGGGGGGACCCCAAAACGCCGCTTGGGGTGCAGCTGGGTGCATGGCGGCCCCCCCATGCATGCTGCGCCCCCCCCCCCCAAAAAATCCCCCCTCCATGCGCCTGACTCTCTCCCCTCTCTCCGGCCCCAGCGGGCACCGAAGCGGCACCTGGGGGGCGAGGAGGTCAGGGAGCCTTCCTCCCCCCCGCCGCCTCCTCCGCCGCCGCCGCCTCCTCTTCCTCCTCGGGGGGGCCCCCCCAAAAAGAACCGGATTCCCCTGAATCGCCCTTCGAGGTCGTGCCGGATCGCGCCGCCTTCGACCGGGAATTCGGCCCGGCGGCGGCGCTGCTGGGGGAGCGCGAGGTGCTGAGCCAAATCCCCGAGGATCGCGTCTGCGACTTCCCGGCCAAACCCCGCGGCGCCCCCGGCGTCACCCCCAAGGTCCCCACCGCCTTGTGCCGGCAACCGTCCGGCACCGCCGCCGCGCTGGAAGAGGTGTCCAAGTGCGTGCGGGAGATGCACACTTTCACCAGTGAGTTGCTCAACTGGGATTTGGTGGAGCGGAACGGCGGCAACGGCATCGCCGGTGACATCGGCGGCAGCGCCAACGCCGAAGCCGACAGCTCCGGCGACTCCGACGACACCGTCATCGAGGAAGCCCCCGTTGAGGAGCCCCCCCTGGAGGAACCCCCCATCGCCGTCCCCCGGCACCGTGTCACCGCCGGCGTCACCGGCATCACCGCGCCGCCCCCCCTTCCCGAAACGCGCCCCCCCCCCGCCGCCGCCGCCACCACCCGGGACTGGGAGGAGGAGCGGCTGACCCTGCGGGCGCTGCGGGAATTGGGGGAACCCCCCAGGGACACCCCCAAACCCCCCGGGGACCCGGCTCGACCCCCCCCGGGGACCCAGCTCCTCCCCCGCCTGGCAGGTAAAACCCCCCAAAAAAGATGATTTTTTTTTTTTTACCCCAAAAATGCCGCCGCCCACCGCAGAGACACCCCAAAAATAGCAGGTTTGAGGGGGGTTCAGCTGGACCCCCCCAAAAAAAAGTGGGGGGGTAAAAAGAGGGGTCACCCCAGAATGCTGCCGGGGGTGGCGGGTAGACCCCCACATCTGCCTCTCGTTTCGGTGTAAAAAAGGAGGATTTCTGGCAAAACCCGCCGCCACACTGGGGGGAGGGGTTAATTAACACCTGTTTGTAATGAGGGTGGGGCTGCGTTAATTAATGCCGGTGTCGGATGGATGCGGGGGGGTGGGGGGGTGGGTACGGGGATGGCGCCGGATTCATTTTGGGGCAAATCATGGCGAATCGAGAGACGCAGCCGTGGGGCGAGGACGCAACCCGCTGGGATGGGGATGGTGGGGCCGGGGGCGGGGGGGGGATGCTGCGTGCCCTGTGTCACCCCCCCCTCTTTGTCACCTCTTGTGCGTGTCTCCCCCTCCCCAACAGTCCACGACCTCCTCTTCTGGCGGGACGTGAAGAAGACGGGGCTCGTCTTCGGCGCCAGCCTCCTCCTCCTCCTCTCCCTGGCCGCCTTCAGCGCCGTCAGCGTGGTGGCCCACCTGGCCCTGGCCCTGCTCTCCGTCACCATCAGCCTCCGCGTCTACAAAGCCGTCGTCCAGGCCGTCCAGAAGTCCGAAGAGGGGCACCCCTTTCGGTGAGGGGGTTATTTTGGGTGTGTCCCCCCCCCCTATTTTTTTAGGGGGGGAGGTGAGGGGTGTTGGGGACGCCCCTGGGGGACCTGTGTCTGGGTGATGGCGCTCTGTGGCCCGGCCGCACTTTCCCCCTCTGCAGGATGGATGAAGATCTTTGGGGGCGAGTTTAGGGCGTAAAGGGGGATTTTGGGGCATAAGGGAGGGATTTTGGGCCCACCCACCCATTTTCTGGGGGGGTGTGAAGGGTGTTGGGGACACCCCCCCCCCCGGGGACGGTGTCTGGGTGATGCGCTCGGTGGCTCGGCCGTTCTTTCCCCCTCTGTGGGCTGGATGAAGGTTTTGGGGGCGAGTTTAGGGTGTAGAGGAGGATTTTGGGGGGCAGGGGGGAAATTCTGGGCCCCCCCCATTTTTTTGGGGGAGGGGGGGGGGTGTGATGGGTGTTGGGGACACCCCTGGGGACAGTGGCTGGGTGATGCACTCGACGACCCGGCCGCTCTTTCCCCCTCTGCAGGATGGCTGAAGATTTTGGGGGGGCAGTTTAGGGTGTAGAGGAGGATTTTTGGGTGCAGGGGGGGGATTTTGGGCTCCCCCCATTTATTGGGGGGTGGGTTTTGGGGTGCCCCCCCCCCATCTCAGAGCTCACCTGGAGCTGGACTTGACCTTGTCCCCTGAGACCTTCCAGGTTCTGGGGTGCGGGGGGGGGGGGATTTTGGGGCTCAATGTTGGGGGGGGTTGCTGGGGGGGATTTTGGGGTGCAAGGGGAATTTTGGGGTACCCCCCCCTCACCTGCCTGTGTGTCCCCCACCCCCCCAGGGCTTACCTGGAGCTGGACTTGACCTTGTCACCCGAGACCTTCCAGGCTCATGCCACCACCGTCGCCCTCCACCTCAACCGGGCGCTGCGGTTCCTCCTCCGCCTCTTCCTGGTGGAGGATCTGGTGGATTCCCTGAAGGTAAGGAGCCTTCCTCCCCCCTCTCTTCCTCCTCCTCCCCCTACTCTTCCCCCGCCCCGAGATCCCCCCAAAAACGCTCCTCTTATCTCCCCCCCACCCCCGGCCCCGCAGCTGGCCGTGGTGATGTGGCTGCTGACCTCCGTGGGAGCCATCTTCAACGGCATCACCCTCCTCATCCTCGGTAAGAACTGGGCTTTACCCTGCCCCCCCCTTAAAATAACCCCCCAAAATTATAATTTTAGGGGTCTTGACCCCCAAAAAATAACACACGGGGGGGGTTACCCCCCCCCACCGTCTCTCTACAGCCGAGCTGTTGGCCTTCACCCTCCCGCCCCTCTACGAGAAGTACAAGGTGAGCCCTAAAATCCAGAGGAGGCCGCCCCAAAAATAAAGGGGGCAGCTCCGAAATAGAGGGGGTAGCCCAAAAAAAGAGGAGGCCACCCCCTAAAGCCCCCTCCTCCCCCCCCCCCCCCAAACCAGGTGCAGATCGATCACTACGTGGGCATCGCCCGCCGCCAGACCAAGGACCTCGTGGCCAAGTAAGTGACGATGGGGCCCCCCCCCAAATCCCTGGGGCCCCCCCATATTGCCGTGGGCCCCCCCACATCGCTGCGCGCCCCCCCCCCCCCAAATCACCAGGCACTCACCCCCCACTCTCACCTCTCTCCTCTCCCTGTAGGATCCAGGCGAAGCTCCCGGGTCTGGCCAAGAAGAAGCCGGAATAAAACCCCGGGGGGTGGTGGGGAAATATCGGGGTACCCCCCCCGAGCTCTTCAGCCCCCCCAAACTCTATTCCCCCCCCCCTCAAGCTCGTAGCCCCCCCCCATCTCTCACAGTGGCGTCCGTCTGTTCTTCCCCCCTCCCCCCCCAGCCTTGGACTTGGCCTCTGCTATGGGGCTACCGGGGGGGGGGGGCTGCACCCCAAAACCCCCCTCCTGCTCCCCCCGGGGGGGGGCTTCCCACCCTCCCAGCTCGTTTCTCTCCCCCCCCCCCCCTTTTATTTTTTTTTAACGTTGATTGAGGTGAAATGTCTGTAACTGCTGTAAATTGAGGGGGGGGGAAGGGGGCAAAGCCCCTTGAGCGGGGGCTCAGCCTCCTCCCACAGCCCCCCCCAAACCGCACTGCGCGCCCCCCCCCCCTCGCCACACCCCCTAATCCGGGGGGGGGACACATGGGGACACAACCCCCTCATCCACCCGCGGGGATGCGGCATCAATAAAACACCGCGACGGACGCCTCCGCCCCCCCTGTTTTGTGCCGATGTCCCCCTACAATGTCCCCATGTCCCCCCCCCCATAACATCCCCATATGCCCCCCGCAGTGTCCCCAGTTGTGTCCCCCCCGGCGTCGCTCCACGGGGCCTCCAGGAACAGGTTTATTGAGGGGTGTCACGTACAAAAAGGGGGGGGGACACACACACGCATAAATAGGGTGACACCGGCGGGGGGGGGGGGGGGGGGGGGAAGAGCGGTGACACCATAGGGGGGGCCGTTGGGGACGGGGGACACCGTCGAGGGGACCCATAGGTGCCACCTCTGAGGGGTGGGGGGGCACTGGTGATACTGGGGGGGGGGGGCGTGGCTCTAAAGGGGGGGCTGGGGACACTGGGGGGGTCTCTGTCACCCCCCCGTGCCTCAGTTCCCCCCCCCCAGTGTCACCATCCCCTGGGGGGCTCAGGCGGTGCAGGCCGGGGGGGCCCCAGAGTGCAGGGAGAAGAGGGGGGGGCTGCGGCGGCCACAGCCCCCCGGGGGGGCCCCTCCTTGTTCCCCCCCTCCGGCGGCTGCTTCGGCCTCGGCTGCTTCATCCTCCTCCTCCTCCTCGGCGGGGCTGGGGGGCTGCGGGGCTGGGGACAGCGGGGACAGCCCTGTTCCCCCCCCTGGCCTGGCCCTGGGTGGGGACACGCTCGGGCCCCCCCCACGGTGGCCCCGTGGGCCCAAACCCCCCAGTGTCCCCGTGTGTCCCCAGTGTCCCCACACCCCCCAGTATTCCCAGTGTCCCCGTGTCCGCACACCCCCCAGCATCCCCATTTACCCCCAGTGTCCCCGTGTCCCCATGTACCCCCAGCGTCCCCGTGTCCCCCCAGTGTCCCCGTGTCCCCACACCCCCAGTGTCCCCATATCCCCACATCCCCAGTGTCCCCATGTACCCCCAGTGTCCCCATGTCCCCACATCCCCAGTGTCCCCATGTACCCCCAGTGTCCCCATGTCCCCACACCCCCCGCATCCGCAGTGTCCCCACAGCCACCAGTATCCCCCTTTACCCCCCGTGTCCCCCCAGCCCCCTGCATCCCCATTTACCCCCAGTGTCCCCACACCCCCCGGTGTCCCCGCACCCCCCCCGGCGTCCCCGCGTCCCCCCCCTGCTCTCACCGTGTGGCCCGCGGCTGTCCCCGGCCAGCGGTCCCCGGCAGGCGCGCAGCAGGGCGCCGCGCTGGGCTGTCCCCAGGCAGAGGGTGGCCGGGTGGGCGGCCAGCGCGTGGCGGCGGATGTCCCCGAGGTGCAGCGAGGGCAGGGCGCGGGCGCAGAGGAGGCACCGCAGCCGGTTCCCCCCGGCCTCCAGGTCCAGCAGCAGCTCGGCCCGAAGCCACCCCCGCAGCGAGTCCCCCCCGGGGCGTCCCCTCGTCACCCCCGCCCCCGAGGGGGACGCTTTGCCGCCTCGCGGGGACGGGGGACGAGGGCAGCCCCGACGGCGGGGACGGGCGGGGGACGGCGAGCCTGCGGGGGGGGGCGGCAGCCTCAGCGCGGGGACTTGGGGGGGGACACCTTGGGGACAACGTGGGGGATGTATTGGGGACGCCTTGGGGACAAGGGGACACTTTGGGAATGTGGGGGGGTGGATTGGGGACAAGGGGACACTTTGGGAATGTGGGGGATAGATTGGGGACACCTTGGGGACAAGGGGACACTTTGGGAATGTGTGGGGGTGGATTGGGGACAAGGGGACACTTTGGGAATGTGTGGGGGTGGATTGGGGACACCTTGGGGACAAGGGGACACTTTGGGAATGTGGGGGGGTGGATTGGGGACACCTTGGGGACAAGGGGACACTTTGGGAATGTGGGGGGGGTAGATTGGGGACACCTTGGGGACATGCAGGGGCAGGACAGGGACGCTGGGAATGAGGGGGGATGTATTGAGGACACTTTGGGAATAGGATGACACCTTGGGGACAAGGGGGGATGCACTGGGGACACCTTGGGGATGTTGGGGACACCTTGGGAATGTGGAGGGATGCATTGGGGACAGGACAGGGACACCTTGGGGGCAAGGGAACACCTTGGGGACAGCTTGGGAATATGTGGGGATACACTGGGGACGCCCTGGGGACAGGGGGACACCTTGGGGGCGTCGGGGACACTTTGGGGGACGCCTCGGGCACGTGGGGGGATGCACCGGGGACATTGGGGACACCTTGGGGACACGGGGGAGGGGGCAGGGGCGTCAGGGATGCGTTGGGGGCGTCGGGGCCGAGGGGACACCGTGGGGGTGTCGGGGACAAGGGGACGCGATGGACACACGGAGCTCGGTGTCCCCGGAGCAGGGGCGGGGCCAAACAGCGGGAGGGGCGGGGCTTTGGGAAGGGGCGTGGTTAAATGGGGGCGGGGCCTAAACAAGCCCGGTGCGTTTGGGGGCGAGGCTTAGGACACGTGGGGGGTGGGCGGGGCCTGTCAACCCGCGGGGCGGAGCTTCTCTTAAAGGGGCAACGGGGGGATTTAAAAAGGGAGCAGGCTCCGGTCAATAAGAGGCGCGGCCCGCTTTAAGGGGGCGTGGCTAATGCAGAAGGGGCGTGGCTCAGGTAAAGGGCGAGTGCCCTGCGTTACTGGCCCCACGTGGAAGGGGGCGTGGTCACATTAAAAGGGGCGTGGTTTTATGGACGGGGCTGTCTTAAAGGGGCGTGGTCACGTTTGAAAGGGGGCGTGACCCAGCTTTAGGGGTGGGCCACAATGAAAGGGGTGTGGCTCTGCTTAAAGGGGGTGTGGGCCATGGGGGGGGGCCCACATTAAAGGGGGCGTGGCCACATTTAAAGGGGGCATGGCCCAGCTTTAGGGGTGGGCCCACATTAAAGGGCCCCACATTAAAGGGGGCGTGACCACATTTAAAGGGGATCGGCTCGGCTTTGGGGGGGGGGGGGTCCACCTTAAAGGGGGCGTGGCCATATTTAAAGGGGGCAAGGCCCAGCTCTATGGGGGCCCACATGGGGGTCCCCGCACCAAGGGTTCCCCGCCGCCGCCCCCGTACCTGTCCCGCGGCCGCCGGCGGGGGGTGCGTCGGGGTGGGGGTGGAGGCCCAGGTGGGCGTCCCAGGAGCGGAGGACGAGCTGCTTCTCCCGGGGTCCCCAGGCACCGGAATAGGGGTGTTTCTGTCGGATGTGGCGCTTGATGGTGCTGAGCTTGAGGGTGGCCAAGGCGCTGCCGCAGACCATGCAGAGCATCCCGTGCCGCGCCGCGTTGAATTCCATCAGATACTCGGCTCGCCAGCGCTCGTGGTAATACCGTCGGTGATCCCGCCCCGGGATACGGCTCCGACCCGGCCGCGACGCTCGAGCTTCGCAGTGGTCCGAGCTCCGGCGGCCTCCCCGCGGCCCCGGCTCTGGCGGGGAGGCTGGGGGGGGATGGGGGAGGATGGGATTGGGGGGGGGGGGGGTTAGGGGGTCGGAGGGATGGAAGGGTCTTGGGGGATTGGGGGATGGGGGAGTCCAAAGAATTGGGGAGGCTTCAGGGATGGGGGGACTCAGCTAAGGGGGTCTGCAGGGATAAGGAGGTCTCTGGGGGTCCCTGGTGATGGGGGAGACACGCTTATGGGGGGGCTCAGGGATAGCAAGGCCTCAGAGGTGTCGCTTATGGGGGTCTCCAGTGATGGGGGGCCCTTGGATGGGGGATTTGGGTGTCCTTGGGGATAGCAAGGCCTGGGGGGGCACTTATTGGCGTCTCCAGTGTTGGGGGGGCTTTTGGGGGTCCTCAGGGATAGCAAGGCCTCAGGGGGGGTCACTTATGGGGGTCCCCAGTGATGGGGGGCCCTTGGGGGGGGCCTTTGGGGGTCCTTGGGTATAGCAGAGCCTGAAAGGACCCACTTGGGGAGGGGGCTTTTGGGGTCCCGGGGGGACACACCCCAATATGGGGGTCTTGGGGGACCCTATGGAGGGTGGGTTGGGGGTCTCAGCCCTGCTCGGCGGGGGGGGGGGACACGGCCCCAGGGGTGACCCCTAATTAGGGGGATCTGGGGGGGGGGGGGGAGGGACATGAGGAGAGTGGGGGCTCTGGAAGGAGAACGGGGGGCTCTTAAAGGGGCAGCGCCCCTCAAGGGGCGGGGCTTGTAATGGGGTATTGAAAAGGGGTGGGGCTTGTCAGAGGGGGGAGGGGCATGGTCAAAGAGGGTGGGGGCATCTTAAAGGGGCAGCAGCACCTTAAAGGCACCGGGGCATCCCAGATCGGATGGGGGCATCTTAAAGGGACAGGGACACCCTAAAGTGACAGGGACATCCCAAATCGGATAGGGGGATCTTAAAGGGACAGGAGCGTCGTAAAGGGACAGGGGCATCCTAAATTGGATGGGGGCATCTTAAAGGGACAGGGACACCCTGAAGCGATGGGGACATCCCAAATTAGATGGGGGCATCTTAAAGGGCCAGGGGCACCCTAGAGGATGACAGGAGATGGCAAAGGGCCGGGGACACCCCCAGGGCCGGGGGCATCTTAAAGGGCCAGCGCCGCTCCCATTGTGAGCCAAGGGGGAGCCCGGCTCCCTCTCCACTGGGGGGGGGGGGGGGGGTGGTCTTCTTAAAGGGCCCGCACACACACCCCCCCCCAATTTCCCCCCCATCCCCACCGCGTCGGTGCTCACCTGGGCCGTCGGGGTGCGGGAGAGGGGCCGGGTCGGGGCGGGGGTTCGGGGGCTCCATGGCGGGGCCCGGGGCGGCGGCGGCGGCGGCGGGCAGGGTCCGGCCGGGGTGGGGACGCCGCCGTGGGGCCCCTGGGGCTCCTTTAAGGGCTCCTGGGTAAATTTAAAGGGGCCGTGCGCCTTTCCCATCCCCCCCCACCCCCGACCCCCCCCCTCTCCTTTCTCCAGGCCGCCCCGCCTCGCGGCGGGGGGCTGCGGTGGGGGGCGATGAGCTGCCATCCGGTCTCAGCCCACCTCCCCTCCCCCAAAAAGCGCACCCCCCCAGAAAAAAGATGTTAATGGGGGGGGTATCCCCCCGGAGGGGGAGCCCCTGGGTGGTCCCCTCCCCCATGCAGCCCCCTCCCCATGCCTGCCCCCCCTCCCCGCAGCATCACCCCGGGGTCCCCGGGCATATGGGGCACCGGAGGAGCCACCGCCATCCCCTCCCCCCCACATCCCCGGGCTGGCCCCGCCCTTTTGGTCCAGCGAGGGCGTGGCCTGGGCGTGGCGACCACACCCACCCTGCGGGGAGGGGGCGTGGCTTCCCCGGATGGCCCCGCCCCCTCCCATAGGCTTGTGTCCCCCGCCCCGCTCCAGGACCAGTCCCCCCGCCCAGTGGTCCCAGTACCCCCCCCCCAATTGCAGCCAGGGAACCCCACGTCCAGGCCCCCTCCCGCCTCCTCCAGTGCCCGGGGAGGACCCAGGCGTCCGGGAGCATCCCCCCCCACCCCGCAAAAAAAAGAGGGCCCCCCCAGCCCCCCTTGGGGCGGCCGCAAGGATGGGGAGGGGGCGTTCGGCTACGCTCGGGTGTTTCCGCCAGGGATCGGAAAGGTCCGATGGCGGCCCAAGGGTGTTCGGGTCTTTCCGTATCCGCTCGGGGCGGCGGCGGAAACGGCCGAAAGCAGCTTCGGGTCTTTCCGCCGCCGAGCGGCGTCGGGTGATTCCGGAACCACCCGAAGGCTCCGAGACGAACCCATCCGGAAAGAGCCGAAGCGGAGCGGGAGGCGTGGTCGGGTGTTTCCGGCGCGGCGGCGGAAATGGCCGAGGGCCGGCGGTGGCGGCCATGTTGGGAGCCGCTGGGTGCTGAGGAGGCGCGAGTGTGAGGCGGCGGCGGCCGGGCCCGGCGGACTCGCCGCCCCGCTCCCCCCCTTCTCCTCTCCCGTCCCCCCCCTCCCCAGCCTCCCCCATGCCGCTGGCCTGGCCTCCCCCCGCTCCCTGAGCGCGGCCCGGGGTTCCCTCTCCCCCACCTCCCCCCTCCCCGCACACCGCGGCTTCCCCCTATCGCGATAGTCGGCGGCGGTGGGGGGGGGGCCGCCATGTCGAGCAGCGGTCGCAGCCCTCTGCCTACCCTTAACGAGAGAGACGCGGAACAGGTAGGGCCGGCGACGGGGAGGGTCTCTGTGAGGGGAAGGGGGGGGGGGGGTTGTCTGAGGGGTGTCCGGCCCCTCCGTGAGGGGGTCTGGGGCCGTTTTCTGAGGGGGAAAAGAGGGTCTGGGGCCGGTTTGTGAGGGGAAAAGGGTGGTCTGAGGGGGACGGGGGTCGGTTTGCGAGGGGAAAAGGGGGTTCTAGGGTCGGTTTGTGAGGGGAAAAGGAGGTTGAGGGGGTCTGGGGTCGGTTTCCGAGGGGAAAAGGGGCATCTGAGGGGGACGGGGGCCCTTTTTGTGAGGGGAAAGAGGGGTCTGAGGGGATCTGGGGTCGGTCTGCGAGGGGAAAAGGGGCTCTGGGGATGGTTTGTGAGGGGGGAAAAGGGTCTGAGGGGGGACCTGGGGAATTTTGTGAGGTAAAAAGGGTGCCTGAGGGGCCCTGGACTCTTTTGTGAGGGGGGGAAAAGGGGATCCGCAAGGATTAGAAGTGAGTCTGAGGGGATCCTGAGCCTTTTTGTGAGGGGAAAGGGGGGCTCTGAGGGGGGCCTGGGCCCCTGCACAAGAAGAAAAGGGGGCCTGGGGTCGTTTTTGAGGACAAATGAGGGGGTCTGAAGGGACCGGGGGCTGTTTTGTGAAGGGAAAGGGGGATCTGAGGGGGTCCTGGGCCCCTCCATGAGGGGAAAAAAGAGGGTCTAAGGGGGTCCTGTGCCCCCCAACCCTTCTGCAAGGGGGTCCGGGGGGGCCCAACTCCTCTCACAGATCCCCCACCCGAAGTATCCCGAGGCCTCCCATGGCCCAGACCCCCATGTGGGGTGGGGAGACCTGAGCCAGGCTCCCCCCTCAGGGGCTGGATCCAGCTCCTCCATGGGACCTGGTGTGGGGAGGGGGGCTCCTGGGCTGGAACCCCCCCAGAGGGGTCTGGGGTTCCACTTTAGGGGGTTCCTGAGAGGCACCAGGGTTCTCCCACCCCAAAGGTTGGGGTGAAGGGGGTCAGGGCTTGCACCCCAAAGGAGGGGAGGCAGGTAGGGGGGTGTCACCCTCCCACATTGGCTCCTCGGGGGTCTGGTATCTGCTGGGGGGTGCGAGGTTTGGGGTGTCGTTGTCGTGTCGTCGTCCCCCCCCATCTCAGTGGCTGCGCGGACTGGGTGTGGGGGCGTGAGCCCACCCCCTTCCCTGCTGAGGCCCCCCCACCCTACGGGGAGGGGGGGTTGTGGGGGCGGCATTGCTGCCACGGGCTGGGCGCCCTCCATGGGGGTTTGTGGGGGGGGGAATGGGACTGTGAGGTGTGTATCCCCCTCAAATTATGGGGGTGCCCACTTCTGTGATGGGGGCCAGCCTCCCCCCAAGGTATGGCGAGGTTGGGGGTTCACCCTTTGTGTCTGCTTGGGGGGGAAGATGAGGCCCAGACCCCTCTGGGGGGCATCTGGAATGGGGATCCCCCATTTTGGGGTGTAGGTTTGGGGGGGCTCTTGAGGTCCCCCTCAGCTCCATGCATCTTGTGCTGACAGGGGACCCCACTTATGGCTCATCCCTTTTGGGGGGGCCCTGGGGGTACCTCGGCTTCCCCAGCTGCGTGGCAGCCCCACTTTGGCTGGTATTTTAGGGGACTTCCCACTTTCTGCAATGGAGGGACCCCCAAGTGATGGGGAGGGACCCCAGTGGGATGCGGCCTGGGGTGGGAGGGCCACAAGTGGCTTCCTCTCTGTGTCCCCAACACCGAGGACAAGGGAATGCCACCTGCTCTCCGGCCGTCACCGTGGTGTCGGGCACCCCCTCCTCATTTTGGGTCGTTTTCCTCTATTTTTCCACTGTTATGTAACACCAGAGAAAAATTATTCCTGGCTGGGAGGATTTGGGGAGGGGGCGGCAGAGAGTTGGGGGGGCTGCTGCGTCTCCCGCTAAACTGACATCCGAAATCGGGGTGCCTTTTTCTTCCCCCTTCCCCCCCAGTTTCACCATCACGTGGAGCCCGAGCTGGCATGGTTTTATATATACATATATAAAAAAAAAAAATTTCTCAAAAATAACTAAATTTGGCTGACATTTCAGCGCCGCCGCACCAAAGCTGTTTCACCATCTCCTGTCGGCTGCCGAGGCGGGGCTGGGGGGGGGGGGGCACACACATCACCCGCCCGCCGCAGGTAGGCCCGGCATGGCCCCGGTTACCGGTTACACCGTTACCAGTTACGCCGTAGCCGCTTGCTGCCGGTTCTGTGACCGTGACACGGTTGGCTGATGGTGGCATCGGCACCGCCACGGCCTCTTCGCGCCAGGATCTTTAGACCTGACCTAGTGACATCACCCCCCCGGACCTAGTGACATCACCCCCCCGGACCCGGTGACATCATCCCCGCTGCCATTCTGGTGGCGATTCCCAGCGGTTTGGCTCTCACGGCAGCTGGCGAGCGATGCAGGGCCCTCCTACCCCACTGTGTCTTGATTTTTCCCTTTTCTGCCCCGTTCTTGCACCCCTGGTGCTTCAGGTGTTCCCCAAAACTGAAGCTCGAGGCTGCAAACTCCCCCCCCCCGCCAAGCTCTCGCAGCACGGCTGAGCTGGTGTCAGCCCCAACCGGTCGAGCCGGTCTGGCGTTCCCGGCGCTCCTTGGGGAGTTCAACTCTCGGCAAGAGCTTCCGCCGGCCGCCGGCACCACCCCGCACCGAGCCAGCCATCGGTGTCGCCGGCACCCACCGCCACGAGCTTGAGCTGGTTTGGGGTCGCCGAGCGTGAGTCCCCGCTGCCATGCTGGGTTCGGGGTGGGGGAAACTGAGGCACGAGGGGTTTTGGCAGCCAAGGGAGGAGGTTTAGAGCTGAGCTCAGGGGCCTGTTTAATTAGTGAGAGTTTGGTTAACGAGCTTCAAGCCCAGCACCGCTCTTTGTAGCCGCGGGGGGATGCCGAGGGCCGAGTCCTTCACTGCTGTGCCAAAACCGGGAGCGCTGAGGTGGCCACCCACATCCCTGTGAGGTCCCGGTGAGGGGGACGGTGACGATCTCCCGACATTTCGGCACTGGCAGAGCCCGGAGCCGGCAGTGCTTTCGGCAAGCCTCACCGGGGCCCGGCGCAGCTGCCACCGCTCTCCTGGCACGACCTTTGCGGGGCGGGGGGGGGCGGCGGGGGGTGGTGTTGGAGGGGAGCCGCCAGTGCCGGGGGAGGTTTGCCGGCCACTCCGGCCTCGCCGATAAGAGGTGCCGGAGAAATGCCGGGCACGCTGGCCGCTTGCCGGCATCGCCGTGGTCCCCCACATTTGTTTTTTGGTGGTGGTGGGGGGAGTGATCCGGTGTCGGTGCCGCTGCACGCCTCAAAACCCCGAATTAATTCCCCGGCAGCATGGCCAGATGGTGAAGCACGTTCCCCGCCCCGTTGCCACGGCAGTTTTTTGGCAGAAAAAAACCTTTTTTTTCTTCACTTTTCCCCATCGTCCTCCCAGCAAAGCGCCGGATTTTGGGGGAGGGGGTGGATCTGCCCCCCCCCCCGATATCCCCTTCCTCCCCAGGTCCCCAAAACCACTGCTTTTTCCCCAGAATCTGGGGGCTTGATGCCTCGCACCCGGTTGCGCCATCGTCGGCTGAGCAACACCGAAAACTCTTCCCCCCCCCCATCCCCCCCCCAACCTCGCTTCCGGTGGTGGTTTCCTTCCCATGGGGAGGGGCACCCCAAGAGCGTGACCCCCATGAAACCCCACTGGGGCTTTGGTGGGGGCTGTGGTGGCTCCGAATCCCCGAGGGTGTGGGGCGGGGGGTTTGGCTCGGCTCCGCCGCCTGCTCACGCGCGCCCGTTATCTCCGGTGTCACCGGAGCGGTGACAGCGCAGCGGGGGGGGGGGGGGGGGTGACACCGCCCAGCGCGGGCATGTCGCTCCCCATAAGGGAGCACCCCTAAAGTGTCCCAAAAGCTGGGGTGACCCTGGGTGTGTGTGGGGGGGCTTTTGGGGTGCAGTATGGGGGAGTTTGAGGTTGGTGGCATTTTGGGGGGCACCCCAGGGCCTTCCCTGTTTTGGCTGTGGGGTGAACCCAGGCATCCGGGTTGCCTGTTTTGGGGTAAAATCACAACATTTGGGCACCCTATTTCTGGGAGGGGATTGGGGAGGGGACAAACATGTCCCCGTCCCCTCCCAGGGAGGGGGTGACACTGTGCTGGCCCTGTGTGTGTGCGTGTCCCCTCCCAGCCCAGCCCGAAACCACGGCGCTTGCGTCAGGTATCGGGGGCGGCTCCTGGCCTGCCCGGGGCGCGGCACAGCGCCGTACGGCAACGGCACTCCCGGACTTTGCTCCTGGCTTTGCCGAGAGCCTTCGGACCCCCCCGGGAATTCCTGGGGGGGGCGACAGGTCAGGATAGGGGGACATTGAGCCGATTGTCCCCTTCGTGTCCCTGCAGCCGGGTCCTGCGGAGGGGAAGGGCGGCGGGAAGGCCAACATGCTGCGGGGCCGGAATTCGGCCACCTCCGCTGACGAGCAGCCCCACATCGGCAACTACCGCCTGCTGAAAACCATCGGCAAGGGCAACTTCGCCAAGGTCAAGCTGGCCCGGCACGTCCTGACCGGCAAGGAGGTGAGTGCCACCGCGGCGCGGGGATCGTCCTCGTCCTCTGGGTGCCACCACCGTGTGGGGGCAGGTTCCAGGTCCTTGCCCTGTGGGTGCCACCACGGTGTGGGGACAGCTCTGGGTCCTGGTTGTTGCCCTGTGGCTGCCACCGTGGCACGGGGATGGTCCTTGTCCTGTGGGTGCCACCGCAGCGTGGGGACAGGTTCCAGGTCCTCAGCCTGTGGGTGCCGCCGTGGGGATTGGCTCGTGGCCCTCGTCTGGTGGGTGCCACCGTGGTGCGGGGGCAGTTCTGAGCTCCCAGTTGTTGTCCCATGAGTGCCACCATGGCGTGGGGACAGGTTCCAGGTCCTCACCCTGTGGGTGCCACCGTGGGAACGGGCTTGTGGTCCTCACCCTGTGGGTGCCACCGTGGGAACGGGCTTGTGGTCCTCACCCTGTGGGTGCCACCGTGGGAACGGGCTTGTGGTCCTCATCTGGTGAGTGCCACCCCAGCGTGGGGACAGCTCTGGGTCCCGCTCCTCATCAGTGAGTGCCATGGTGTGGACAGGCTCTTGGTCCTCATTCCCATAATCTGGGGAAGGGCTCCTGGTACCCCCACGAGTGCCACCACAGTGTGGGGACACACTCCTGGTTCTCACCCTGTGAGTGCCACTGTGGCACGGGGATGGACCTGAGCTCCTGGTCCTTGCCCCGGGACTGTCACTGGGAGTGCCACCACGGTGCAGGGACAGGTTCCTGGTCCTCGCCTAATGAGTGCCACCACGGCACGGGGACAGCCCTGGGGATCGTCCCTTCCCCTTGCCCTTCACCCTGTGAATGCCACCATGGTGCAGGCACAGCCCCGTCCCCCTGCCCCTCACCTCATGAGTGCCATTGCGGTGTGGGGACAGCTCTAGGGACAGTCCTGTCGCCCTGTTCCTCACCTCACGAGTGCCACCACGCTGTGAGGACAGCCTGGGGGATGGACAGCCCCTCACCCTGCAGGTGACACTGTGTTGTGGGGACAGTCCTGGGGATGGTCCCATCCCCTTTTCCATCACCCTGTGAACGCCACCACGGGGTGGGGACAGTCTGTCCCCCTGTCCCTCTCCCTGCAAGTGCCACTGCAGTGTGGGGACAGTCCTGGGGACATTCCCTGATCCCCCTCTCCGCGCCCCCCCATCCAGGTTGCCGTGAAAATCATTGACAAGACGCAGCTCAACTCCTCCAGCCTGCAGAAGGTGAGGGCGGGTTGGGGTCCCCTGGGGCGGAGGGGGGGCATGGGGTGTAGCAGCTGCTTTTGTGGGGGACACACGGGGGTCTGTGGCATCTCACGCTCCCCCCCGTTTCCTCACAGCTCTTCCGGGAAGTGCGAATAATGAAGGTCTTGAACCACCCCAACATAGGTGAGCCCCCAGGCTGCATGCTGTGACTCCTGTGCCCCTTTTTCCCACCCCTTGGCGGGGGGGGGGGGGGGCGTCCCCCACCTCGGGGGGGGTCCTAGAGGGTGGCCCCCACCCTGCTCCCCACCTCCAGCCCCACTTTGCCCCCTTTGCAGTGAAGCTCTTCGAGGTGATCGAGACGGAGAAGACGCTTTACCTTGTCATGGAGTACGCCAGCGGGGGTGAGCAGCAGGCAGAGGGGGGGGACACAGCAGGCAGGGAGCGGGCAGGGCTGCCTCTCACCCCTGCCTTCTGTATTTTCTTGCCCCCTAGGTGAGGTTTTCGACTACCTGGTGGCCCACGGGCGCATGAAGGAGAAGGAGGCCCGGGCGAAGTTTCGACAGGTCGGGGGGACGCCGGTGTGACATGCCCTGTGTGACACTTCCCTGTGTCCCCAGGGGGCTGGGAGGGATGGCCCTGTGCCCCTCCCTACCCCGGAGTGGGGCACCCCCCTGACACCCCCCTCTCCTGCAGATAGTGTCGGCCGTGCAGTACTGCCACCAGAAGTTCATTGTCCACAGGGACTTGAAGGTGAGGAGCCCCCACCTTGCACCCGCTGACGTCCCCCGGGACCCCTGCCAGCACCCCAGGGGGCTCCCCGGGTCTTCCCCCGCCACCCTCTTGACCCCGGGGCAGCAACTGGATATCCCTGGGACCCCCCAGGGCAGCACCCAGACGCCCCTGGGACCTCATGGAAAGGTGTAAGGACCCCTGGGGTAGCACCCAGACACCCCTGAATCCTCTGGGGGGGTCCAAGGGCCCCTGGGGCAGCACCCTGGGACCCCCAGAGCAGAAGGTGGGTGTCCCTGAACCTCCTGGGAGGTGCCAGGACCACCAGAGCAGCATCCAGATACCCCTGAACCCTGTGGGAGAGTGCAAGGACCCCCAGGGTGGCACCTGGACACCCCTTGCACCCCCCAGGACAGCACCAGATACCTCCAGACCCCTCCCTCTGGCTGCACCCACATACCCCCAATCCCCCCAGCAGAGCACCCAGACACCCCTAAACCCCCTCGGGGCGCTCTCCCTCCCCTGGGACAGGCGGAAAACCTACTGCTGGACGCCGACATGAACATCAAAATCGCCGATTTTGGCTTCAGCAACGAATTCACCTTCGGGAACAAACTGGACACGTTTTGTGGGTCCCCCCCCTACGCCGCCCCCGAACTCTTCCAGGGGAAGAAATACGACGGCCCCGAAGTCGACGTCTGGAGTTTGGGCGTCATCCTCTACACCCTGGTCAGCGGTTCCTTGCCCTTCGATGGGCAAAATCTTAAGGTAATGCCTCATTTTGGGGGGGCTGGGGGGGCCCTGAAGGGGTTGCGGTGTCCTGATTGGGGGTGTCTCGCCTCAGGAGTTGCGGGAGCGGGTGCTGCGGGGCAAGTACCGGATCCCCTTCTACATGTCCACCGACTGCGAGAACCTGCTGAAGAAGTTTCTCATCCTTAATCCTACCAAAAGGGGCACCTTGGAGGTGAGGGAGGATGGGGGCGGTGCGGAAGACCCACAGCAGCACCCCCCTGAGGGGTCCTGGACACCCATGGGACCACACAGGGACCCCCAGTAATGTGTTGGGCACCTCAGGCACCCCTTGAGCCCCCCTGGTGTGGTCCTGGGCACCCCCAGCATGGTTCTGGGCACCCCTGGGACGCTCAGGTGTGGCCCTGGGCATCCCCAGCATGATCCTGGACACCCATGGGACCACACAGGGACCCCCAATATCGTCCTGGGCACCTCAGGCACCCCTTGAGTACCACCAGCAGGGTCTTGGGCACCCAAGTGTGGTCCTGAGCACCTTCAGTGTGATCCTGGCCGCCCATAGGATTCTCTAGGACTCCTCAACGTGGTCCTAGACAACCCCAAGAGCACCCTAAGACCTCCAGCGTAGTCCTGGGTGCCCCAAGAGCCCCCGGGCACCCCCAGCACGGTATTGAGCACTCTCAAGACCCCTGGGCACCACCAGCATGGTCTTGGGAACCCCCAAAATGGTCCTGGACACACGTGGGACCACCTAGGGACCCCCAGTATTGTCCTGGGTGCCTTGGGCACCCCTTGAGCACCCCTGGCGTGGTCCTGGGAGCTCCCCAAGACCCTGTGAGCACCCCCAGTGTGCTCCTGGGTGCCCCCAGGAACCCCCAATGTAGTCCTGGGCACCCCTGGGACGCCCAGCGTGGTTCCAGGCACCTTGACACCCCCAGTGTGGTCCTGGGTCCCCCTGAGCACTCCCAGCATGGTCTTGGGGATCCCTCAGGACCCCACAGTGTGGTCGTGGGACCCCCCAGGAGCCCCTGGGCACCCCCTGCATGATCCTAGGGGTACCCAGACCCCCGCAGCATGGTCCTGGGCACCCCCAAGAGCACCCCAGGACCTTCTGGTCAGCCCCGGTGTGGTCCTGGAACCCCCAACGTGGTCCTGGGCACCCTGGGACCCCCCGCAGTCACCCCTGGCCATGCCCTGAGTCCCCCAGTCTCCCCCCCTGCACAGCACCGGGGACATCTGGAGCCTCCTGCCCCGCCCCCAGGACCCCAGAGGTGACCCCAGGAAGTCCCCAGACACCCCCCAAGGCCCACTTTGATGTTGTTGTTGTGTGTGTCCCCCCCAGCAAATCATGAAGGACCGCTGGATGAACGTGGGCCACGAGGATGACGAGCTGAAGCCCTACATGGAGCCCGTGCCAGACTACAAGGACCCTCGGAGGACAGGTAGGACCACCCCCCCCTTCCCCGGACACCTGGGTCCCCTTTCTTGGGGGGTGGGGGCCCCCCGGATGCCTGGGGTCCCCTGCTGAGGCCTGTCCCCCCGCCACCTCCCCCAGAGCTGATGGTGTCCATGGGGTACACGCGGGAGGAGATCCAGGAGTCGCTGGTGGGGCAGAAGTACAACGAGGTGATGGCGACCTACCTGCTGCTGGACCACAAGAGCTCGGAGGTGCGGGGACGTCAGGGGACATGGGGTGACACTGAGGGACGCTGGGGACGACACAGGGGTGTAGGGGAGTGCAGGGGACGTGTGGAGAATGGGGAGAGGTGAGGTGACGCAGGGGAGGGGAGATGTGAGGACACAGGTGGGACAGGGAGTATGGAGGGGGTGAGGGGACCATGAGGGAGTCATGGGGACAATAAGGTGACGTGGGGACTCCAGGAGACATGGACATGTGATGGACAATATACAGCGACATGGGAACAGCAAGGGGACACAAGGAAGGACATAGGTATGACAGGGAACGTGGACAATATGCAGGGACATGGGGACAATGAGGGCACATTGAGAGGGTCACGGGGACATGGTGATGTGAAGGTATGGAGAATATGAGGGAACAAGGGGACATTAGCATGGGGGACGTGGATATGACAGGGGACGTGGGGACAATGAGAGGACATGGAGAGCGTCATGGGGACATGTATGACATGGGACATGGGGACAGCGAGGTGGCATGGGGATGTAAGGAGGCACGGATACGTGATGGACCATGGAGATACGAGGGGACATAGGGACAGTGAGAGGTTATGTGAGGGTCATGGAGGGCTTGGGGACAAGGGGACAGGTGTGATGGAGCATGGAGGGTATGAGGGGACACAGGGGTCACAGAGCACGTGGGTATGACAGAGAACGTGGAGGGGGATGAGGGGACAAGGGGACACGAGGAACAGGGATATGGGTATGACAGGGAACACAGGGAGGAGATGAGGGGACAATGGGGACAACGAAGGGGCGTATGGACAGGGTGGGCCACTGGGGGGAGCACAGGGAGGGACACGGGGGACGCCGTCCTCCCCAGCCATACCCTGAGCCTGTGCCAGCGCGTCCCCGTGCCATCACGTCCCCCCCGCCCCAGCTGTGCCTCATGCCACCGCATCCCCGTGACAGCGCGTCCCTGTCCCCAGCTGTGCCCCGTGCTGGCACGTCCCTGTCCCCAGCTGTGCCCCGTGCCAGCGCGTCCCTGTCTCCGCACGTCCCATCCACAACCCTGCCCTGTGGGTCCCTGTCCCCATGTCTGCGTGGTGTGTGTCCCCCCCGTGTCCCCTTGTGCCCCACACCAACGTGTCCCCCACACATCCCCTCCGTGTCCCCAGCTGGAGGAGAGCCTGGCGCTGAAGCCGCGGGCGGCCCCCGACCTGGCCAACAGCTCGGGCCCCTCCCCGGCGCACAAGGTCCAGCGCAGCGTCTCCGCCAACCCCAAACGCCGCGTCAGCGACCAGGGTGAGCCCCCCCAACACCTGGGTCCATCGAGGGGAGAGGGGGGGTGACGGTGGCAGGGGAGCCCAGACGCCTGGGTCCGTGGGGGACTGGGGGGGACCTGGTTGCCTGGGTCCCTGGGTGGGGGCCAAGGTGGGGCGTATGGGTCCCGGGATGGGGGTTGGATGCCTGGGTCTATGGGTGGGGGTCAAAAGTGAGTCCCCAGACACCCGGGTCCCTGGGGGGGGGAACACACGCATAGCTGGGTCCCTCTGGGGCGGGAGCAGGGGGGCCCCGGATGCCTGGGTCTGCGCGTGGGGGGCTTGGTGGGGAGCTGGACGCATGGGTCCATGGGTGGGGGGGCCTTGGATGCCTGCATCTGCACGTGGGGGGCTCGGGGGGGACCCAGACGCCAGGGTCACTGGGTGGGGGCCTGGGGGCACCCAGTCGCCTGGGTCCGTTGGGGGTGGGAGCCGGGGGCGAGGGATACCTGGGTCCCTTGGGAGCGGGAGTCCTGGGTTCCCATGGGGTGGGGGGATGAAGTGGGGCCTCCCATATACCTGGGAGCCACCTGGGTCCCCTTGGGACCCCCCCCTGACACCCCCCCATCCCACCCACCCCCCCAGCTGGCCTCTCCATCCCCACCTCGGCCTCCTACTCCAAGAAGACGCAGGCGGCCAACGCCGAGAACAAGCGAGGAGGAGGCGGGGAGGAAGAGGGGGGGCGGCGGGCAGGCAGCACCGCCAAGGTGCCCCCCAGCCCCCTGCCCGGCCTGGAGCGAGCCAAGGGCACCCCCTCGCCCTCCACGGTCAGCACGGGGTGGGGGGGCACCCATGCCTGGGTCCTCTGGGTGGGGGGCACCCATGCCTGGGTCCCCTGGGGGGTGGGAGCAGGGCAGCTCGGACACCTGGGTCCCCTGGTTTGGAGGGGCCGGGGGGGGGGCAAGGTCCTCCGGGGGTGCAGGGGGGTGGGAGAAGGGGGTCCCGGATGCCTGGGTCCCCTGGGGGGTGGAAGAAGGGGGGCCCAGATGCCTGGGTCCCCTGGGGGTGCGGGGATGGGTGTCCTGGATGCCTGGGTCCCTTTAGGGTGGGAGCTGGTGGGGGGGGGGATCCCAAACTCCAGGGTGCCCTGGTTCCCATGGGACCCTGACAGAGGGTCCCCAGACACCTGGCCCCTCCATTTGGGGGTGCCCATGGGGTTCCTGGATGCCTGCCCCCCCCCCCCGCCTTAGCACACCCCTGTGTCGTGCCCCCCACAGAACAGCGTCCTCTCCACTGGCACCACGCGGAGCCGTAACTCCCCGCTGCTGGACCGGGCCAGCCTGGGCCAGAGCTCCCTGCAGAACGGCAAGGACAGGTAGGGGACCCCCCCGACCCGCACCCCCCAAATCCCCCCCATGGTGCCCCCCCCCCTTAATGCCCCCCGCGCCCCCCGCTTTTCTCTCCTAGCTGCCGACCCTCACCCGCCGCCCCCCCGGCCCCCGGGGCCCCCCCGCGGTCCCGGCAGCACCCGAAACCCGCCGCCACCACCCCCGCCGATGCCAACTGCGAGGCCCCCCGGCCCAGGCAAGGCCCCCCCCCCCCTCCAAATCCTGGCGCGGGGCCCATGTCCTGGGGGGACCCCCGGGAGGGTTTTGGGGGGGGTCCCCATGTGCCTCTCCCTCCCCCTGCTGCAGCACCCCAGCATGTCCCTGGGGGTTGGGGGTGACTCGGGGTGCTGGTGTCCCCCTGCCTGGCACCCCACCTTGTCCCCAGGGACCAGGGAATACTCGGAGTGTCCCCTGTCCCCGGGACGTCCCCCAGAGCGGAGGCGGGGGGGGGGATTCTGGGTGCTGTGGGGCGGTGGCAGGTCCCCAGGGTGCTGTTGGGTGTCCAGCAAGTCCCTGAGATGTGGCAGGATGCTGGTGGGTCCCCGTGGTGCTGTGGGGTGCCAGTGGGTCCCCAGGTCGTAGCAGGGTGCTGGCAGGTCCCCGAGGTGCCATGAGTTGCCACCAGTGTGTTCCCAGAGTGTCCCAGGGGCCGTGGGTGCCAGCAGGTCCCCCGGGTGCCACGAGTTACTACCAGCATGTCCCCAGGGTGTGGTGGGGGATGCCGTGGGTGCCACCCCCTGCACCCTGACCCTCGTCCCCCGCTTTGTCCCCGCAGCGGGGTGCCCAGACGGGTGCTGGCAGCGTCCCCCTCGGCCTCCAACATCAGCCAGGGCCCCGGGGTGCTGTGGGGTGCCAGCGGGTCCCTGGGGTCTGAAGAGCTGCTGGTGGGTCCCCAGGGTGCTGTGGGGTGCCCTGGGGTGCCAGTGGGACACCAGCTGGTCCCCAGGGTGCTGTGGGGTGCCAGTGGGACACCAGTGGGTCCGTGGGGTGCTGCGGGTGCCAGCAGGTCCCCGGGGTGCCGTGAGTTACCACCGGCGTGTCCCCAGGGTGCAGCAGGGGGGGTGCCGGGGGTGTCTGGGCCACCGTGAGTTACCCTGACCCCTGTCCCCCTCTGTCCCCGCAGCGGGGTGCCCAGCCGGGTGCCGGCGGCGTCGCCCTCGGCCCACAACGTCAGCCAGGGCCCCGGGGAGCGGCCCAGCTTCCCGCGGGGGGTCTCCAGCCGCAGCACCTTCCACGCGGGGCAGCTGCGGCAGGCGCGGGACCAGGCCCCCCTGCCCTACGCGCTGCCCCCCGGCCTGCCCCCCGCCTCCCCCTCCGGCGCCAGCCAGGGCCGCCGCGGCCCCTCCGCCAGCCTCTTCAGCAAGTTCACCTCCAAGTTCGTCCGGAGGTGAGGAGGGGACCGTCACCGCGCTGTCCCCCTGTGTGTCGTTCCTCGGTGTGTGGCCCCTGGGCTGCCCCTGTGTATCCCCGGGGCTCCTCCGTGTCCCCTCTGTGTGTCCCCTCGTCCTTCCGGGGCTCCTCTGTGTCCCCTTCATGTCCCCTCTGTGTGTCCCCATGTCCTTCCGGGGCTCCTCTGTGTCCCCTTGACCCCCCAGGGCTCCTCCATGTCCCCTCTCAGCATCCCAGGACTCTTCTTTGTCCCTCTGTGTGTCACCTTGTCCCCCAGGGCTCCTCCGTGTCCCCTCTGTGTGTCCCTTCTTGTCCCCTGGGGGCTCCTCTGTGTGTCCCCTTGTCCCCCTGGGGCTCCTCCATGTCCACTCTCAGCATCCCAGGACTCTTCTTTGTCCCTCTGTGTGTCACCTTGTCCCCCAGGGCTCCTCCGTGTCCCCTCTGTGTGTCCCTTCTTGTCCCCTGGGGCTCCTCGGTGTGTCCCCTTGTCCCTCCAGGCTCCTTTATGTCCCCTGTGCTCCTCCGTGTCCCCTCTTTGTCCCCCCTGGAGCTCTCCTCTGTCCCTCCTGGTCTCCCACATCGCCTCCTGTCACCCTCTGTCCCCTCAGGGCTCCTCCTGTCCCCCAGGTCCCCTGCCATCCCCTCGGGGACGTCCCCTCCTGTCCCTGTGTCGTCCCCCCCCCCAACTCTGTGTGGTGCCGCAGAGCCGGGGGGGGGTGTCGGGGTGGGGGTACTGCTTTGCCCCAGACACCTGGGTCTTCTGGCTGACCCCATCCCCGCTTTGGGGGGTGGGAGGGGGGGGCTGGGGAGGGGGAGGGGACACCTGGGGTCCCCTAGGGGTGGGGGGGAGGGGGGTGGCTCTATCCCGGCCCCCTCCCCTCCCCCCAACGTCGCCCTTCTCTTCTGTTTGTCTTTGTAGAAATCTGTCTTTCAGGTTTGCCAGAAGGTAGGGCCGCGCCGGACGCCTGGGTCCCTGTCCCCTGCATGTGTCCCCCCCCCCAACCCCCAACCCGGGGAGAGCAGGTCCCGTCCCCCCACCCCCAAACCTCCCACCCCCAGCAAAACCTACCCCCCCCTCCCCGCCCCCCCCGACGTCGGCGCTGCACGGCCCCGCATGGCCCCCTCCCCGCTCGGCTGCGGCTGTCTGTCCGTCCGTCTGTGTGTGTGTCCCCCCCGCCCCGTGTGTGTGTGTGTGTGTGTGTCTGTCCCCCTCCCTGTGCTGTCTGTGTGTCCCCCCCCTTCCCGGACACCTGGGTCCCGTGGCAGGAGGGGGAGGGGCTGCCCCCCCCCACCCCCCCCCGCGCCCCCCCTCACTGATCTCTGCCCCCTCTTGTTTCTCGAGGAACCCGCACGAGCCCGAGAGCAAGGACCGGGTGGAGACGCTGAGGTGAGTGACACCCGTGGGCTCCCCGTGACACCCCCAGGGTCCCTGTGACACCCCCAGGGGCTCCCCAGGACCACTGCCTTGGCCCCCCCTGACACCCCCAGTGTCCCTGGGAACACCCGCGGGGTCCCTGTGACACCCTCAACGTCCGTGGGCTCCCCAGGATCCTCGTGACGCCCACAGCACCCCCGGGGTCTTCGTGACACCTGTGGGAGCCTCATGACACCCAGCACCTCCATGCTGGTCCTGGTGACATCCGTGGGGTCCCTGTCACAACCGGGCCCACCGTGCTGGTACTGGTGACATCCCTGGGACCCCGTCACCCCCGGGACCTCCATGCTGGTGACACCCATGGGCTCCCAGTGATGCCCAGGCCCACCACACTGCTGCTGGTGACATCCATGGGACCCTTGTCACACCCAGGACCTCGGTGCTGGTCCTGGTGACATTCATGAGGTCCTTGGGACACCCAGGACCTCTGTGCTGGTCCTGGTGACATCCCCCTGCCCACCGTGCTGGCCCTGGTGACATCCGTGGGACCCTGTCACACCCAGGCCCACAACGCTAATCCCGGTGACAACTGTGAGGTCCCCATGACACCCAGGCCTCACTGTGCTGCTCACGGTGACGTCCATGGGGTCTCTGTGACACCCAGGACCTCCATGCTGGTGGCATCCTTGGGACACCCAGGCCCTCCATGCCAGTCCTGGTGACATCCCTGGGACTCCTGTGACGCTCAGGACCTCCATGCTGGTCCTGGTGACATCCATGAGGTCCCTGTGACAGGACCTCCATGCTGGTCCTGGTGACATCCTTGGGACTCCTGTGACACTCAGGACCTCCATGAGGTCCCCGTGCCACCCAGGACCTCCGTGTTTCTCCTGCTGCCATCCCCATGCCACCCAGACCCACCACGTTTCTGATGCCACCCCCATGGTGACCCCGCTGTCCCCTCGTCCCTTCCTTTTAGACCGGCGGTAGGTCCGGAGAAGGACCCGCGGGAGGGCGGCGGCGGCGGCCGAGAGGCCAAACCCCGGTCCCTGCGTTTCACCTGGAGCATGAAGACGACGAGTTCCCTGGAACCCGGGGAGATGCTGCGCGAGATCCGGAAGGTTCTGGACGCCAACAGCTGCCGTTGCGAACCCCAGGAGCGGTTCGTGCTCCTCTGCGCCCACGGGGCCCCCGGCCACGACTCCTTCGTCCAGTGGGAGATGGAGGTTTGCAAACTCCCCCGTCTGTCCCTCAACGGCGTCCGCTTCAAACGCATCGCCGGCACCTCCATGGCCTTCAAGAACATCGCCTCCAAGGTGGCCAACGAGCTCAAGCTCTGAGAGGGGACACGTGGTGGCGCCGCCGCCCCCCCGGGGACACGCGCACGCTCGCCCGAGGCGGGGGACGATGCTCTGGATGGACGGGGATGGGGAGGGGAGGAGGCCCGGCGGCCCGAGGAGCTGCGGGGACGTTCCAGGTGGAGCTGGGACCTCGGGGTGTCCTCCACCGAGCTGGGACCCTCTGGGGACGTCCTCAGGGGACCTGGGACCTCACACTGTCCTCATTGGAGCGGGGACCTCAGGATGGACCCGGGACCTCGGGATGTCCCGGATGGACCTGGCACCCTCTGGGGACATGCTGCATGGAGCTGGGACCTCGGGATGTCCTGAATGGACCTGGGACCTTCCGGGGGACATCAGCGATGGACTTGGGGACATGGGGCCAGCCTGGGTGGCCCAGATCCACACGAGGACATCCTGGGTGGCCCAAAGACCTGTGGGGACATCCTCTATGGACATGGGGATGTCCTGGGTGCCCCGGGGCCTCATGAGGACGTGGGGGACATCCTGGATGGCCCAGGACCCTGTGGGGGACGTCCTCCATGGACATGGGGACATCCTGGATGGACCAGGCCCCCCCTGGGGCCATCCGTGGTGGCCCAGGGACATCTGGTGACGTCCTCGATGGCCTTGGGGACCTGTGGGGACATCCTGGGTGTCCCCAGGGCCTCACAGGGACATCTCCGGTGGCCACTGGGGACATTCCCGAGCCTTATGGGGGGGGGGGGGGGGATGGGACAACCTGGGGACAGTGGGGGGGGGCACACAGAGGGGGATGGCCCGGAGCCTTACGGGGACACCCCGCCGTGGCCTTAGGGGCCTTGGGGACATCCTGATGTCACAGTCGTGTCCCACCCCACGCGCCCCCCCCCCCCCCCCCCCCCGGGTGGCCTTAGGAGCTTTGGGGACATTCTGACGTCACAGCCCCACCCCCCCTCGCCCCGGGTGTCCTGCCCCTCCCCCCCCACTCAGGAAGGTCCCCGGGGGGGGGAGGGGTCCTGCTGCTGCCGGGGGGAGGGGCCGCCCCCCCACACCCCGGGGGGGGGACGGTGCCGCCCCCTTTGACCTGCTGTAGCCCCGCCCCCGGGGTCACTGGACGCCTGGGGCCCCCCGGGGGGTGGGGGGGGAGGCGGGGGCGAACCTGCCCTTTACATACCTCGGGGGGGTCCGCAGCCCCTCCCACCCCCCCCCCCGCACCGTCACCCCCGGGCGGGGGGGGGAGGGGCGATGGGGGTACCCGCGGGGGGGGAGGGGCAACGCCGCCGGCCCCGCCCCCGGCGCGCGGGGGATTTTCCAGGTTCTAGATTAAAAACTTTCCAGAAAGATCCACGGCCTCCGAGCAGTGCTCCCAGTACGGACCAGTCCTCCCAGTAACCGCGCCCCCCTCCGGGCCCCCACTCCGGACCAGTGCTCCCAGCACAGACCAGTCCTCCCAGTGACCCCCCCCGGCGCCCCCAGCACGCGCAGCCTCTCTAGTAAAATACCTTTATTGACAAACGGGGCTGCCCCCGCCCGTCCACCCCCCGCCGGGGTCCGCGTGTCCCCCGGCCCAGCAGGGGGCGCTGCGGCGGGGGGGGGGGGGCGGCTCCCCTCGCTCAGCGGGGCGGGGCGTGGCCGGCGGCGGGGGGGCGGGGCCGGGCGGCGGGGGCGGGGCCGGGGCGGATGAGTGGGGGCGGGGCCCGGCCCTGCTGGAGCGGCGGCGGCGGCCGCGGCAGCACCGGGGCGTTGGGCGGGGCCGGGCGTAAAAGGGGCGGGGGCTGCGGCGGGCGCGAGGGGGAGGGCGGAGGGGGCGGGGCCGGCGCAGGGGGCGGGGCCGGGGAGGCGGGAGGCGGGGCCGGACGGGAGACGCCGCTGAGCTGCACCTGCGGGGAGAGAGGCGCTGGGGGTGGGGCCAGGGCTGAGGGGGCGTGGTCAAGGCGGAGGGGGCAGGGCCTAGGTCACCGCTGATAGGCGCGGCCAGGAATGAGGGGGCGTGGCCATGGGCCCGGCCATGGCTGATAGGCGGGGCTGTGACCGTGGGGCGGGGCCAGTGGCGGGACTGGGACCGGGACACGGTCTGGGACCAGTTCCCTGACTGGGACAGGGACCGGAACCGGGACCACGGTGGGGCCTGGGACCAGTCCCCCCACCAGGGCTGGGACCAGTGCCTGGCTCAGGACCGGGGACTGAACTGGGGATGGGACTGGGAATAGGGCTGGGACCGGGACCAGTTCCTGGCCTAGGACTGGGGACAGAACTGGGACCAATCCCTGAACCAGGACTGGGACTGGGGGATGGAACTGGGACTGGGGGATCGAACTGGGACCAGACCTTGCATTGGGACTGGGACCAGTGCCCAATTTGGGACTGGGACCAGGAGTAGGGCTGGGACCAGTCCTCCCATCAGGACTGGAACCAGTTCCTGGCTCAGGACTGGGACCGGGGACAGAACTGGGACCAGTCTTTGGGCTGGGGCTGGGACTGGGACCAGTCCTTGCACTGGGACCGGCCCCAGTCCCCGCCTGCGGAGCGGAGCCGGGCCCAGCCCTCACCCTGGGGCAGGCGCTGGTCCCAGTCCCCGCCGCCCCCCTCCCCACTCACCTCCTGCTGCTGCCCGGGGCCGGGGGGGGCGCCGGGGGGGTCCCTCTCCCGCAGGAGCCGCTCCAGGCCCAGGCGGCGCCGGGCGCCCAGCACGAAGCTCCTGACCTGCGCCACCGTCTTGTTCCCCAGCACCCCGGCCACCGCGGGGAAATCCCGGCCGTAGCGGCGCAGGGCTGGCGGCCAGAGCCTGCGTCAGCCACCGCCAGCGCAGCACCGGGACGGGGGAACGAGGGGAACGGGGGAATGAGGGGAACGGGGGGAACGAGGGGAACGGGGGAACGAGGGGAACACGGGGACAGGGAACAAGGGAATGGGGTAACGAGAATAAAGGAGTAACGAGGGCAATGGGGTAACGAGGGTAAAGGGCTAACGAGGGGAACGGGGCTAACGAGATAAATGGGGAACGAGGGGACGGGGCAATGGTGGGACAGGGAACGAGGGCAAAGGGGTAACGAGGGGATGGGGAATGGGGTAACGAGGGTAAAGGTGTAGTGAGGGTAATGGGGGTAACAAGGGCAGCAGGGGAACGAGGGGACGGGGTAACGAGAGGAACGGGTAACGGAGGTAACGGGGGTAAGAGGGTAATGAGCATAGTGAGGTAACGAGGTTAATTAGTGGGGGCTCACCCTGCACCGCCAGGAGCTGCTCGTCCGTCGTCCAGCGGGAGCTGAATTTGCTGTTGCCCTGGGGGGAAACGGGGGGGGGGGGCGTCAGGCAATATGGGGTGCTGTGGGGCACTGTGGGGTGCCAGGGGGGAACGTGACACCGTGGGGCACCACAGGGACACTATGGGTCACGCAGAGACACCGTCGGGCACGCAGGGACACGGCGTGAGTGTGGGACACCATGGGGCAGGGCAGGACACCGTGGGGACACTGTGGGGCGCATGGGGACACCGTGGGGCAGGGCAAGACACTGTGGGGTGTGTGGGGACACCGTGGGGACACCGTGGGGGCCCCCCCAAGCCCCACCTCCGGTGGCCGCAGCCCCTCCACGCCGCCCTCCAGCGCCTGCTTCAGGCCGCTGTTGATCTGCTTGATCCGCTGCACCTGTGGGGGCGAGAGGCCCAGGGGGCACCCCACAATTTAGCGGGCACCCCACAACTTGGGGGGCACCCCACAACCTACGGGGGGGGGCACCCCACAGACTGTGAAGAGGGAAGGTTTTTATCTGGCGTTTGAGGGAAACGAGATGACCATCAAGGTTTGGGGGTTCATCCCCCAACTTAGGCCTTGACTTTCAACTTAGGGGTCAGGCCCCCCCAACCTCGGGGGCACCCCCCAACCTCGGGGGCACCCCTACAACTTGGGGGGCACCTCACAGATTTTTGGAGAGGGAAGGTTTTTAACACAGGATTTGAGGGAAACAAGCTGACAATCAAGATTTGGGGGTTCACCCCCCCGACTTAGGGCTCACCCCCCGACTTAGGGGGTCACACACATCCCTCCCCAAAATTAGGGGGCACCCCATAGATTCCGGGGGGGCACATTTTACCTGGCGCTTGAGGGAGACGAGCTGACAATCCAGCTGCCGCAGGGCCAGCGCCCCCAGGTCGGGGTTGGCGGTGACCCCCGCCACGTCCTCCCGGCTGAGGTGCATCCCGCGGGGGGGGCGGCGGCGGTGCCGCGCAGGGGGGTGGTGCCGGTATTGCGCCGTTTTGGGGTAAAAAGGCTGAAATTTAATAAATTGGGGGGGAGGGGAGGGGGCTGGGGTCACCATGCTCACTTCTTGGGGGGGAAAGGGCACAGAGGGGGTTTGGGGCACAGGGGGAGATTTTGGAGGGGTCACAGGGGGAGTTTGGGAGGGCACAGGGTGAATTTTGGGGGAGTTGGGGGGGGCACGGGGTGAGACTTTGGGGGCACGAGGTGAATCTGGGGGGAGCTGGGCAGTTTGGGGGGAGTTTCGTCAGTCAGGGAGTTTTGGGGGGCCCAGGGGGAGTTTGGGGGGGCACCATGAGCATTTTAGGGAGGTTGGGGGGCACAGGGTGAGATTTGGGGGGGACCAAGGAGCGTTTTGGGGGGCCCGGGGGGGGTTGGGGGGGGCACTTTGTGAGCGCGGTGACCCCAGCCCCCTCCCACACACACCCCCCAAACCTCTTTTTTGGGGTCCATTGTTTCCGTCTCCCCCTCGGTGACGGGGCGCTGCTCGTCCGTCTCGTCGTTGCTATGGGAACGGGGGGGAAAGGAGGGTTTTTGGGGGCGGGGGGGCTGGTTTCGGGGGTGTGTTTGGTTTTTTGTGGGGGGGGGTGTTACCTGTCGTCGCGGTCCTTGCGGCCCAGCAGGCGCCGCGCCTGGCGATCCATGAGGCTGGTCCGGCTCCGGGTTTTCTTCCAGGAGTAGTAATATTTCACCAGGCTGGGGATGAGCTTGTCGGGGAGCTGGGGGGGGCAGGGGGTGAGATTGGGGTGGTTGGGGGTGCACAGGGGGGGTTTGGAGGGCGCAGGGGGAGTTTTGGGGGGTTTGAGGCGGGGGGTCTCAGGAGGAGTTTGAGGGGGACACAGGGTGAGATTTGGGAGTTTGGAGGGGCACAGGAGGAGTTTTTGGGGGGGCGCAGGGGGAGTTTTTGGGGTTTGGGGGGGCACAGTGAATTTGGGGGGGTTGAGGGGCACAGGAGGAGTTTGGGGAGGTTGTGGGGACTTTGGGGGGGGTTGGGGGAGCTCAGAGTGAATTTTGGGGGGTTTAGGGGGGCACAGGGGGAATTTGGGGGGGCACAGAGTGAATTTGGGGGGGGTTGGGGGGCACATGGGGGAGTTGGGGGGGCACAGGGGGGATTTTGGGGGTGCGCAGGGGGAGTTTGGAGCGGGTTGGTCTTAAGGATGGGGTGGGACGTGGAGGCTTAAAAAACGAGGGGGGCTATAAATGGGGGGGGAAGCGGGGGGGACCCCCCTAAAAAATGGAGGGGGAGATGGGGAGGGAACGCCCTAAATATGGGGGGGAACCCCTAGAAACTGGGGGGAGCTGGGGGGGGGAACCCGCGAAACAGGGGGGCGGACGTGGCACCTGCCCCCACCCCCCCAGCAGGTGGCACCGCTGGGGGCAGGGACGGAGTGGCACGTACCACCCCCTATGGGGGGGGTGTCAGGGGTGGCACGTACCACCCCCTATGGGGGGGGGTGTCGGGGTGGCACGTACCACCCCCTATGGGGGGGGTGTCAGGGGTGGCACGTACCATCCCCTATGGGGGGGGTGTCAGGGGTGGCACGTACCATCCCCTATGGGTGTGTGTCAGGGGTGGCACATGCCATCTCGGTGGGGGGGGGGGGGTGGCAGGGGGTGGCATGTACCATCCCCTATGGAGTGGGGGGGGTGAGGGGGTGGCACGTACCACCTGCTGATGGGGATGTTGGGTGGCACCTACCACCTCCCGGCCTCCGGGGGGGTCCCAAGGCGCTCTGCCCCCGCCCCCCGAGCACCCCAGGGGACACCCTGGGGGTCTTGTGGGGCCGACGACCCCCAGCTCAGGGTGACGGGGAGCCACCAGACAAGGCGGGGGGTGAATCAGCCACGGTGGGGGGAGCTGAGCCCCGGTGCCCTCCCCCAGAGGGGGTTTGGGGGGCATTTTTGGGGGGGGCGGGGGGGGGTGTCTCTCACCATCTGCTGGATGCGGGCGAAGCTCTTGCCGTGGAAGCTGAAGGCCTGTTCGAAAAGGACCTTGTCCTCCACCGTCCACTCGTCCGGGAAGGGCGTGAAGTTGGCCAGGTCGGCCAAGGACTTCTCCACATCGTGCTTGTGCCACAGCAGCATCCCCAGAGCCTGGGGGGGGACGCAAAGGGACACAGGACACAGCGGGGGGGGGGGGTCAGGAGGTGCCTGGGTGGCACCCAGGGGGGACCCCGCGCTCTTTTAGGGGGGGTGATGGTACCTGCTCAATGTTGTAGCCGTGCTTGTCCTTGGCCATGGCGATGTATTTGTCCACTGAGGGGGTAAAGGGGGGGTTAAGAGCGGGTTGGAGGGTTAAGGGGGGGTAAAGGGAGAGTTCAGGGGGATAAAGTGGGGATTAGAAGGGTAAAGAGGGGGTTAAGGGGGGGGGGGGTTGTTAACGGGGAGTAAAGGGGGGGTAAAGGAGGGGATTGGTGGGTAAAGGGGGGAGTAAAGGGGGAGCTTGGGGGGTTAAGGAGGAGTAAAGGGGCAGTTAAGGGGGGTAAAGGGGGGACTGGGGGGGATAAAGAGGTGGGGGGGGAAAGAGGGTGTTGGGGTGGCAAAGAGGGGTTGGGGCCATAAAGAGGGGGTAAAGGGGGAAGTTGGGGGGTACGGGGTGGTTAAAGAGGGTGTTGGGGGGGCAAAGGGGGTGGGTAAAGGGCAGGTTATGGGGGGTAAAGTGGGGATTAGGAGGTGTAAAGGGGATGTTGGGGGGAACAAAGGGGGGGGTTGGGGGATAAAGGGGGTGTCGGGGAGGGTGGGGGACACCCTGCAGCCACCCACCGCCCCCATCCCTGCCAAGGGATGCCCCGATAGGATATGGGGGGGGCTCACATTTGGCATCGGAGACACAGTGGTTGGGGGCCCAGACCAGCATCCCCTTCAGCTCCTTGTTGCTGTAGCGGGCGGGGCTCTCTGAGGGGGGGGAGGGAGGTCAAAGGGGGGGTGACGCCCCCTAGGCCCCCCCCAGGTCCCCCCAAAATCCTCCCTACCTGGTTTGCAGTCGGGGATCACCGCCTGGTAGTCAGCCCCCACCCGGATCATGCTGTCTGGGGGGGCGGAGAGGGAAAAAGGGGGGACATGGGGGTTAATTGGGGAGACGGGGGTTAACAGAGGGGGTCCCTGCCGCCCCCCCGGGGGTGCATGAGGTGTGGGGGTCAGCGGCTGTGCCCCCCTCCCTGCTGGTGAACAAAGCCGGCGGCCGGCACACACGCGGGCAGCCGGGGACAATGGGGACAGGGCTTTGTTCCCCCCCTCCACCATGTCCCCGTTTGTGTCCCCCCCAAAAAGACCCACGGAGGGGGGGGTGACGTGAGCGCAGCCCCCCCCCCGCAACTCGTGGGGGGAGCGTGGTGCCCCGACACAGGCATGTGGTGTGTTGGGGGGGGGACACAGGCGTGTTTTGTGGGGCTGGAGGGAGACGCAAAAGTGTTTTGGGGGTCGGGGGGGGCACACGCGTGTTTTTGGGGCGGGGGGGGACACTCACCGTGGGCGTGCTCGTCCTCGCTGCCCTCGTCCTCGGAGGCGGGGGGGCCACCGCCGGCGGCCACCGACTTCGCCCGGCTGCGGGACAGGATCCCCGAGGGCTTCTCCATCACCGACGGCATTGCCTGGGGAGGGGGGGGCGGGCTCAGTGTGACCCCCCGCAAACCCCCAGGGGAACCCCACAAGGATAGATTGGGGGGGGGGGCTCAGCTCCACTGCCCCATGCCAAACTTTAGCCCAACCTTGGTTATTCTGGGCCGGGGGGGGGGGGGGGGGGCGTGGGAATTTTGGGGAGGGGGACGCGGTGTTGCTGTGGTGGGTGGCTGGGGCTCCCTCCTCAAAAAGAAGGACCCCCCCCTGAAATGGGGAGTAAAGTTGGGGGAGGGGTAAAGAGGGGGGAGGAATTGCGGGGGGGGGGTTGGGGGGGTCCCGGCGCCCACCCGAGCCCACCCGCGCCCACACAATGCGCCGCCGGCTGCTCCCGCCGCCTGACGGTGCCAAAGTAGTTCCAGCTCCCCCGGCCTCAGCACGGCCCCCCCGCCCTCAGCGTACCCCTCCGCCAGCGGCAAGGGGGGGCACGGGGGGGGGACAAACATGGGGGTCCCAGCCTCACACCCCCCCCCACGGCGAGGTTGGGACCCATAGCGTGTGTGGGGCTGTGTCACCCCGCTGCGTGTGGCTGGAGGGAACAAAGGGCCAGGGGGCGGCGGGAGACCAGGGGGCTGATGTGGGGCTGGGGAGGCTGTGGGACTGGGGGGTGTCTGTGGGGCTGGGGGGGGGGGCATGGGGCTGATGTGGGGCTGGGAGTCTGTCCCACTCTGGGGCTGGGGGGGCCATGGGGTTGCTGCGGGGTTGGGGTTTGTCCCACTGTGGGGCTGGGGGGGCCGTGGGGCTGCTGTGGTGCTGAGGGTCTGTCCCACTATGGGGCCGGGGGGGGGGAGCACAGGGATTCCCCCCCCCCATCACAGGCTCCCTGATGCTCACATGCTGTGGGGTTACCCCACACGTCCCTGATGCCTCCCTTCCCACTCCCCCATCTAGGGGTGCTCACTGCTGAGGGGTCCTGTGGGGCGCAGTGGTGGGGATGGGGGTGTGGGGTACCCCTCATTGCTGGGAGGGGCTATGGGGCTGGATATAGACTATGGGGCTCAGGGCTATGGGGCTGCTGTGGGTCAGGGCTGGGCTGTGGGGCTGCTGTGGGGCAAGCCAAGGACCCTGGGGCCAGGATGTGGGGCAGGGCTACCGGGGGGGCTGAGGGCTCTCATACCAGGCTGTGGGGTCAAGCTATGGGGCAGGCCAAGGGCTGTGGGGCTGGGCTGTGGGGTGGCCTGAGAGCTCTCAGGCAGGGCCATGGGGCCAAGCTAAGGGATGGGCTGAGGGCTGTGAGACAAGGCTATGGAGCAGAGCTATGGGGCAGGGTTACAGGCCATGCCAAAGGCCCCAGGACAGGCTGACGGCTCTGGGGCAAAGCTGTGGGGGCAAGCTGTGGGGCAGCCAAGGGGTCTGAGGCTAGGCTGTGGGGCCATGTCGAGGGCTGTGGGGGACAGTTACGGGGCAGGGTTATAGGCCATACCGAGGGCTGAGGGGGCAGGCTATGGGGCTGGGCTGTGGGACAGGGCTATGGGCTGTGCCAAGGGCTGTGGGGGCAGGGTTAATGGGCCCGTGCTGAGGGCCGTGGGGTTGGGCTGTGGGGCAGGGTTATGGGCCGTGCTGAGGGGCCGTGGGGCCAGGCTGTGGGGCAGGGTTATGGGCCGTGCTGAGGGCTGTGGGGTTGGGCTGTGGGGCAAGGTTATAGGCCGTACCAAGGGCTGTGGGTCGGGCCGAGGGCCGTGGGGCCGGGCTGCGGGCCCGCCGTGGGTCAGACCTGCAAGCCTCGGCTCCGCCATGACGCCGCTCCCCTCAGCGAATGGGCGGGGCCCCCCCGCTTTCCCGCCCTCGCCCCTCTCAGCCAATCATCGACGAGCTGCCTTCGCGCCCAACGGCGCCGCCACGCGCCGGCTCCTCCGCCCCTACGGCGCATGCGCGTTCCCTCATGCGCCCCGCCTCCCCCCCCCCGCATGCGCGGCCGCGCGCTCTCCGCCCCCCTCCCATCCGCGCAGGCGCAGTGGCGCTGCCCGGCTGCAGGCTCGCGCGCCTCGCGCTCCTCCCCCCCCACTATATATAGGGCGCGCTCCCGCGCGCGCCCCCCTCAGTCCCCTCCGCGCCCCCGCGCTGTGAGGAGCCGCCGCGGCCGCGCTCGCCGCCGCCATGGGGGTGAGTGGGGCCTGGCCTGACCGGGTCGGGCGGGGCCTTTGAGGCGTTTTGGGGCCATCTGAGAGGATGGGCGGGGGGGCTCCTATGAGGGGATTTGTGACCCTCCGAGGAGTTTGAGACGATATGGGGCCTCTATGAGTGGGCTTAGAACCCTCTGAGGGGAATGGGGGCTCCTCTGAAGAGATAGGCCTCTACGAGGGGATTTGGGACCCTCCGAGGGGATTGGGGGCTCCTGTGAGGACGTAAGGAGTTTCTACGAGGGGAGTTTGGGACCCTCCGAGGGGATTGGGGGCTCCTATGGAAAGATAAGGGGCTTCTACTGGGGGAGTTGGGACCCTCCGAGGGGATTTGGGGTTCCTATGAGGAGATAAGGGGCTTCTACTAGGGGGGTTGGGACACTTCGAGGGTTTGCGGGCTCCTTTGAGGAGGCTTGCAACCTTTTGTTGGGATTTGGGGCCATCTGAGGACATTTGGAGCTCCTGTGAAGATGCTTGGAGCTTTATAAGGGAACTGGGGGCTCCTGTGAGGAGACTTGGGGCCTTCTGAGAGTATTAGGAACTCCTGTGAGGAGATTTGGGACTTTTCATGGGGACTGGAGGCTCTTGTGAGAAAATTTGGGACCTTTTGTGTGTTTTAGGGGCTCCTGTGAGGAGACTTAGGGCCCTCTGAGGAGCTTCGGAGCTCCTTCGAGGAGACTTTGGGCTCCTGTGAGGAGTTTTGGGACTTTTTGTGGGGATTTGGGGTTCCCGTCAGGAAATGTGGAACCCTCTGAGGGGCTGGAGAGAGATGGTGGTGGGGTGGGGATGTCTCTGAGGGAGTTTGAGGAGGAATTTGGGGCTGCTTAGGGGAACTGGTGAGTTTCTGAGTTGGGTGTTTAGGGTTCTGGGGGGGCTGTGGGCTGCAGCATGGTGCATTCAGAGGTCCCAAAGGGTTTGGGGGTCCCTACTGGGGGGGAATTGTGGGGACATTGAGAGACCCCAAAGATCTCACCCCACCTCCTGTCTATCCACGGACCCCAACCGCCAGGAAACTGGCAGTTTTCTCCCCAAAATGAGACAAAACTGGAGATTTTAGTGTCTGCATCCCAGCCAGCAGCAGGTGGTGGGAGAAAAAACACTGCTCCAACTCCCAAAATACCTTAATTTCCCCACAAAACACCAACAGCTATATTTTTGGGGGAGGCTCACCCTGTCTCCTTCCACAAACCGTGTGCATCAGTGTTTTTCCTGTGAAATACTCACTTTTGAATGTTTTTAACTTAGTTTTGTTGGAGCTGAAGCTCAGGAATCCCCAGATCCCCTTCAGCACCCTGCGGGTCTTTGGGCTTTGATGGGGATTTGGAGGGATCCCAGTAGGATTATGGGGCTCCGCTCCTTCATTTTTGGGGTAAAATCACCCACACTTGGGGGATTTGTGGTGGTGGACTCTTAAAGAGAAAGAAACACTTAAAAGCGATAACTTTAAGTGGATGCTGCTCAGCACCACCTCCCCATCCCAGCATGTCTAACAAGCACCAGCTTCATTAAAACACCAAAGATTTTGGGGCAAAACCCTACTAATTTAATTACCCCAGCAGTAATGAGCCCTGGGAGCAGGATGCAGGAAAGCTTTCTGTCTCCCGCAGTGACCAGGAGGGTTCAACGCACCCCTGTGCGCTCATCAAAACACTGGTTTTTACCCCCAAAACACTTTTTTGCAAGGACTTTTGTGCAAACCCCGCTCCTCACTTTATTAATTACCTTATTAATTAATTATTATTAACTTCTGGGCAAAACTTTTTTGCTGTTGGTGGGCAGAGCTTTGTTATTTGTCAAAATAACCCAGATTTAATGAAAATTCCCTTTTTTTCCCTGCTTCTCGCCGCAGAGGAAATCGAGCAAAGCCAAGGAGAAGAAGCAAAAGCGCCTGGAGGAGCGAGCGGCCATGGACGCTGTCTGCGCCAAGGTGGAAGCCGCCAACAAAGTGAGTGTCCCCCTCAAAAAACGGGCTAAAAACACACGGAGTCGGTGAAAAACCCTCCCCTGCCGCAGAGCAGGGCCTGGTGGGTGGGAGCGAAACTTCCCCCCTTGTTTTTGTTTTGTTTTGTTTTTTTTTTTCCCCGGGGTGCTGTTTAATTTCTTCCAGCTTGAAGATCCCCTCGAAGCTTTCCCGGTTTTCAAGAAATACGACCGGAACGGGTGAGTGTTGCCCGTCGCGGTGTCACTGAGGCCGTTCCCGGCGCCGCTGGCGTTATTCCCGCTGCCGACGCCGTTTCCCTCCCGGCATCTCCCGCAGTTTGAACGTCTCCATCGAGTGCAAACGCGTCTCCGGGCTGGAGCCCGCCACCCTCGAGTGGGCCTTCGACCTCACCAAGGCCAACATGCAGACGCTGTGAGTCGCGCGACACCGCCCGGCGCAGCACAACCGGCACCACGGGGGGGACGTCGGCTGGCACAGCCCCTCGCCGGCATCTGGGGGGGGGAAACGTTGCTCGGCAGCACCCAGAATTGTTGGGGTTTTGCGCTCCTGGAATTGTTGGGAGGGGTTCGTTTTGCTCTCATGGAATTGTTGGATTTTTTTTTTTTTTCTTCTGCCCCTGGAATTGTTGGGGGGATTTTTTTTACTCCCAAAATTGGGGGTGTGTGTGTGATATGTGTTTGCGCTCCTGAAGTTGGGGGTGGGTGGGTGGTTTTTTGCACCCACTGAATTGTTGGGGGTGTTTTTTGCGTTCCAAAAATTGTGTGTAGGGTTTTTTGCTCCCCTGAATTTTTTTTTGGGGGGGGGATGACCCCCAAAATTGTTGGGTGGGGTTTTTTTGCCCCCAAATCATTGTTGGTGTTTGGGTTTTTCTTCTTTTTTTGTCCCCCAAACTGTTGGAGTATGGGTTGTTTTTTTTTTACCCCCCAGACTGGTGGGGTTTGAGGTCTTTTTTGCCCTCAAAATGTTGGGGTTTGGGTATTTTAGCCTCCCAAATCACTGGGATTTGGTAATTTTTTTTGCCCGAATCCTTGTGGGGATTTTTTCCCCCAGTCACCGGTGGATTTTGACCCAAAATCCTTATTTTTCACCCCAAACCGGGCAGGTACGAGCAGAGCGAGTGGGGATGGAAGGAGCGGGAGAAGCGTGAGGAGCTGCGGGACGACCGGGCCTGGTACCTCATCGCCCGCGAGCCCACTGGCCCCGTCGCCTTCTCCCACTTCCGCTTCGACGTAGAGTGCGGCGATGAGGTTCTCTACTGGTGGGTACCCCCCAAAATGGGGTAAAAAAAACCCCAAAATGGGTCTTTCTCCCTCTATAACACTCCTCTGGGGGGTGATTTATCCCCACAGCTACGAGGTGCAGCTGGAGAGCAGAGTGCGGCGGCGAGGGCTGGGCAAGTTCCTCCTACAGATCCTCCAGCTGGTGGCCAACAGGTGACAACCAATGCTTTTGTAGGGTAAAAACAGGCGGTTTTGGGGCTGAGCACCCCTGGCTGAGCTCCCCGCACCCCCCCTCCCCCATCCTCCGTGTTCCCCCCTCCCCAGCACGCAGATGAAGAAGGTGATGCTGACGGTGTTTAAACACAACCACGGCGCCTACCAGTTCTTCCGAGAAGCGCTCCAGTAAGAGTTAAAAAAAAACCAAACCAAAACCAAAAGACCCAAATTTGCTTGGTTTTACCCCGTTTTTTTTCCCTGATGGGGGGGGGGGGGGTGGGGGGGAAGGGGGGGGTTTGTCTGACTGTAACACGTTGTTCGCACGACTGTCTTTTCAGTGCGCTGGCAACGTGCCGGGGCCGGGCGCCGCGGGCAGGAGGGGCAGGGGCAGCCGAGAGAGGTGGGTGCTCGGGTCCCCCCCCCTCGGCGCCAGGGCCCGGGGGCAGGGGGGGACAGCGAGCGAGAGAGAGAGGGAGACACAGACCCATTTCCGGGGGGTTTCAACCCAGTTTCCAGAAGGTTTTGCCCTTTTCCCAGGGTTTTTTAACCCATTTTCTGAAAGGTTTTCCCCCTTTTCCGGGCTTTTTTAACCCCTTTTCTTAAGGGGTTTTGCCCCTTTTTTTCAGGGTTTTGAACACATTTTCCAAGGGTTTTGAGCCGATTCTCGGTCTTTTTAACCCATTTTCTAGGAGTTTTTCCCATTTTTGGAGTTTAACCCCTTTTCCAAGGTTTTTTTCCCCTTTTGCAAGGCTTTTAACTTATTTTCCAGGGGTTTTGAACCGATTCTGGGGCTTTTTAACCCGTTTTCCAGGAGTTTTGTCCATTTACAGAGTTTTTTAACCCATTTTTCAGGAGGTTTGAATCTTCTCTGGGTTCAAAATTTTCTGAGGGGTTTTGCCCCTTTTCCAGGCTTTTTAACCCATTTTTCCAAGGCGTTTCGCCCATTTTCTCTTGTGGGTTTTTTTAACCCATTTTCTGAGGAGTTTTGCCCTTTTCCAGGGGCTTTGAACCCATTTTAGGGGGGGTTGCTCCTTTTCTGAGGTTTTCTAATGATTTTCCAGAGGTTTTTTCCCCTTTCCCAGGGTTTTTAACCCATTTTCTGGGGTCTTTGCACCTTTCCTGGGGGCTTTTTAACCTTTTTTCTGTTTTTCTTCATCCCGTTCCTAGGTTTCTAAATCCATTTTCTGAGCATTTTTAGACTTTTAACTTCATTTTCTAGGTGTTTTTATCCCTTTTCTTGGCGTCTTTAGACTTTTAACCACATTTTCAGGGTGTTTAGTTCCAACCCCCCTTTCCCACATTTTTTTTCTGACAGTTTTTAGGTTTTTTTTAATCCCTTTTGTGTTTGTCGTTGGGGATTATTTTTTTTTTTAATCCTTTTTTCTGGGTGGTTGTATCCCTTTTCTGGCTTTTTAAATGCATTTTGTGAGCGCTTTTACACTCATAACCCCATTTTCCAGGTGTTCTGGGATTTTTTTTACTGCTTCCCCAGGTATTTTAACCCTTTTTCCGGATGTTTTTAGAGTTTTTTTGATGCCTTTTCTATGTTTTTGCAGTTGGTGGGGTTTTTTAAATCCCTTTTCTGGGTGTTTTATCCCTTTTCGGGGTATTTTGACAGTTTTGCCCCCTATTTCAGGGCATTTTGTTTACTTTTTACCCCTTCTTCAGGTGTTTTAACCCATTTCCCAGGTATTTTTAGTGTGGGTTTTTTTTTTTTCTTAATCCCTTTTCTATTTGTTTTTTTTAACCCTTTTTTCTGGGTTGTTTTTTTTTATCCCTTTTCTGCCTCTTTCAACCAATTTTCTGGGCAATTTTAGACTTTTAACACTGCTTTTCTGTGTGTTTTTCTCTTTTTTTTAACACTTTCCCAGACACTTTTTAGGGTGTTTTTACCATTTTTTGGATGTTTTCCCCCCCCCTTCCCCATCCTCACCAGCCAGGGAGGGTGACTGGGGGGGAGGGGGGTGTGACCTTGGGGGGGTGTGACACAGTAGGGGGGGGCCAGGGTGCCACAAGGGCGGGGTTGAGGCGATGCGGGGAGGGGGGGTTGTCAGGGTGATGTGGGGTGGGGGGTGGTGAGGTCATGATGATGTCATCACCCCCCCCAGGTTCGAGGTGGACGCCGCCTCCCCCAGCGTCTCCGGCTGCTGCGGGGACGATTCCTCCTACGAGATCCTCAGCCGCCGGACCAAGTTCGGGGAGAGCCACCCCCTCCCCCACCCCGGGGGGGGGCCCTGCGGGGGGTGCTGCCGCTGAGCCCCTCCCCCACCGCCCCCAAAACCCCAAGGTTTCACCCCAAAACCAACCGCCTGCTCTCAGGGAGCCCCCGCGCACCCCACAGAACGCAGGAGCCCCCCCGTCCCCTGTCTTGGGGGGGGAGAGCGCTGGGGGGGAGGGGAGTGGGTTGGTTTTGGGGCTGGAAGGGGGTTTTTGCCTGTTTTGGTTGTTTTTGGTGCCTCGCGGGAGTCGAGGCCCCTCCCTTTTTCTTTCGTTTACCGGCGATTTTGTTTGTATGTTACAAATAAATAAGGATAAAAATGGGATTTGGCCTCGTCGTGCGGGCGGGGCCTCGTCTGGGCGGGGCCTGAGGGCGGGGGGCGGAGTCTGGGTGCGAAGGGGGCGTGGTTTAGCGGTGCCTCGTGGCTTTATATGGGGCGGAGCTTGAGCGTAGGGGGTGTGGCTTTTCTGCGTGGGCGGAGCCAGGACGGCCCTGGCACGTAAAAGGGGCGGGGGGGGGCGTCCTCTGCCGGAAGTGAGGTGCATTTCCGCTTCCGCCGCCGCCATGCCGCTCGCCGCTCGTCTCGCCGGTTCCCTCCTGCGCTCCGCGGCTCGGCCTGGCCCGCCCCGGCGCGGCGTCATCTCGGGGCCGCCGCAGCAGCCACTGGGGCCCGGGGTGAGCGCCGAGGGGGGCCGGCTCGGAGGAGTTCGGGGGTGGGAGGGAAGGAACAGGGGGCGGCGGGTGACCTTGGGGCGGGAGGAAACGGGGGCTGACGGCGCTGTGCCCGCAGGAGAGCGTCGTGGGCTTCCTCGCCATGTTCGTCTCCTGCCTGGGCCCGGCCGCCTGGGTGCTCGCCAACCTCGAGGAGTACAAGAAGCGGGAGTGATTCCCCCCACTTCCTCCGCCATCATCCCACCGGGACCACCCGCCGCCGGGACCACCCACCGCCGGGACCACCGGGGGCCGCTGCACCGGGATCCCCCGCTGACGATGGGACCATCCCGACCGTCCCCCCCCGACAATAAAGGCCGCTGACACTGCCCCCGGCTCTGCCTCGCTCTGCCCGGACGCCTGGGTCCCTCCGGGGGAAGGGGGTGTTGGAGATGGGTCTAGACCTGGGGAGGGGGGCTGTGAGGTCAATCTGTGGCGTCACGGTGACGTCACCGAGCAGAGAGAGGGGGTGGTTGGAGGGGGTAGGCCCCGTTGGTAAGGTCGGTTGCCAAGGTTGTGCTCTGGTTGCTAGGGGGAGGGGCTTGTTGTTAGGGGGAGGGGCTAGTTGCGTGGAGCCTGTCCTGGTTGCTAGGGGCGGGGCCTGTTGCTAGGGGTAGGGGGCTCAGTGACCGGGCTGTTGCTAGGGGGCGGGGTCTGTCGCTAGGGGCGGAGCCACCCAGTGGCCGGGCTGATTTTAAGGGGCGGGGCCTGTTGCATGGGGGCGTGGTCTGCCGCTAGGGGCGGGACCACTCAATGGCCGGGTTGTCGTTAGGGGCGGGGCCTGTTGCTAGGGGGCGGAACCGCTCCGTTCCCAGTCCGTCTCTAGGGGCGGGGGCTGTCGCTAAGGGGCGGGGCCAGTCGCTAGGGTCGTCCCAGAGGGCGACTTCCGGTCTCCCGGCGGACCATAGAGTTGGACTTCCGGAGGAACGAGGGGCACGGGAGGAAGCGACGTGGCAGTGACGTCACGCGTCGGCCTGTGGATCCCGGTAGCGGCGCTCGGACGGACCCGAGTCCCGGTTAGCGCGCGACGGCCCGGGGGGGGGGCTGAACCACGTGGCCGCGCTCCCCCAGGGACTCCCCCTCCGGGACCTCCCCCCGCACCCCCCTTCCCGCGGGCACCGGAGGCCCCGGGGTCGTGAGGGGTCCCCGCTGTCGGAGGGGGGGTCCCCGGTGGCCGTGGGGTCGGGGGCTCACGGTGGTTGCAGGGGGGCTCTTGGGGCCGTAGGGGGGCCCTCGGGGCCGGGGGGGGTTCCCGTGGGCCATTGAGGGGGTCTCCGTTGACCGTAGGGGTGTCCCCGGTAGCTGGGGGCGGGTCCCAGGGCCGTGGAGGGTCCCGCCGGTGTGCGGAGGGGGGGTCCCCGGTGTCTGTGGGTGGCTTTCGGTGGCGGTGCGGGCGTCCCGGTGGCCGTAGGGGGCTCCCGGTGGCCGGAGGGTGTCCCCGGTGGCCGGAGGAGGGGATCCCCGCTGTCGGTGGGGGGGGGGGGTCCCGGTGCGCGGGGGTTCCCGGGCCGGCGCTGACCCCCCCCCCCCCCGCAGCCGCAGGTGATGAGCCCCGATGAACGCCCGGCGCCGGCACGGCTCTAGGCAGCGGGAACAGGGCGTTTACCTGGGGCCCCCCCAGACACAAGCCGTGTCCCCCCCGCCCTTCGCCGCTGCCCCCCCGCCCCTCGCCGGGCCCCCCCCGCTGCTACCGCCCCCCCCGGACGCCACCATGTCGTGTCGCGATAGGACCCAGGAGTTCCTCTCCGCCTGCAAGTCCCTGCAGGGCCGGCAGGTGGGTGTCCGGGGAGGGGAGGGGGGGGACACACACATAGGGACACCGCTGTGCCCCCCCCAGACCTCACCTTTCCCCCCCCGGGGGACTTTCCCCGGCCTCGTCCCCCTCTTTGCACCCCTCCAGGGCCCCCCCGCCCCAGCCTCACCCCTCCTCGGGGGTCCCCGACACCACCCCCCTGGCCTAGGACACACACACACACACCCCCCCCAGTTCCCCCCAGGGACTCTCATCCTCCCTTTTGCCACCCACCTCGGGGACCCCCCCGCCGCCTCCATCCCCCCTCTGCCCCCCCCCAGGGGTCACTTCCTGCCCCCTCTCACCCCCAGCCTCACCCACCCCCCCCCGGGGGTCCCCCCCCCACCTCCTCCCTGGGCTCCCCTGGCCTCACCCACCCCCTTTCTGCCCCCCCCGCAAGGGGTGCCCCCTGCCCCTCTCCAGCCTCCCCCCCACCTTTGCCCCACCTGGGTGCCCCCTCTGGCCCCCCCCCCCCCGGTCTCATTCCCCCTCGGAGGTCCTGTCCGTCCCCCCCCAGCCTGACCCCCCTTCTTCCCCCCCCACAGGATGGGGGGCAGCTGGGCAGAGCAGCCCCGGGTGCCGGGCGGCAGCGCAGCGAGTTCAGCCTCATGGCCAAGTAAGGGGGGGGGGGGTGTCCAGGGGACCCCCAGGCACTGGGGGGGGACCCCCAGGTGCCGGAGGGGGGCCCAGTTTGGACAGGAGGAGGCGGGGACACAGGGTCCCTGGGCATGGTGGGATGTGAGGGGGACACGGGAGGGGGGTCCCTGGGTGCAGGAGGGGGACAAGGGGGGGTCCCCAGGCGGGGGGTGGGGTGGGAGGAGAACGGGGTCCCCAGGAGTGGTGGCACCGGGGGGGACGGGACACAGGGGTCCCCATTGCAAGGGACCCATCCCTGGGCGCAGTGGGGGGGGACAGGACAGGGACGGTCTCCCCAGATGGGACAGGAGGGGGACAAGGGGGTGTCTCTGGGCATGGTGGGGGGGAGGACAGGGCCCCCAGATGGGACAGGAAGGTGTGGGGGGGTCCCTAGATGCGTGAGGTGGGGGCACAGGGTCCCAAAATGGGATGGCAGAGGGACAGAGGGGTCCCTGGGAGGGATGGGGAGGGGACGGAACAGGGACAGGGTCTCCAGATGGGACGGGAGGGGGATGGAAGGGTCCCGGGGGGGGGACGGGGAGGGGATGGGGTCCCCGGGTTGGGGGCGGGGGGGGGGGACACGGACGGGGCCACCCCACCTCTGAGGTGTCCCCTGTCCCCTGGCAGGCGCATCGGGAAGGATCTCAGCAACACCTTCGCCAAGCTGGAAAAGCTGACGATCTGTGAGTGGGGGGGGGGAGGGATGGGGCAGGAGGGTGCCGGGGGGGGGACAGGAGGGTGCCCTGACGTGTGTGTGTGTGTGTGTCCCCCCCACCCCGGCAGTGGCCAAGCGGAAATCCCTCTTTGACGACAAAGCAGTGGAGATCGAGGAGCTCACTTATATCATCAAGCAGGTGGGGGAGACGGCGGGGCGGAGGGGGGAGGATTTTAGTGGGGGGGGACACACACTTTTGGGGTTTCCCTGCCCCCCCCCCCCGTGTTATTTTGTGTTCCCCCCTCCCTGCCCTTTAGGACATCAACAGCCTGAACAAGCAGATCGCGCAGCTGCAGGAGATGGTGCGGGCCCGGGGGGGCCAGAGCGGGCGCCACGTCCAGACCCACTCCAACACCGTGGTGGTGTCGCTGCAGGTGGGGACGGGGGCGGCGGGGGGGGGGACACACACAGACACACACACACCCCCACACCCCCAGCGCCGACTGAACCCCCCCCTTCTCCTTCCCTCCCCAGTCCAAACTGGCCTCCATGTCCAACGACTTCAAATCCGTGTTGGAGGTGCGGACAGAGGTGAGTCCTCCCCCTCCATTTTTACCTCCCCCCAACTCCCCCCCCCATCATTTTTGCCCCCCCGCCCCCCATTTTTAACTCCCTCACCCCCTCTTCCCCCATTATTACCTCCCTCACCCTCCATTTTTACCCACTGACCCCCCCGTTATTACCCCCCCCAACACCTACTCCTCCATTTTTACTTCTCTGCCCCCCCTTTTTACCCCACCAACCCTCTGCCCCCCCATTTTTACCCCCTCCTCCCCATTTTTGCCCCCCCAATCCCCTGCCCTGCTATTTTTACCCCTTCCTCCCCCATCTTTACCCCCCAACGCCCCCTTTTTACCCCCTGCTCCCCCATTTTTACCCCCCAACCTTGTGACCCCCCCTTTTTTACTCCGACCCCCATTTTCCTCCCACCAATCCCCTGCCCCCCCCCCCCCCCATTTTTACCCTTTGTCCCCTCATTTTTGCCCCTCCATTTTTCCCCCCGGCCCTGAATTTTTATCCCCCTGCCCCCCTCCAACTTTGCCTCCCCATTTTTGCCCCCCGACTCCCATTTTTATCCCCCTAAACCCCCCCTTTCCCACCCCCCCCACCCGCAGAACCTGAAGCAGCAGCGGAGCCGCCGTGAGCATTTCTCCCGCGCCCCCGTCTCCGCTTTGCCCCTCGCTGCCAGCAACTTGGGTGAGCCCCGGGATTTTTGGGGGGCGCGGGGGAGGGGGCTTTGGCAGGATTTGGGGGGATGGAGATGGGGGGAAGGGGTGTCTCTGTCCGTCCCCCCCCCCCCACCCCAGCTGTGTCCTGCTGTCCCCGCAGGCGGCTCGGCCATGCTGCAAACCGAGCCCCAGCGCGCCGGGACGGTGGCCATCGAGATGGACGCCCGGACGAGCCAACAGCTCCAGCTCATCGACGAGCAGGTTTGGAGGGGGGGGGCGGGGCATAAAACTGGGGGAAGGGACCCCCAAACCCCACCTTTCGGGGGGTGGGGACACACACAGAGCGACCTCCCCCGCGCTGTCCCCGCAGGATTCCTACATCCAGAGCCGGGCGGACACGATGCAGAACATCGAATCCACCATCGTGGAGCTGGGCTCCATCTTCCAGCAGTTGGCCCACATGGTGAAGGAGCAGGAGGAGACCATCCAGAGGTACTTTCTCTGTGTCCGTCCCCCCACCCCCCCGCCTCCTTCTGTCCCCTCGGTGTCCCCTCACTGTCCCCTCCCTCCCCAGGATCGACGCCAGCGTGGAGGACGCCCAGCTGAATGTGGAGGCGGCGCACGGGGAGATCCTCAAGTATTTCCAGTCCGTCACCTCCAACCGGTGGCTGATGGTCAAGATCTTCCTCATCCTCATCGTCTTCTTCATCGTCTTCGTCGTCTTCCTCGCCTGAGCGCCTGTGTCGTCGTCCCCCGCCCCCGCACACGCACACGCTTCGTGTGTCTCCCCCTCATTGTCCCACCGAGGGACAGACGGACTCGGTCCGTGCTCTGCGGGGCTCAGAGACGGACATTGACGTGGGGACGGGGCAGGGGTCTGCTGGGGACCCCAACCTGCCCCTGGGGACCCCATTGTCCCCCCCCCAGGGACCTCACCGTGCTCCTGGGGACCCCAACTTGCCCCTGGGGACCCCAATGTGCCTCCGGGGACGCTCTTGTTGTCCCCCCAGGGACCCCAACGTGCCCCTGGGGACCGCCTTTGTCCCCGCTGGGTGGGGTGGGGTGGGGGGGCAACACCCCATGTCCCCTCCAGCAGGTCCTGCAGCCTATGCCGAGGCTGGTCCCCATGTCCGCCCGGTCATGGTGGCTGCGGACCCCCCCCACTGGTGGGCCAGGAATTCGGCCAGACCTCCCCCCGCCCCCTCCCCGGACCATGGACCCGCCAGTAAAGCCGTGGGACCCTCGGGGAGCTGGGCTGGGGGGGCTGTGGACCCCATTAAAGCTGTGGGACCCCTGGGGGGGGTGCCCTGGGACCTTTAGGGGGGGCTGCAGCCCCTGTTAAAGCTGGGGAACCCCCCGGGGGGGCGGGGAGAATGCTGTGGACCCCATTAAAGCCCATAGCGTGCCCTGGGGGGGCGCTACAGACCCCCTGGTAAAGCCTTGGGACCCCCAAGGCGGGGGGGGGGGGGGGGGCTGCGGCCCCCGGTAAAAGCTGTGGGACCTCCGGGGTGGGGGGGGGGGGGCGGAGCTGTGGGCCCTATTAAGGCTGGTATCCATCCCCCCCAACCCCCCAAGATGGGCTGTGGGACCCCTGGCGGGGGGGGGGGGGCTGCAGCCTCCATTGAAGCTGGGACGCCCCCGCGAGGAGGGGACTATGGACTCCGTTAAAGCTGTGGGATCCCCGAGAGGGGAACTACGGGACGCCCCTGGGAGCTGCAGCCCCCCACCCCCCCCGCCCATTAAAGCCGTGATTCCCCTTCCCCCAGCGCTGCCTTTGCCTCCCGGGGCGGGACTCGAACCGTCGACCTCAGCGCCACCGCGGGGGGGGGGAGGGAGAGTGAGCGCGCATGCGCTGGGCGGAAGTGGTGACCTCCGGGCGGAAGTGACGCTGGGGGGGCGTGGCGCGGCGGGGAGGCCGCGGGGGCCGGGAGCGGAGGGCGGCGATGGCGGAGGAGGGGAAAGGGGGTTACAGCGGTGAGCGGGGCCGGGGCAGCCGTCTGGGAGGGGGCCGGCGGCGGCGGGGGAGCCCCGGGGCCGGTCCGGGAGGGGAGCGGCAGAGGCCCGGGCGGTTGGAGGCGGCGTTGGGCCCGGGCCGCGGGCCTGGAGGGGAGATGGGGCCTGGAGAGGGGACGGGGCCTGGAGAGGGGACGGGGCGAGAGGCCCGGGGAATATGGGATGGGGAGAGGGGCCGGGAGAAGGAACTGGGAGGGATGGGACGGGGACCTGGGGAGAAGGGAGAGGGACAGTGGCCTGAGGGGATGGGGACCGGGGAGAGGGGCTTGAGGGCCCAGGGGAGAGGGACGCGGCCTGGAGACGGGGCCTGAGGAGAGGACGGGGGCCGGGGAGAAGGGCCCGGGCCGGGGGAGAGGATAGGGGCCGGGGAGAAGGGCCAGAGGACCGGGAAGAGGGGACGGGGCATGGGGAGAAGGGACAGGGAGAGGATGGGGGACGGGGCCTGAGGGGATGGGGAGAGAGGACGGGGTCTGTGGAGAGGGGATGGGGGACCGAGAGAGGGGCCTGATGGGACTGGAGAGAGGGGCTGGGGGACAGGGAGAGGGGCCTGAGGGGAATGGGGATCAGGGGAGGGGATGGGGTTGGGATAGGGGCAGGGTAGAGAGCATGGGGGCCCAGGGAGAAGGATGGGGGACAGAGGGAGGGAACAGGGACTTGGGAAAGGGGATGGGAGCCCGGAGAGAGGGGACAGGGAGAGGGGATGGGGCCTTGGAGGGAGGACAGGGAGAGGGGACAGGGACCTGGGGAAAGGGGATGGGGTCTGGGGGCAAGTGAGAAGGGATGAGGGACAGGGAGAGCAGACCAGGGACGGGGAGAGGGGCCTGAGGGGACACAGGGCAGGGGACAGGGACCGGAGCCCCCCAGGGGTCGGTGTGGTGGGTGGCTGATGGCGGTGCTGCCCCGGCAGAGCACGATGACCGCGTGGGCGGGCGAAGCTTCTCGGGCCGCAGGAAGAAAGGCCGCGGCCCGTTCCGGGGAAAGATGTACAGCGAAATGAACCATCGTTCCCGGAGCCGCGGCGGCCCTGGTCTCCGCGCCCGGCTGGAGGAGGACGACGGTGACGTCCCCATGAGCGAGGCCCACGACGGGCCCCGCAGCCGATAGTGAGTGTTGGAGGGGTGTGGGCGCCCCATGGGGCTGCTGGGGGGTCTTCGGGAGGGTCTGGGGGGGTTCTTTGGGGGTCCAAGTCTCCCTCCAATCTCTCCTCGCTGCTCCCAGTTTGCCCTACGGGCCGCGGCCCAACCGCTCGACCAACATCCACATCACAGTCAAACGAGATCTTCCCACCCCGGAGCGAAGTGGCGGCACCAGTCGCGATGGCGGGCGCAGGAACTGGTTCAAGATCACCGTGAGTGGGGCGGGCGGCGCGGGGACGGGGATCCGGGGCTGTTGTCACCCGCTTTGCCATAGAATCATGGACTGGTTTGGGTTGAAGGGACCTTTAAAGGCCGTTTAGTCCAAGGCCTTGGGTTGGGCAGGGACATTTTCAACGAGATCAAGTCGCTCAAAGCCCCGTCTGACCTGTTCTGGGATGTTTCCAGGGATGGGGCATCCACCACCTTTTTGGGCAATGTATTGTAAAGAGTTTCTTCTTGTGTCCCCTGTATTTAAATCTATCCTTTTTTGCCTTAAAGCCACTATTTCTTGTTCTATCACTCCCCTCCCTGACCGAGAGTCGCCACCCCGAGCTTTCCTGGAGCTCCTTTAGGGACTGGAAGGGGCTCGAAGCTCTGGTCTTTCTGCTTTCCCTTCTCCTTTCCCTTCTCCTTTCTTGTTTCCCTTCTCCTTTGTGTTCTATCTTTTCCTTTTCCCTTTCACATCTTCCTTTTTTTTTTCCCTCTCTCTTTTCTGCTCTCATCCCGCCTCATCTCCCTTCTCCCCTCCCTTGGTCCCCCCTTGTCCCTCTTCTTCCTCCCTTGGTACCCCCTCGTCCCCCTTCTCTGTTCCCTTCTCCCCCCTCGTCCCCCTTCTCCCCCCGCCCCACCCAGCCGTACACAGAAGGCAGCTGCATCCTGCCCAGCTGCGACACGCGTGGCCCAGGCAGGGCTGTGGCGGCTCCTCCGCCGGGCAGTTGGAGCTCTGCGCCGTTCCCAGCCCTGCCTGTGCCCTGATGCCGGGCAAATGGTCTCTTAGATCCCCTACGGAAAGAAATACGACAAGTCCTGGCTGCTGAGCTCCATCCAGAACCTCTGCAGCGTCCCCTTCACCCCCGTCGAGGTGAGCGGGGTCCTGGGTTTTGTGTCGTTTCCCATTTTGGGGAGGTCGGGGCAGGCCGGGGTGGGGGGCATGGAAGCCCCAGGAGTTCGGCCAAGCTCTGGCTCCGCGGGAGCTGCCACCCAGATCCTAAATCCTCCCTTTTTCCAGTTCCACTACGACCACAACCGGGCCCAGTTCTACGTGGAGGACGCCACCACCGCCAGCGCCCTCAAACAGGTCTCCCGGAAGATCACCGACAGGGATAATTATAAGGTGGTGATAATTATCAACTCGTCAGCTCCGCCTCAGTCCCTGCAGAACGAGCTGAAACCGGAGGAGATTGAGCAACTGAAGGTGAGTGGGATTGGGGCGGGGGGGGGGGGGTGGGATGGGGGGCGAGGGGAAAGGCAGAACCCGCTCTCATCTCACTCATCCCGTCCCAGCTCTGCATGAGCAAGAGGTACGACGGTTCGCAGCGGGCGTTGGACCTCAAGAGCCTCCGCGTCGACCCGGGTAAGCTCTGCTCACCACCGCCCCGGGGATGCGAGGGGCGAGAAGGGGCTGCGGAAGGCAGCGTTTCACCCCCATCTTTTTTTCTTCTCCCCCCCCCCCCCCAAGATTTGGTGTCGCAGAGCATCGACGTGGTGCTGAACCAGCGGAGCTGCATGCTGGTGGTGCTGCGCATCATCGAGGACAACATCCCCGAGGTGAGGGGGGGGACCCTGCGCCGGCCGCGGCAGCTGGACCCCTGGGCGCCCCCCACCCCGCTCTGTGTCCCCCGCCTCAACACCCATCTGTGTGTCCCCCCAATCCCCCTGTCCCCCCACAACTGCTATCTCTGTCCCCGCCACCCCCATCTGTATCTCCCTCTCTGTCCCCCCCAATCCCCTCTCTGTCCCCCCCAATCCCCTCTCTGTCCCCCCAACCCCCCTCTGTCATTCCCCCCTGTCCTCCCCCGACCCCCTTCTCTGTCTCCCCCATCTCTGTCGCCCCAATTCCCTCTCCGTCCCCCCTCCCTGTCCCCCTGACCCCCCTCTCTGTCCCCCTTCCCTGTCCCCAACTCCGTCCCCCTTCCCTGTCCCTAACTCCCTTCTTTGTCCCCCCCTCTCCGTCCCCCCAATCCCCTTCTTTGTTCCCTGCTCCTTGTCTGCCCAACCCCCCTCTCTGTTGTCCCCCATTGTCCCCCCCAACCCCTCTCTCTGTCCCCCCCAACCTCCATTTCTGTCCCCCCCATCCCCCTCCTCTCCCAACCTCTCCCAACCCCTTTCTCTCCCCGCCCCGAACCCCCCGTCTCTCCCCCAAACCCCTTTTCTCTGCCCGCCCCCCAACCCCCCATCTCCCCCCCAACCCCCTCTCTCTGTCCCCCTCCCCAAACCCCCTCTTTGCCCCCTGACCCCCCCCTTTCTGTCCACACACCCCCCCCCGATATCTCCCCATAGCTCCAGTCTCTCAACCTGAGCAGCAACAAGCTCTACCGCCTGGACGACCTGTCCGAGCTGGCGCAAAAAGCCGCCGGCCTCAAGATCCTCGACCTTTCTCGCAACGAGGTGGGTGCCACCCTGGTTTTGTGTCCCCCCCCACCTTCCATGACGCCCCCCCCCACCCCGTCCCCTCACCCTCTCTTTCCCCCCGCCTCTCCGTGCAGCTGAAATCCGACCGGGAACTGGACAAGGTGAAGGGGCTTAAACTGGAGGAGCTTTGGCTCGATGGAAACCCTCTTTGCGACGCTTTCCGGGACCAGTCCACCTACATCAGGTCAGTGTTAGCCCTGGGGCGGCCCCAGGGGCCCGTGGGCCGCCCCTGCTCCGCGGGGGGCAACCCGGCAGGACGAAGAGAGGCCGCCCCCCCCGCCCCCCACTTCCCCAAACCCACACAAACCCCCTCCCCGGTGCCTTCTGCTCGCCGGCGCCCGGAGACCCCCGTGTCCCCCCCAACCCCAGGCAGCCCCTGGTCGTGGCATGAGGCCGGAGACGGGCCCATCGCCCGTTTGCCGAAGGACGGCCGATCCGTTTCAGCTGCTCGGAGCCCTGCTTCCTTCCTTCCTTCCTCCCTCCTCCTCCTCTTCCTCGCTGCTCCCCCCCCTCTTCCTCCTCCTCCTCCCTTGGGGTATGCAGCCTCTTCTCCGCAGCGTCCCGCTCCCTGCCTGCCGCTCCCACCCCTCTGCCGCGCAGACGGGGCTTCCGACATCGCTCTGCCCCTTCCACGGGCTTTCGGGGGATGCGGGACACGGCACCGGTGTGTGTCCCCCCCCTCCAGACTCTACAGAGCTGCCCCCTCCCTCCCTCGCGCCCGCGTTTGGCCCTCGACGATGGCTGGCTAGCCAGAGACGGGTAAGATTCCTCACGGGAGGAACAACCTAAGACAGGCACAGCCGTGCAGTGGCCAAACGTCGCCGCCCAGACGCGGCCGGCGCGGGGAGGCTTTCGCTAGCCACAGGCCTGCCGCAGGCCCACGGGGCTCGCTCCGGGCAGGCCCCCCCCGCCGCACCCCTGGGCGAGCCCACGCCGGCCCCCAGCGCGGGCGAGGGTCTCGGCTCCGGATGCGGCCGTACCTGCAGCCCAACCGGGCTCCCGGGGCCGGGGGGGAGCGGCACGAAGGAGAAGAGGCTCTGCCCAGGGGTTCCCCCCCCCAAAAAAAAACCCTGCTTTATCCTTCCCCTTGCTGCTCGCTCCGTTTCCCCCCCCCAACACCCCTCGACGCAGGGGCTCCGCAGCTATAAAACAGCCGGGTCGTGCCAAGGGTTTGTGCCACGAACCGGTGGGGATTTGTCCTCTTCCCCCTTCCCCTCTCCTCTGGGCAACCGCACCCAGGTGAGTACGAGCCAGGTAAGTCCTGAGCTGGCCCACGGGGCCCGCGGTTCCTCAGATGCGGCCCGAGATCCCCCCCAGGGGCAGGGGCAGCCCTGGGGTTGGGGAGGGGGGGGTGGCACTGGGTCCCCAGGGTGCCACATCAGGGAGGCGGGGAGGAGGCAGCCGCAGGGCCATCCCCTGGCACCCTGTGGGTCCAGGGGGGGGGCAGTAAACGGGGGGCAACCAGGGTGGGGAAGGGTCCCCGGGGGGCGGGGGGGGGCAAGGCCTGGCCCCGGCGGGGGGCTCGGCCACCGCACTGACTCTGCTCCCTCTCGGCAGCTCCGTCAGAGAGCGATTCCCCAAGCTGCTGCGCCTGGTGAGCGAGGCGGGGGGGCGCCGAGTCTTGTTTGGGGGCAGGAGAGGGCTTGGGGGGCACGACAGAGCCTTTCTGGGGGGCAGGAAGGGTTTGGGGGGGACACACTGAGCCTTTCTGGGGGGGTCACTGAGTCTTGCTTAGGGGCAGGAAGGGACTGGGAGGGGACACACTGAGCCTTTCTGGGGGTCTGGGGGCGACACAGCCTTGCCGGGGGGGCAGGAGGGGGGGTGTCAGGCCCTGCCCCGGGTGGGGGGGGGTGGGAGAGATTTGCACCCTCCCCCCCCCCCCCCCAATCCCCATCTGGTTTTGCCCCCCCCCAGGACGGCCACGAGCTCCCTCCACCCATTGCCTTCGACGTGGAGGCCCCCACCACGCTGCCCCCCTGCAAGGTAGGGATGTTTTGGCGGGGGTGGGGAGGACCCTGTGCCCCCAGCCTGGGCCGAGGGGGGGGTTGGTGGCGGGGGGGGGGGGTTGGCTGTTGCCTGAAGAGTAACCGATACGTGTGTCGTCCCCCCCTTATTTAGGGCAGCTACTTCGCCTCGGACGACCTGAAGGTTTTGGTGCTGCGGTTCTTACAGCAGTGAGTGCCGGGGCGGGCGGGGGGGGCTGCCCCCTCCCCGCTTTCAGCCCCCCCCTCCCGCCCCGCTTAACCCCTTCCTTCAACACTCCCACCCCTTTCAACCCCCCTTTTCTACCCACCCCCCCTTTCCAACCTCCCCTTTCCACACGCCCCACGCCCCTTTTCAACCCCCCCACCCTCTTTCATCTCCCCAATTCCCTTTAACCCCCCCTTCAACACTCCCACCCCCCTTTGCCCTCCCCTTTAACCCCCCCCTTCAACACTCCCACCCCCCTTTGCCCTTCCCTTTAACCCCCCCCCTTTCACACATCCCCTCTCCCCCCCTCCTTTTGAACCCCCCTGCCCTCTTCCATCTCCCCAACCCCCTTTAACCCCCTCCACCCTCTTTTCCCCTCTCCACCGACCCTTTTCCACCCCCTTTCAACCCCCCCATCGCCCCCTCCCGTGCCCCCCCCCGCAGGTATTACTCCATTTATGACTCCAGCGACAGGCAGGGGCTGCTGGACGCCTACCACGACGGAGCCTGCTGCTCCCTCAGCATCCCCTTCGGGCCCCACAACCAACCCCGGTACGGCCCCCTCCCGCTGCCTCCCGGGGCGGGGGACAGCCCCCCAAACCCCAGCCGGGGGGTGGACGGGCGGCAGGACCCCCCCTTCACAGCCCCTCATCTTTGCAGGAACAGCCTCAACGAGTATTTTAAGGACAGCAGAAACGTGAAGAAGCTGAAAGACCCCAGTAAGTCCCTTCCTAAAGTGCTCGGGGGGGGGTATGGTGGGTCAGGGGGGGCCATGGGGTGTCTGGGGGGGGTGGGGGTGGTCTTAGTGTTCTTCTGTCGTTCCCTCCCCCCACCCCCAGCCATGCGCTTCAAGCTGCTCAAAACACACGCGGCTCAACGTGGTGGCCTTCCTCAACGAGCTGCCCAAGACACAGCACGACATCAACTCCTTCGTGGTGGACATCTGCGCCCAGACGGTGAGCGGGGGGACAGGGACACACTGGGGGGGGGGGACGGGGACACCTGGGGGGCGGGACGGGGACACACGGGGCTCCTTCGGGTCCCCCCCCCCAGCCCCGGCGCCATCCTGCCCCCCCTCACCCGGCCCCTCTCTTCCAGAACACGCTGCTCTGCTTCGCTGTCCATGGGATCTTCAAGGAAGGTGAGGGTCGACCCCTGTGTCCTCCTCCGTCCTCTTCTTCCTCCTTCCTCCTCCTCTTCTTCCTCCTTCCTCCTCCTCTTCTTCCTCCTTCTTTCCTCCCTCCTTCCTTCCTCCTTCTTTCCTCCCTCCTTCCTTTCTCCTTCGTCCTCCCTCCTTTCTTTCTCCTTCTTCCTTCTCCGCCTTCCTTCCTCGTTTTTCTTCCTCCTCCTCCTCTTTTGTTTCTCATTCTTCTTCCTCCTCCTCATTCTCTTTTCTTTCTCGTTCTTCTTCCCCCTTCCTTCCCCCTTCCTTCCCCCTTCCTTCCCCCTTCCTTCCCCCTTCCTTCCCCCTTCCTTCCCCTTCCTTCCCCCTTCCTTCCCCCTTCCTTCCCCCTTCCTTCCCCCTTCCTTCCCCCTTCCTTCCCCCTTCCTTCCCCCTTCCTTCCCCCTTCCTTCCCCCTTCCTTCCCCCTTCCTTCCCCCTTCCTTCCCCCTTCCTTCCCCTCTTCCTCCTCCTTCCTCCTCCTCCTTCCCCTCCTTCCTCCCACCACCTCCTCACCAGCCTTCCTCCCACCACCTCCTCTCCCTCTCTCCCACAGTGGATGGCAAATCCCGCGACTCTGTGCGCGCCTTCACACGGATGTTCATCGCCGTCCCGGCCGGCAACACCGGGTAGGTGATGGCTACCGGCCACCGGGCCTTCGGCACCGTCCCTCTTCCTCCTCCTGAGAGCTGCACGGAGGTGTCTCTGCGCGGGTGGGACGAGCGGAGACATCTTGGGCCGTTGTCACCCGCTTTTCCGTAAAATCAGGCTGGTTTGGGTCGAAGGGACCTTTAAAGGCCACCAAGTGCCACCCCCCGCCATGGGCAGGGACGTCTTCACTGGGCAACCTGGGCCAGTGTCTCACTGCCCTCAGAGTCAAGGATTTCTTCCTTTGATATGGTCTAAATCTCCCCTTTTTTATCTCAAACCCATTTCCGCTCATCCTGTCACCACAGGCCGTGTGGGACTCTGTCCCTGCCTTCCTTCTCAGCCCAGTTTCAGTAGCCACGGGCCACCAGAAGGTCTCCCTGGAGCCTTTTCCGGGCTGAACACCCCCAATTCTTGGCCTGTCCCCACAGCGGAGCTTCTACAACCCCCGTCCCCTCTCCAGCCCCACCATCCCCTCCCCACGGCGGAGCTTCTCCAGCCTCTGGGGGCCCCAGTGGCCTCCAGCAGGTCCCCGTCCTCCAGTTGGGTCGACGGTGGCCACCACTTGCCCCGTCGTCATCCCAGAAGGGACCCTCCAGGTGCTGGGTGGCCTTGGCGGTGCAGGAAGACGCCGGCCATAGTCCAAACCCTACCCCTCCCCCGGCCCCGTCTCTGTTTTGTCTTTCCGCAGGCTCTGCATCGTTAACGACGAGCTCTTCGTTAGGAACGCCACCACCGAGGAGATCCGCAAGGCCTTCCTCATGCCGGCCCCCACCCCCTCCTCCAGCCCCGTCCCCACCCTCTCGGCCGAGCAGCAGGAGATGTTGGCCGCCTTCTCCATGCAGTCGGGCATGAACCTCGAGTGGTCCCAAAAGTGAGTGTGTGTCACCCCCCCCAGCCCCTCCCCCACCCCCCTGCCCCTCCCCCACCCTCACCATCTCCCCTCTCCCGCCCCCACACCCTCCAGGTGCCTCCAGGACAACGACTGGGACTACGGACGGGCCGGGCAGGTCTTCACCCAGCTCAAGGTGGGTTTCTGGGGGGGGATCTCAGCCGTGTTCCCCTCCCGCCCCAGACCCCCCTGCTTCACCTGCCCCCCTCCCCCCCATTTCTCTTGCAGCTGGAAGGGAAGATCCCGGAGGTGGCGTTTCTCAAGTGAGCGGTGCCCGCCTCCGCCCCCACTTCGCTCTTCTCCCCCCCACCCCCCGCCCCCAACTTCCATCCCGGAGTTTTATTCCTCACCGTTTTGTAAATAAATCAATAAATCGACCCGTTTCGGCCTTGGGGACGCGCTGCGCCTTTAAGAGGGGGCGGGACGGCGCCGCGCCCGCCACAAAGATGGCGCCGGAAGTGGGGGGGGGGGGGGTGTCGGAGCGCGGGGATTGGTCGGCGGCAGGGGTGACCAGGAAGTTGATATAGAGTGACCCGGAAGTGGCGCAAGGGGGCCGCCATGGCGGCCGCCGGGGCGCGGGCGGCGGCGGCGGCCGCGCTGGAGGTGGCGGTTCCGCGGGACGTGGTGCTTTTCCGGCACGAACGGGGCCGGTTCTTCCGCCTGGCCGGTTTCTTCTGCGCGGGGCAAGGCCTGTTCTGGACCTACCTGGCTCATTTCGCCTTCACGGCCCTTCGTCCCGCCGCCGGACCCGGCCCCGACGATCCGCTCCGACCCCGCGATAACAAATGGCGGCTCGGCTTCACCGCCTCCTGCCTCACCCTCGGTACCGGCGGCGGGGGGCTGCGGGGCAGGACGGGAGGGGCCTTGGGGGTGGCGCGGGGGAGACTCGGAACGGAAGGGGGGGAGCTGTGGGGGGGGCCGGTGCACCGGGGACGGGGGCTTTGGCCGGGCCTTGGAGGGGCTCAGAACGGGCCTTGGGCCTGAGTAGGGAGGGACCTGGGGCACCGGAGAGGGGCTCGGAGAGGACCTTGGGGAACAGGGGGTCCTGGACCGGGGGGGGACCGGGGCACCATGGAGGATCCGGGGGAGCTGAGGGGGGCCCTGTGTACCGGGGGGGGCTGGGGAGGGGGACACCTGGGACACCAGAGCGGGGTTTGGAGCGGGACCGAGGGAGGTGGGGGGGGGTGCAGTGTACCGGGGGGGGGCTCAGAAAGGACCCGGGGGGAAACTGGGGGAGCAGGGTGTGCTGGAGCGGGACCAAGGGGTCTGGGGGGTGGCCCGGGGCACCGGAGGGGGCGGGAGTGGGGCTCAGCTCAGAATGGGCCTCGGGGAGCCAGGGCATGGGGGACCTGGGGCACTGGGGGGGGGCTGAGACAGGGACAGGGGGGGCTGGGACAGCAGAGGGGGACTTGGAGGACTCTCCAGGACACTGCAGGGGAGCCAGAGTGGCTTGAACTGGGCCCGGTGGCCACCCTGACCCTCCTGGTGGCCACCTTGACACACACCCCCCCGTCCCACTTCTCCCCCCTGGCAGGCTCTCTGATCGTGGCGGCTGGCATCCTGTTCCCCCTTCGCGCCGTCCGGCGGGTGACGTTGCTGCGGGGGGGCGCGGAGGTGGCCATCAGCACCCACGGGCCCCTGGGGCTGGGCCGGGGTCCCACCCTGACCGTCCCCTTGCGCCACGTCTCCTGCCGGGCCCATCGCTCCGAGGTGCCGGCCGCCCTCCCCCTCAAGGTGAAGGGCCGCCCCTTCTTCTTCCTGATGGACAAGGGGGGGCAGCTCTGCAACCCCCGGCTCTTCGACCTCACCGTCGGCGCCTACCGCAAGCTCTAGGGGTTTTTTTCGGGGGAGGGGACACACAACACAACAGGAACTTTGTCGCCTTGTCACCCCCCTTTGTCACATCCCAATAAAACCCTGAGCTGCCTGGCTGCGTTGTGGGGAGAAGGTGGGGGGATGCACACTCCCTTCCCCATTTTTTTGGTGTCTTGGGGCCCCCCCGGAGCTGCCGGGGGCAGTGGATGGAGGGACTGCGGCCCCACTGCTTCCTCCTCCTCTTCCTCCCCGCTCTTTCCCTTCCTTTCCTTCTTCTTCCTCCTCGCTCTTTCCTGTCTTCCTCCTCCCCCTTGCTCTTTTCCCTTCCCTCTTCCTCTTTCGTTTTCTTTATCTTCATCCTCTTCTTCCTCCCCACTTTTTCCATTCCGTCTTCCTTCTCCCTCTTCCTCCTTGCTCTTCCCCTTCTCTCTTTACCCTCCCTCTTGCCTTTTCCCTTCCCCCTTCCCTTCCCCCTTCCCTTCCTCCTTCCCTTCCTCCTTCCCTTTTCCTCCTCCCTCTTCCCTCTTCTTCTTCCCTTCCTCCTCCTCAGCCCTGCTCGTTTCCATGCTGAGCTTCATCTCATTCTTCATCGAGCCCAGGACCAAGCTCTTCCTTGTCCTCGACACCTTCGGCTGCATCCAGACCCTCTGCCAGCACCAATCCATGGCGAACCCCCTCACCCCCTTCCCCCGCCTCCTTACCCTCCCATTCCCACTGTCCCCTGCGATGGGGGGACCTTGGTGTTGTCCCGGCCATCCTCATCCTCATCCCTGGGACTGGAACACTCCACTGACATCCCCACCCCAGGGAGCCGATTTGGGGCATTTTGAGGCCATTTTGGAGCATATTGAAGCCATGCTGGAGCATTTTGAAGCCGTTTTGGTGCATTTTGAAGGCGTTTTGGGGCTTTGGCTGCTCCGGCGCTTCAGGACGCTGCTCAGCGCCCTTCCCCGTGGCAGGGGGTGGCCTTTGAGGTCCTTTCCCACCCAAACCAGTCCCCGACTCTGTGGTTCCTAATGTCCGGAGCCGTTAACGAACGGAAATAACGGGATTTAGACATGGGGTCCCTGGATCCCAGACAGGGGCTGGACCGGGAATGGCGTCCCCGGCCCCGCTTTGCCCCGTTCCAGTGCTCCCAGCCCTTCCTGCAGCCCCCGTCTGGGCGGAGACCCCCGAAACCCTTCGTTTTTCCACCCAAATCCCTCTCCGCCGGGCGGGCGGGGCGGGGGGCGCGGCGTATGCAAATGAAGGGGCGGGGAGTGACCATAAAGGGCTGTGTGAAGGGGCGGAGCATGCAAATAGGAACGTAAAAGTAGGCGGGGCATGCAAATCGCGGTGTGGGGAAGGAGGCGGAGCATGCAAATCGGGATGGTGAACGGGGCGGGGTATTCAAATCAAGGGGGGCGTGGCGCGAGAGAAAGGCGGCGAGGTTCATGCAAATAGAGGGTGTGGTTATGCTAAATAGAGACGGCAGTGTTTGAAAGGGATTGTGGGAGCTCCGGACGCGGAGGAATTCGGGTGCAGCGGGGCAGTTTATGCCCCAAAATCCGGACGGAACGTGCGGAAACGAGTGGGGGAAGGAGCGGGGAGCGCAGTAGAGGGGGGGGTACCGGCTGGGAGGGGGGGGTCAGCACGATGTCGGGGTGGGTGGTTGTCCATGGGGTGCGGTGGGTGCGGACTCTACAGTATCGCTTCTCGGCCTTTTGGCTAAGATCAAGTGTAGTATCTGTTCTTATCAGTTTAATATCTGATACGTCCTCGATGAGAGGACTTTATATTAAACGGATTTTTGGGCTCGGGAGTTGGACCCGGAGCTTGCTCCCTCCGCTCCGCGCATCGTCCCGGTATTGCAGTGCCTCCGGGAACGGTGCACCCCCACCCGGGGACCTTTCGCTGGTTAAAGACAGAATGAGAAGGGAGATGTCGTTTTCAGAATGCACTTCCCAGCCGTGACCTGAACAGGCGGCTCGATTGTTCCCTGCTCTGAGCGCAGCCACTCGGCCGAGCCACCGTGGGGGGAAAAAATAATAAAAACCACAAGAAAAAGGGGAAGGGAAAAAAAAAATCTCGCTCTTTTCGGGTTTAACCCCGAGGGCGGGTGTCCACGTCCTGCCCGGGAAGAGACCGCGGGGGCGGCCCATCCTCAGCTCGGAGCTGGGGAGGTGGAAGCCCCCACCCCGCCACGGGCAGTTTCCTTCCAGGCGGATTTCTCAAATGGTTAGGTACTAATGAAGGCACGTGTGTAATTAAGATCGGTGACTGCTGCGCTGGGATGGATAATGAAGGGATCCCAGCGCAGCCACGCGTGGGGTGGCCGGTAAGTGCCGAGTCTCATCGTGCGTGAGTGGATTCCGGGTCGGTGAAACGCCGGGATATCCCTGTCCGGAGCGGCGGGTAAAGAGAGATTTCCCAGCCCAGGTTAATTGCATCAACATCTCCCATCTGTCTTTAACCAGCCAAAGGTCCCCGTGGTGGGGGTGCACCGTTCCCGGAGGCACTGCAATACCGGGACGATGCGCGGAGCGGAGGGAGCAAGCTCCGGGTCCAACTCCCGAGCCCAAAAATCCGTTTAATATAAAGTCCTCTCATCGAGGACGTATCAGATATTAAACTGATAAGAACAGATACTACACTTGATCTTAGCCAAAAGGCCGAGAAGCGATACTGCATAGTCCGCACCCACCGCACCCCACGGACAACCACTCACACCGATGTCGCGGTGACCCCCCTTTGCCGATACCCGCCCCTTCGCTGCGCTCCCCGCTCTTCCCCCCACTCGTTTCCGCACGTTCCGTCCGGATTTTGGGACACCGACCCCCGCCGCCCCCCGAATTCCCCCTCAGCGGGGTGTCCCGGCGTCCCCCTGGAGGTGCCTGGTGAACTGATTTGCATAGACACGCCCCGTACCCTTGGCCACGCCCCTCCGCCCTCCTCTGCCTTCTCGCGTCTGGTTTTTTTTTTTTTCGCTCTTCTTTTCTCTTTAATTTTCTTTTCTCTTTAGGTTTTTTTTTTTTTTTATAGAATCGTAGAATGTGTCGGGTCGGAAGGGACCCTTAGAGGCCGCCTAGTCCAGCCCCCCGCAGAGGGCAGGGACGGCTTCAGCTACATCAGGTCGCTCCGAGCCCCGTCCAGCCCGGCCTTGAACCCCCCCCAGGAACGGTGCACCCCCCACGGGGACCTTTTGCTGGTTAAAGACAGAAGGATCGAGCTCCTGCACTTCACCGCGGTCGTCGCTCCGATCCCCTGCCGTGGCCACCGTGGTCTCCGCTCCGCCGGAGGTGACTCTCCGCTTCCCTCGCTACCGGCTGCGGGAGGTACCGGCGGCGGGTCCCGCTTCTCGCCGGCCCGAGGAGACCAAGGGCACCGCCGAAGGAGCCCCAAAACCGGGGCTGTTGTTGCCGCCGCTGCTCCCGTTCCTCCCCCGGGGGTCCCTTTGCCGGGGCTTTTCCCACTTTTTGGGGAGTTTTTTTTCCTGCCCGGCGCTGGGTGGGCGCAGACCCGCCCCCGCCCCAGGACGGAGGGGACCGAGGTGTGTTTGTGGGGGGGTTTATATCCGAAAAGAGGAGAGAAAAGTTTTGGCGACCAAAACAACCCGGTTTTCGGGGATGCAAGCCCAGGGCGACAGGCCCGTGCCCGGTCCTGCTGGCCACGCTGTTGCTAATAGAAGCCAGGATGCCGTTGGCCACCTCGTGGCTCATCTTCAGCCCGTTGTTCCGTCCCCTTCTGTTATTCCGCCCTTTTTAAAACCCGGGGGGGGTCCCCCAGCACCCGAGGGGAGGCCACGGCAGGGCCGAGCGCGGCGCAACGAGCCCCTCGCTGGCGTTTGAAGCCCCCCACGCCGGGAGGGGGGGGTTTGTCCTCTGGGCTGGGGTCCCGTGAGCTGCTGGAAGCCACAAACACCCCGCCACCACCCCGAGACGTTCCTGCAGGGGAAACCGGACCGGAACGAGGGGAGAAAACAGGAGAAAGGAGAGGAGGAAAAATAGGTGAAAAGAGGAGAGAAAAGGGGAGAAGAAAGAGGAGAGAAAATAGATGAAAAAAGAAGGAGGAGAGAAAAAAGATGAAAAAAGGAGGAGAGAAGAGGGGGGAGAAAAGAGAGGAGAAAAAGGAGAAAATCAAAGCGAGGAAAAGCTGCTTGGAAGCCGCCGCGCTGCTGGAAAGCCACGACATAGTGGCCGTTGCTGAAACCCGGTGGGACGAATCCTGCGACTGGAACGCGGCTATCGACGGCTACGGGCCGTTCCGAAGGGACGGGCGAGGAAGGGGGCACGGGGGTGTTGCCCTCTACGTCAAGCAAGGGACGGAGCGTGGAGGGATGTCCCTGAAGAACAGCCAAGAGGAGGCCGAAAGCTTATGGGTGGGAGTCAGGGGCCGAGGCGACGCGGGGAACCTGGCGGTTGGTGTCCACCACAGGCCGCCCGATGAAGGGGAACCGGCTGGTGAAGCCGCCTTCCCCCAGCTCCAGGAGGATACGTGCCAGACCAGGAGCCTAATCGGGACCCTGGATTTTAGGAAAGCAAACCACCGGCTCTTCAGGGAGTTAGTCACTAGGAGCCTCCCCCCCCGCCAGGAAACGGTCCTCGGGGACGAGGGGGGGACAGAACGGAGGTGGCAGATCTCCAAGGGCGCTTTCCATGGAGCACAAGAGCTCTCGATCCCCAGGTGGAAGAAATCAAGTAAGAAAGGGAGGAGGCCGGCAGGGCTGAGCTGGGACCTGCTGGTCACGCTAAAGGGCAAGAAGGAACTGCAGGGGCAGAGCAAGCGGCACCAGGTGCCCTGGGGAGAGTATGGGGACGCTGGTGAGATGCGCCCCCAGAGTCCTGAGGGAATTGGCTGGTGGAGTTGCCAAGCCGCTCTCCGCGATATCTGAAGAGTCACGGCAGTCAGGGGAAGGCCCTGGCGACTGGAAAAAGGGACACATTGGTCCCATTTTTAAAAAGGGTAGAAAGGAGGACCCTGGGAACTGCCGCCCTGTCACCTCTGTGACAGGGAAGATCACGGAGCAGATCCTCCTAGAGGCTCTGCTGAGGCACATGGGGGACAGGGAGGTGATTCGAGGCAGCCGGCGCGGCTTCACTGGGGCGAGTCCTGCCTGAGCACCCTGGTGGCCTCCCACAGCGGAGTGACCGTGTCGGTGGACAAGGGGAGAGCAACGGACGTCGTCCGTCTGGACGTCAGCAAGGCCTTTGACACGGCGCCCAACACAACGTCCTTCTCTCTAAGTTGGAGAGATACGGATTTGATGGGTGGGCTGTTCGGTGGACGAGGAACTGGCTGGATGGTGGCACCCAGAGGGCGGTGGTCAATGGCTCGACGTCCGGATGGGGAGGGGTGACAAGTGGTGTCCCTCAGGGAGCCGTGCTGGGACCGGGGCTGTTCAACGTCTTCGTCGATGACGTGGACAGTGGGATCGGGGGCACTCTTGGCACGTTTGCCAACGACACCAAGCTGAGCGGTGCGGTCGATGTGCCAGAGGGACGGGATGTCACAAACCTGATGAAGAACGACTGAGGGAGCTGGGGTTGTTCAGCCTGGAGAAGAGGAGGCTGAGGGGAGACCTCATCACCCTCTACAACTCCCTGAAAGGAGGGTGTAGAGAGATGGGGGCTGACCTCTTCTCCCTGGTGACAAGTGATAGGACGAGGGGAAACGGGTTCAAGTTACGTCAGGGGAGGTTTAGATTAGATATTAGGAAACATTTTTTCACTGAAAGGGTTATTAAACATTGGAACAGGCTGCCCAGGGAGGTGGTGGATTCACCATCTCTGGAGGTGTTTAAAAAAAGGGTAGATGGGGCACTGAGGGACGTGGTTTAGAAGCGGCTTTTGTCAGGGTAGGTTAAAGGTTGGACTCGATGATCTTAAAGGTCCCTTCCAACCTCAGCGATTCTATGATTCTACGATTCTATGTCGTCCAGAGGGACCCGGACGAGCTGGAGAGGTGGGCCCGAGCGAACCTTAGGAAGTTCAAGAAGGCCAAGTGCGAGGTCCTGCACTTGGGTGGGGACAACCCCCGTTATCAATCCAGGCGGGAGGACGACGGGACAGAGAGCAGCCCTGCGGAGAAGGACTTGGCTGGGGGGGGTGGTCCTGGTGGATGGGAAGCTGGATGTGAGCACGCAATGTGTTCTCGCGGCCCAGACGGCCGATGGCATCCTGGGCTGCGTCAGGAGAAGCGCGGCCAGCAGATCTGGAGAGGGGATTCCGACCCTCTGCTCCGCTCTGGTGAGACCCCACCTGGAGTCCCGCCTCCAGCTCTGGAGCCCTCGGCACAAGAAGGACACGGAGCTGTCGGAGCGGGGCCGGAGGAGGCCACGGAGATGATCCGAGGGCTGGAGCCCCTCTGCCGTGAGGACGGGCTGAGAGAGCTGGGGGGGGTCTGTCACGTCCCACCCCCAGGAAAGAGCAGGGGTAAGTGACTTCAGATTCGTAAATTAACAATGGTGTGGACTAAGGTGAGATAAATCTCCAGGTGCATATAGAACCATTCAGGAGCTTCCCAAAATGGTTAGTGTAGGCCTTAACGAGTCCACGATAATTGGTTGGGTGTATAACGAACGATGGCAAGCGGCGGGGTGTGCGTCGCGGTGCGGAACAACGGGGATCGGGCCACTTCTGGCAAGCGGCGCTTAAGGTCGTTACTTCGCAACTCTAACCGTTACTTAACAATTCTGAGAGAAAAGAGAAACTGAGGGAACAGAGAAAGGAAAAGACGGAGAAAAAGACAGAGAGAAAGAGATCGCCGGTCCTGGTTCCAGCGCCTTTTTCAGGGAATCTTCCCAGGCACAATCTTCTTTCTTGGGAAGAACCTTCCCAGGCACAATTTTCTTCTATTTTTTCTTCTTTGTTCCCCCGAGGGGCACTTATTTGCCCCGTTTACGTTTGCGGAATGAGCACAGTCCGCCCCCGCCCTTGCCAGGGACAGCCTGGTCTCAGGTTTCTCCCTTCTCCCGGGTGACGTGTGCCGTGATTTGGGTGGCGAGAGACGCGTGCCACGGTCGCACGTGTTTAGCGCGCTCTCTATAACCTTCATGAGCGCATGCAGGGGTGTGCGCTTTCCCGCGCGTTCCGCGGATAACGAAGCAGAGGTCGCTCATTGGACACAACGGCCTGGAGAGCTGAGAACTAGCGAGCTCGGCGCACGAGTGGCAGAACCCTCCTGTCCTCACGAGACGGTTCTCCCACACGTCTGGGCGCCAGAAGCTTGAGCCTCATCGGCTCTTTGGAGGCCGGGCCTGCGTTATTTATTTCCTTGAGCGTGTCTGAGGGTTCCACCGAAGGCTTGGGGGGGCTCCTGCCCCTCGGCAGGGAATTACAGTCCGTCCCTTACACCACCCCGTGGGCCAAACGCTCCAAGGTTTTCTCCGACCATTGTGGTCTGAACATAGTGTATAAGGTACTGGGGAAAGAAAAGAGAGAGAGAGAGAGATCATAATTTCTGTAAGGCCTAGAATTAAATCCCACCATGTCGCAAGGCCGATATTTACAAGGCATTTTCTCCAGCCCGTCACTCCTAAGGATTCCAAGACGGAGCACGACCATGAGAGTGGACGGTAGGAGTAAAGAGAACAAACACGTAGTCATACCTCACATGACAGCAATCCCTGCCATTAAGAATATAAATCCCATCAACAAAACAATTCCAATCGGTACCAGCCACTTTCCCCACCCCGTGGGTCCCAAAGTCTGCAAAAGAGACGGGATCCGCGGTCCAGGACTCAGTCCGTCGAACCGATCCTTCGGTTGGAGCGACCGGAACGATTCTCTGGTCTTATCCGTGACTTCATTCATCCTTGCACGGGCTTCTCCTACGGCGGTGGTGGCGTTGTGGGTGGTGAGAGAGCGTTCGCTGTCAGCCGGATTTGGCGTGCCACACACTCCTCCTTCTTCAGGCGCCAGCAAGTGCAACGCTAATTGGTTTTGGCGCGTCATCTTGGAGGCTTCTTGTGCATTTAATCCTCCAAAAGCACATCTAAACGTATTTAACTGAGAATACGACTTACTAGAACCGTTGGTTAAGGACTGATAACAAATTTGGTTCCATAAATATTCTCCAACAGAATTGCTCGGAAGTGGATACAAAAGCCCTGGAGTGTCAAAATCCGCGCCCTGTTACTTTTCCGCGGTCGACCCTCCTTCTGGTCAAGAAAAAGGGGGTCTTTGAATTATTTTCAATATTTTTGTGAGATTTAGACTCATCGTTGTAGATTTGGACTCTTCCGTTGCGGAACTAGGGAGGGCGACGCGCGTCCCCTAGTCCGTGCGGTTCCAAACGCGCATAAACCTTTGCGTCGGCTCCTGGGCCAAAACTGGGGTCCGGATTTACGACGGGCTGAGGCGAGATTGTACCTCCGCTGAGTAGGAATACAAACTTCTCCCGCTGCCCACACACGTACGCCGCTGGGAGTCCGCAGGGTTTATATCCCTTTTAAAAATAAAAAACAATCGCAATACAGTGAGGGAAAGGTTAAGGCGGCAAGAGTTGGGTCGTTCTGTGGCGCGTCTCTGAGAGGTCCACGCAAAAGGAGCGGATTCATACAACAGGAGACAGCGGGAGACAAAAAGTTGTGCCTTGTTTTGTTTTTTCTTCCTGACCCCCCCCCACCGCCCTCCCCCACCCGTTTTTTTTTTTTCTTTTGTTTTCTGGCGTGTTTTTAGGTTGCTGCCATCCCACTGGATTTCCTGAGGGGTCAATTTCTTTCGTTTTTTTTTAACACACTCGAATGAGCTTCTCAGTTCCTTCGGCCGACAGCAGATTCCTAACCCCGACGTTCTTCGGGTGGGGTTCAAACGGAGCCGGGGGGGCGGGGGGGGGAAGTTTTACGAGCGCTTTTGGGGGGGGGGGTTCCCTCCTCCTCCGTCTGCCGCGCGTGTGGCAACAGCGACCTAACCGCGCGCCGCTTCCGCGCTGCGGACCGATGGGCTGTTGCCGGGCGATTCTCCCGGCTGTGGCAGGCGCTGACGCCGTGGAGGAGCCCGCGTTGGCGATCGGATGCCGGTAATCAGCTGTCAGTTGCCATTTCCCACGGGGGATTGGCCACACCAGGGAGTTACAGGGCGCGCGTGTGGGGATGATCGCCCCTTGCTGTCGTACTTCGGCTGTCGCCGGGACCATCCCTTCCCTCGCTCCCGGGGCCTGGCGTAGGGCTCTACGGGAACCGTTCTGGAGAGGGGAGCTGCAGGCGCCTGCTGTAAAAGTTTCCCAGGGACAGCAGGGAGCCCAAATTTCCATTCCCTTCCTTTTGAATCCACCCAGGCTCGTCCCCTTGAAAGACCAAGTCCCAAGATATTCATGGGGAAGGTTCCCAAAATCACGAGAGCCTTCGCTGCAGTTTCATTTCCGGGTAACCAGCGCTTAACCTGGGGCCGTTGGCTGCGGCTTAGAGTTTCCAAAAACATCTGTAACCCAAATCTGTTTTTTTTTTTAATCATGGCGCTCAGCAACATCTGCTCGGAGTGCCGAGACCTGAGCGCCGGTGTCCACTAAAAACATAACTGGGGTTTTAAAAGGGCCAAGGTAATGAAAAAGTCTCCTCCGCTATTGTCCGTGAGCCGCCTCAGGTGAACGCACCGGCCGTCCCCCGGCTCACTCACGGCGCCTCCAGTTTCCCGATTTGAGATCAATCGAGTCCTCCTCAGGGGCAGCTGGTATCCGAGGGACGGTTAGCACCGTCTTGCCATGTTTCGTTTCTGCTTCGCCTTTCTCCTGGAGAAGAGAAGGCTCCGGGGAGACCCTGGAGCCCCTTCCAGTCCCTCAAGGGGCTCCGGGAAAGCTGGGGAGGGACTCTGGAGCAGGGAGGGGAGCCGTGGGACAAGAGACAGGGGTTTTCAGGTAAAAAAGGGGAGATTTAGGTGAGGTATCAGGAAGAAATTCTTGGCTCTGAGGGGGGTGAGCCCCTGGCCCAGGTTGCCCAGAGAAGCTGTGGCTGCCCCAGCCCTGGGGGGGTTCAAGGCCGGGCTGGACGGGGCTCGGAGCGACCTGATGTAGCTGAAGCCGTCCCTGCCCTCTGCGGGGGGCTGGACTAGGCGGCCTCTAAGGGTCCCTTCCGACCCGACACATTCTACGATTCTATAAAAAAAAAAAACAACTAAAGAGAAAAGAAAATTAAAGAGAAAAGAAGAGCGAAAAAAAAAAAACGAGACGCGAGAAGCCAGAGGAGGGCGGAGGGGCGTGGCCAAGGGTACGGGGCGTGTCTATGCAAATCAGAGCGCCGGGCACCTCCAGGGGGACGCCGGGACACCCCGCTGAGGGGGAATTCGGGGGGCGGCGGGGGGTCGGTGTCCCAAAATCCGGACGGAACGTGCGGAAACGAGTGGGGGGAAGAGCGGGGAGCGCAGCGAAGGGGCGGGTATCGGCAGAGGGGGAGTCACCGCGACATCGGTGTGAGTGGTTGTCCGTGGGGTGCGGTGGGTGGTGGAGGTGCAGTATCGCTTCTCGGCCTTTTGGCTAAGATCAAGTGTAGTATCTGTTCTTATCAGTTTAATATCTGATACGTCCTCGATGAGAGGACTTTATATTAAACGGATTTTTGGGCTCGGGAGTTGGACCCGGAGCTTGCTCCCTCCGCTCCGCGCATCGTCCCGGTATTGCAGTGCCTCCGGGAACGGTGCACCCCCACCCGGGGACCTTTTGCTGGTGAAAAATAGATGTGAGACACAGTTAACCTGGGCTTGGAAATATTTCTTTATCCCCCGCTCCGGACAGGGATATCCCGGGGTTTCACCGACCCGGAATCCATTCACGCACGATGAGACTCGGCACTTACCGGCCACCCCACGCGTGGCTGCGCTGGGATCCCTTCATTATCCATCCCAGCGCAGCAGTCACCGATCTTAATTACACACGTGCCTTCATTAATACCTAATCATTTGAGAAATCCGCCTGGAAGGAAACTGCCCGTGGCGGGGTGGGGGCTTCCACCTCCCCAGCTCCGAGCTGAGGATGGGCCGCCCCCGCGGTCTCTTCCCGGGCAGGACGTGGACACCCGCCCTCGGGGTTAAACCCGAAAAGAGCGAGATTTTTTTTTTTCCCTTCCCCTTTTTCTTGTGGTTTTTATTATTTTTTCCCCCCACGGTGGCTCGGCCGAGTGGCTGCGCTCAGAGCAGGGAACAATCGAGCCGCCTGTTCAGGTCACGGCTGGGAAGTGCATTCAGAAAAGAATTATCTCCCTCTTCATTCTGTCGTTAACCACTGAAAGGTCCCCGGGTGGGGGTGCACCGTTCCCGGAGGCACTGCAATACCGGGACGATGCGCGGAGCGGAGGGAGCAAGCTCCGGGTCCAACTCCCGAGCCCAAAAATCCGTTTAATATAAAGTCCTCTCATCGAGGACGTATCAGATATTAAACTGATAAGAACAGATACTACACTTGATCTTAGCCAAAAGGCCGAGAAGCGATACTGCACCTTCCGCACCCACCGCACCCCACGGACAACCACTCACACCGATGTCGCGGTGACTCCCCCTCTGCCGATACCCGCCCCTTCGCTGCGCTCCCCGCTCTTCCCCCCACTCGTTTCCGCACGTTCCGTCCGGATTTTGGGACACCGACCCCCCGCCCCCCCCCGAATTCCCCCTCAGCGGGGTGTCCCGGCGTCCCCCTGGAGGTGCCCGGCGCTCTAATTTGCATGGACACGCCCCAGATCGCTGTAGCCCCGCCCCTCGCCGGCTCCGGTCACTTTTCTCTCCTTTCATCCTTTTCCCCCTTTTCTCTCCTTTCTCCTCTTTATTCTCTTTTCGCTCCTTTTCTCCTCCTTTTTCTTCTCTTTTTAATGCTGTCTTTTCTCCTCTCTTTTCTTTTCACTCCTTTCTCCTTCTCCTTTTCTTTCTTCTTTTCTCCTTTTTAATTTTTCTCTTCTTTCTCTCCTTTCGCCTTTTCTTTTTTTCCTCCTTCTCTCTCCCCTTTTTTCTTATTCTCGCTCCTCTTTTCTCCTTTGTTCTCTTTTCCCCCTCTTTTCTCCTCTCCTTTCCCTCCCCTTCTCTTCTTTATTCTCTTTTCTCCTCTTTTCTCTCCTCTTTTCTCTTTTTTCCTTTTTTCCCTCCTTTTCTCCCCCTTCCCTTCCCCTCCTCTCCCAACACGGTGCTGCCGCTCCAGCCAGAGCCGGACCCTGATGTGGGAGAAGGGGCTGGAGCAGCCGAGAAGGGGCTGAGGAAGCCGGGGATGGGGGGGCTCAGCCTGGGGAAAAAGGGGCCGAGGGGGGACCCTCTGCTCCCTCCAAGGCCCCGAAGGAGCTCAGAGAGCGAAACCTCTTGTCACAAGCGACGGCACGGAAGGAAACGGCCCCCGGTCGCGCCGGGGAGGGTTATCTGGGAGACGGGGAAGAATTTCTTCCCCCCAGGGGCTGCCCAGGGAAGGGGTCGAGTCTCTGGAGGGAGCTGAAGGACGTCGGGGACAAGGGACAGGGGTTAACGGTGGGACTCGACGCTCTGGAAGCTCTTTCCCACCCTAAACCATCCCCCGACTCTGTAACAGAAGAAATCAGGACAGAACAGGCTGAAATATTTGGGTTGGGAGGGACGGACCCCGCTCGTCTCCCCCCACCCGCCTGGGGGCTGACCCAAAGCCGACGCCGGATCTTCAGGGAAATGTAAGAAATAAAAACCTCATGGGGGGGGGCGAAGACAGAGCCCTGAAAGTCATTTCTGTTCCTCACTCCCCTCCCCGGCTCGCTGCTTTCCTGAACTCTCCTTCTTTTCCCTTTTTCTCCCCCGAAATCCAGCCGCCTCCCCCGCCCCGACTCAACAGGACCCACCTGCCCCCGGAGAGCCCACGCGGGGACACGACTGCAAAACAAACCTTTTACTGCCAAAAATAAAACCCTCTCAAGAGACAGAACCCCCCGCCACGTCCCCTCCGTTCTGGGGCTCCGTGCCCCCCGCCGGCCCCCAGCCCAGGCGCCGCCGCACCGCGCCGGGCAGAAAACTCTGCAAAAAGTGAAAAAAGTCCCGAAAAAGCGGCCCGGGGGGGGTTGGGGAGGGGACCAGGCGCAGGAGGACCCGCGTCTCCCGCCGGGTGGTGGCCGGGCGGGCGCTGGCCTCGAATTGCAGCAGCGGCTGCGGCGTCCCCTCGGCGTCCCCTCGTCCCACGATGGTCTCCGAAACCTTCTGCTCCAGCTCCAGGGAGTCGCCCTCCGGCTCCTGGGCATCGTCCCCGTGACGCAGCTGACGGCGGACGCGGCGTCGTCCCGTCCACACGCGGTGCCGGACGGCGCAGCTCCAATTCGCCACCGCCGCCTCCTCGGGGACGTTGGGACGCGGTTTCTTCCCGCCCGGGAGCGCGGAGCCGTTTGTCACCTCCGACCGGTGACGCTTGGAACCCACCACCGCCGTCTCCTCCACGTCCGGCTCCGCGTCTTCCTCGGATGGCGCCGAGTCCTCCGGGATCCCGCATTCCTCGTTGGAAGCTCTCGGCGTCTTCCCGGCGGCGCAGTCGCACTTGAGAATGTCCCTCAGCACGAAGGCGATGGCGGCACAGACCTCCCAAAACCAAGGACCGCGACCAGCGAGCTGCCGGCAGCCGCCGGCGACATCCAAAGGGATGGAAATGAGGAAAACGCCGGCGTTGCCCGCTCCCGGCTCTACCGCGCCGGGTTGGAAGAGCCGCGTCAGCCCCCAGGCGCGGCCTTTGCTGGATTTGCGGCAGTATTGCAGGCTGCGGCAATATTTGGCGGCGGCGCGACAGCAGTGGCCGAAACGGGCGGCCGTTTTCTCGTTGACGTTGGCCGCCACGTTGTGGCTCAGCTCGAAGGGGTCCTGCAGGTTGAAGGGTCCCAATTTCAAGCCCTCGGGGACGTCGGGGGACGGCAGCGGCAGCGCTCGACCCTCCCGCAGCGAAATGACCTGCCCCGCCAAGTCGAAATCCCCCAAAACGTGGAAAAATTGGGCCAGCAGCGAACCTGGGCGGGGGGAGAGAGAGGGGTGAGTAGCCGGGATTTGGGGACGCCCCCCCCCTGGCCCCCACAGTGTCCACCCCCCGACACAGTGTCCACCCCCCGACAAGCCCGGCCCTCACCGGGACTCTCGGTGTTGGTGCTGGGCTCCAGCGACGCCGCGTCCCGGGGGAAGCTGCAGTCCCATCCGCCCACCACGGCGCGGTCCTCATCCCCTGCAGCGAGAAAAGCGACGCTAAGAAGAGGGGCCCCCCCCCGCGAAAGGGGGACAAAGGGACAGAGAGGGGGACGTTACCTGCCACGTCACGCAGCCGGGCGACGGTGGGGAGCACGGGGGGGCTGCGGGTCTGCAGGAAAAAGAGCACCAGCAGCGTCAGGGCGTAGTTGTTGAGGAGGGGACCTCCCCCAGAGGGGTTTCCTGCGGGGGAAAAGATGGCGTCAGAGCCACGCCGTCACCTACCGAGGGGACACAACCTCGCCGCGAAGGCCGTCACCCGCCGAGGGACCGAGGAGGACACCCCCCCCGGGACGTTGTCACCCGCTGTCACCTGCCAGGCCCTGCTGCTTGGCCCAGAGCCGCACGGCGTAGACCAACGGCCGCACGCGTTCGTCCGCCTCGGCGCAAAGCTGCAGGAAGCGGGTGTTGAGGAGCGCCAGCCTGCGGGGACGGTGGCATGAGGGGACAAGGACACGTCACCGGAGCCAGGGAGAGGAACCCTCCCCGCCACATCCCACCCTCCCCCCGGACCTGTTGTCGATGGAGATGTCACCCGCCAGCCCCGATTGTTTGTGACAAAACTTAACGACAGGCCGCCGGGCGGTGGGGACGGCGCGGACCCGGCGGACGCCCGGCACGCAGCGTCGCAGCACGGTGGCCACCAGCTCCAACACCTCCGGCGCCGGCGTCACCGCCAGGTCGATGTCGCTCAGGATGGAATCCTCGGAGGCGGGAAGGTCTCGAGTGGCCGCCGCCTGGAGGGATTTGGTGGGTTCCAGGTCCAGGAGAAGGTCAAGGTCGCAGCCGTGGGCGTCGAAGCCGTTGACGGAGGAGCCGAAGGGCAGCACGGCGCAGCCTGAGCGGGGAAAAGAGGGAGGCGAGTGCGTGAGGAACGCGGCCCTGTCACACGAGGGACGCGGTGGTGATGGCCCAGGCTGGCCCGAGGGACGTGAGACACGAGGAATGGGGCCGGGGGGGGCCGGGGCGGGGGGGCGCTCACCGGGGAAGAACTCGGTGAAAACCTCCTGGAAGAGCGTCACCAGGAGGTGCCGCACCCGGCGCTCGGCCTCGCTCAGCTCCAGCAGCTCCACCAGCCGCGACATTTGGGTGTCCACCTGCGAGGAGACCTGTCACCGGCCAGCCTGGGACGCTTCCCCTCCCCCTGTCCCCCCCCGGCAACGTCCCCAGGGTCACCCACGGTCCCCAGTGTGTTCCCACACCCCTGGGAGACACTTGGGAGCCCCCAAAACCCCTGGAACCCTCCCAAATCTCCAGGACACCCCCAAACCCCTAGAAGGGCCTCCAGACGCCCTCCCAAATCCCTGGGATCCCTCCCCAAATCCCCAGGAGAGCCCCGGGAACCCCCCAAATCACCAGGGCCCCCCCCAGGTCCCCAGGATCCCTCCCCAGATCCCCAGGAGAGCCCCAGGAACCGCCCCAAATCCCTGGGATCCCTCCCCAAATCCCCAGGAGAGCCCCGGGAACCCCCCAAATCACCAAGGCCCCCCCCCCCCCCCGTCCCCAGGATCCCTCCCCAAATCCCCAGAAGAGCCCCAGGACCCCCCCAGTCGAGCTCCGGGATCCCCCTAAGTCCCCAGGATCCCTCCCCAGATCCCTGGGAGAGCCCCAGGAACCCCCCCAAACCCCTGGGACCCCTCAAGGGGGTGCCTGTCGCGCCCCCCCCACAAGCCCCCACTCACGTCTGAGGCCTGCCAAAGCTCCTGCTCCAGCCGGGCCGGGCCGAGGGGCTCCCGGCGGGGGCTGCGCCCGGAGGGGGGCCCGTAAACGAACCCCTTTTGCTCCCGGGGCCGGACGCGGAGCCGGTGCCCGTCCAGGTGGTGCCGGGGCTCCGCCAGGGCCCGCTCCCGTCCCGCCGCCTCCCGCAGCTCCACGATGGCGTAAGCGCCCTAAAACCGGGGGGTGGAGAAACACCGTCAGCCCCTCCCGGTACCTCCGGTGCGTGTGTCCCCCCTCCCCCGGGGTCGCCCCCACCTTCTCTTTGTCCATCACGACCGTCGCGACATCGCCGTAGGTACGGAAATAGTCGGCGAGTTCCGCGCCTGAGGTGCCGCGGGCGAAACCGGTAACGAAGAGGCTCCGTTGTTCCTGGGCCCGGCGTTCGGCCCGCAGAGCCCGCAGCCGCTGGTGCTTCTTCCCCCGGAGGTGCTCCGCCAAGCTCGGCCCTGCACCGGGGGGAAAGGCAGCGCCGGTAACCGGTAAACCGCAGCCCGCCCCCCCCCCCGGCAACTTCGATGGCCGCCACCGGAGACGACCTCCCCCCCGCACTCACGGTTGGCGGCAGAGACTTGGCACAAGCGGCAGCGGAATCCGCCCCGAGGTTGAGACTCCACGTCGGGATCTGCTACCGGGTCGGGGAGGAGACCGGGAACGGTACCGGCACCGGGGAGCGGGTCGGGAACCGCGTCCGTATCTGGGCCGGAGCTGGGGTCTGTCTTCAGGCCGGTGTCCGCCTCCGTGGCTGGGCAGGAGCCGGTACTAGTACCGGCGACCGGGCCGGGATCCGCTTCTGGGCCGGTGTCCGCGTCCGTGGCTGGACTGGAGCCCGTGCCGGTACCGAGAACCAGGCCGGGACCCGCCTCCACGGCTGGGCCGGGGCCGGTGTCGACGTCCGTGGCTGGGCCGGGGCCGTTACCGGTACCCGCCATGTCCGCGGCACCACCGGCGTCCTCCCACTCCCGCTTCTCTCCACAACTTCCGCCGGAAGTAGCCCGTCCCATCTACGTCCCCCAAAGAACTTCCGCCAGAAGCGACTCGCACCCACCTAGCTCCCCCGGAAACGCGACCCGACAGAAACGTTCCGCCCGCCGGTATCTCCCCCCCCAGTAACTCCCCCCTCGCCCGGTGCCGCTTTTTGGACCCCGGTGAAGAAAAATCGTCGTTTTTGTTTATTTCCTGGCGCTACAGAACCGGGACAGCCCGAGATACAAAACCGGGGGGGTTGGGGGGCGGGGGACGTTGCTCCACGTACAAAAGGGGCCCGCGGCAGGGGTGGGGGGTGTAAAAGGGCAGGGGGGGGCACCGGACCGGCACCGGGACCCCCCCCTCCCCCGGCGGATATTTCTATGGAAATAAAAAAAATACAAAAGGGGCCCGGCCCGGTGACGGCGGGGGGGGTGAGGGGTGTCAGTCCTCGAGGACGATGGGCTCCGAGGTGCTGGCGGGGTGGGGGGGCGCGGGGGGGGGGCAGGGACCCTCCCCCCGGCCTCAGGGGGGGCCCCGGTTTCACCTTGAGGGGGAGGTTGGGGCGGCGGGCGGCCCGGCGGAGCTCCAGGTGCGTCAGCGCCTTCCGCAGCGCCCTGGCGGGGAGGCGGGGGCAAAAAACGGGGAGGGTGGTTGGAAGGGACACCCCCACTCTGCCCTGTGGGCCCCCAGATCGACCCCCCAACCCCCGCCCCATGATCCCCCTAGAATCCCAAGCCCCCCCCTTCTGACCCCCTTGTCCACCCCACAGCACTGCCCTCTCCACCACATGGCCCTCCCCATATGTCTCACCCCCTTCACCTCATGGCCCTGTGGACCACCCCCCCCCGCCCCACAGCCACCCTCTGTCTGCCCCACGGCCACCCCAGATCCCCCTCTCTACCCTTCAACCGCCCCCTCCTCTACCCCCCCTCAGCCCCAGCTGCAGCCCTGCGCCCCAGACCCCATAGCCCACTTCCAAGCCCTCATAGCCCCCCCTGCCAGACCCGGTAGCCCCCTCCCAGACCCTGTAGTCCCCCCTCCAAGCCCAGTAGCCCCCTCCCCAGACCCCATAGACCCCTGCCCCAGGCCCCATAGCCCACTCCCAGACCCCTTAGCCCCCTCCCACATCTCTTAGCCCCCTCTCCAGAACCTGTAGTGCCCCCCCAGTCCCCAGAGCCCTTAGCCCCCTCCCAAATCCCCATAGCCCCACTCCTGCACGCCATAGCCCCCTCTCCAGGCACTTGTAGCCCCCTCCCACATCTCTTTAGCCCCCTCCCAGACCCCACAGACCCCTGCCCCAGGCCCCATAGCCCACTCCCAGACTCCATAGCCCCCTCCCAAACCCCGTGGTCCCCTCCCAAGTCCCCACAGCCCCCTCCCCACACCCCGTAGCCGCCCCCCCCGGCGAACCTGGTGTCCTTGGTGGCCACAAAGACGACGGGGTTGGGGGCGTCCGCCGGGTTCAGCTTCTGCCTCTTGCTGGCGGGGGGAGGCCCAGCGCGCAGCCCCGCCGCCAGGGGGCGCCCGTTGGCCGAGAAGGGGAGGGCCCCGCCCCCGACCTGGGCGGCAGCGTCAGGCCCCGCCCCTCGGCCAATCGCAGGCCGCCCTGGCCCCGCTTGGCCCCGCCCACCCCTGCCCGGAGCTGTCACTCAACTCTCAGTCCTCCCCCTTGTCAATCAGCCCGGGCCCCGCCCACAAGGCCCTTTCCCCAACCAATCAGGGCCAGCCCTGTTCCCGCAGGCCCTTGTCAATCACCCCCCAGCTGACCCCACCCCTTTCCCACTGGCTCCACCCCATGTCAATCATTCCAAGCCCCGCCCCATCATTCAACCTAGGCTCCACCTCCCACCAATCATCCCATAGGCTCCAACCCCTGCCCATCATCCCCCAGGTCCCTCCCCTGTCAATCACCCCATAGGCTCCACCCCCTGCCCATCACCCTGAGGTCTCACCCCTGCCCATAAACCCATAGGCTGCACCCCCTGCCAATTACCCCCCTGGTCCCACCCCCTGTCAATCACCTCATAGGCTCCACCCCCTGCCCATCACCTCCAAGCCCTGCCCCAGCCCTGCTCCCACAGGCCCCTCTCCCTGTCACTCCCAGCGAGCTCCCGCCCCCTTCAGTGCCCCCATACCGGGGGGTTGGTGGCCCCTGCTGCCCCCTGGTAGCCCCCCAGGTGCCCGTACCCGTACTCGGGGGGGGCGGTGGCCCTCGCCGGCCCCCTCATAGCCCCTCTTGCCCACCAGCCCCGCCAGCCCCCGGCTCTGGCTCAGCTGGTTCCGGTTGATGGGGGTCTTGGTGCCGCGCGGCGTCTTCGGCTTCAGGGGGGCCTGTGCGGCTGCAGGGGGGGGGTGGAAATCAGGGGGTTAGGGGCTGCCCCACGGCTCCCCCCAGCCCCACAGGACCCCACCCCCACCCCCTGGGCAGAGCCCCAAAATCCAGCCCCACAGCCCCAGTGGGGAACCCCACCCCTGTGTGTCCCCCAGCTGCTCCCCACCCCCAGGGAACCCCCCCAGACGCCCCAGGGCCAGACCCTGCACCCCCGGGAGCCCCCCCTGTGTCCCCCACGACAGCCCCACCCCAGGGCTGGACCCCACTTCCCTGGGGACCTCCCCCCCGTGAATCCCTGGGGACCCCTCCCTGCACCTTCCCCCCAGCCAGTCCCTCCACTCCCAGGGAATCTCCCAAATTCCCAGGGACACCCCAGCACCCGCCGGACACCCCAGGGACCCCCCCCAGCACCGCACCCCTCCACCCCCAGGGACCCCCCCAGCACCCCCAGCCACCCAAGGGCTGCACCCCCCACCCCCAGGGATGCTCCCTGAAGCCCCGGGGACCCCCCCAGCACGCTCGGGGACCCCTCCTGCACCCCCCAGCCACCCCAGGGCAGGATCCCACACCCCCAGGGACCCCCCCCCCGGCCCCCCAGCCCCTCACCCAGCTCCTTGACGATGGCGGCGAGGGGCAGCCGGGCCAGCGGGTGAATCTTGAGGGGAGCCTTGGCAGCCTTGGGCAAGCGGATGGAGCCTGCGGGAGTAGGAGGGGGAGCAAGGGGATGAAGAAGAGGGTTTGCGAGGGTGGGGGCCGTGTCCCCCCTCCCCCAACCGTCACCTACACTCGGCCTTGATGGCGTTGGCGTTGATGGGGGCGTAGGGGCGGCGGGCGGCGCGGCGGGGCTGCAGGACGTCGCGGCAGAGGCGGCGGGCCAGGCGGGTGAGGCGGGTGGTCTGGAGCAGGAAGGTCTGGCGGTTCTTGGCCAGTAACTTGGCCCGACTGGCGCTGGTGGTGTAAGGGGAGAGGCTCTGCGCTTCGGGGCGCGAGAGGTGACCCCGGGAGTGGGGCTCCTGCAAGGAGAGAGGGGGGGACACGCACACACAAGGACAAAAGGACCATCATTAAGGAGCTCGGTGAGGGTGCTGGGGGGCGCTGGGGGTGCAGGGGGCGTCCCCAGGGGTGTGGGGTCCCGCCCTGGGGTGGCAGGGGGTCCCTTGAGGCTCAGGGGGGGTCCCTGGGGGTGGTGGGTCCTGCCCTGAGGTGGTTGGGGGCTCAGGGGGGGTCCCCAGGGGTATGGGGTCCAGCCCTGGGGTGGCTGGGGGGTCCCCTGGAGATGTGGGGCCTGGTGCGGGGTGGCTAGGGGATGCAGCAGGGGTCCCTGGGGGCTCGGGGGGGTCCCTGGGGGTGGTGGGTCCTGCCCTGAGGTGGTTGAGGGCTCAGGGTGGCTCCCTGGAGATGTGGGGCCTGGTGTGGGGTGGCTGGGAGGATGCAAGGCGGGGGTCCCTGGGGGCTCAGGGGGCGTCTCTTGGGGTGGTGGGTCCTGCCCTGGGGTGGCTGGGGGTGCAGAGGGGGTCCCCAGGGGTGTGGGGTCCGGCCCTCGGCTGGCTGGGGGGTCCCCTGGAGATGTGGGGCCTGGCGTGGGGGACATGGTGGGGGGTCAGTGGGGTGACCGGACCCCCTGAGGCTCACCGAGGCGCTGCGGGCCGCCCCCTCCAGCTGGGTGGGGGTCTTCAGCCCCCCATATTTCTTCCAGTAGATCCAGCAGGAGGCGCAGAGGCGGCATTGCATGTTGGGGGGGCCCCAGGCGTACCACTGGGCAGACTGGGTGGCTGTGGGGGGAGCGGAGGTGGGTATGGAGAACCCCCCCCAGGGTGGGCAGAGACTCTGCTGCCCTCCAACACCCCCATCCTGCCCCCCAGCCCCTACAGCGGCCCTGCTGCCCCCCATCCTGCCCCCTTAACCCCCCCATCCTGTGCTTCTAAGCTCTATATGTCCCTACTCCTACCCCGTAGCCCCTATAGCAGCCCTGCTGCACCCCCATCCTGCCCCCTAACCCCCCCATCCTGTGCCCCTAACCCCTATACATCCCTGCTCCTGCCCCACAGCCCCTATAACTGCTCTCCTGTGCCCCATCCCGCCCCCTTAACCCGCCCCATTCTGTCCCTGAGCTCTATATGCCCCTATTCCTACCCCACAGCCCCTATAATAGCCCTGCTGCTCCCCGATCCTGTCTCCTTAACCCCTGTACGTCCCTGCTCCTGCCCCCCTGCTGCCCATGACCTCCCCACCCCTATAGCCCCCCGTCCCCCCACCCCCCCCTCAACATCTAACCCCCCATTCTGCTGCCCTCAGCCCCCCAACTTCCTCCCAAGAGCCCAGACCCACCGGTGCCCCCCATCCCAAGACCCCCCCCACTCCAGCATCCCCTCGTTCCTCCGCCCTAGAACACCTCACCCCAGCGTCCCCCCATTCCCGCTGCCCCAGGACCCCCCCTCCACCGCACACACACCCCCCAGGACCCCCCCACCCCACTGACTGTGGCAGCTCTCGCAGGTCAACCCCTTCTGGAAGCCGGCCCCGTTCATGCCGGGTTTGGAGCCCACCGAGATGATCTGGTTGGGGTTTGGCTTCGTGCTGAGGAGAAAGAGGGGGTCAGGGGGGGACCCACCTTACCCCTCCCAGGCCTAGGAGGGGCTCCAGGCCCTCCCCCAAGGCCCCCCCGCCCCCAACTCACTAGGTGGGGATGTAGACTTGCTTCAGCTTGCTGTCCGCCTCCGCTGCCTTCAGCCTCTTCTGTGAGCAGGGACGGTGTTAAGGCGAGTTGGGGGGACACTGTGGGGACTTGGGGCAGCCCCTCCATGCTGTAGGAGCCCCCCCAGGCCGCAGCGGCCCCCCCCCCCCCCCCCCCCCCTTACCTGCTGGATGTAGCGGTCGGTGGTTTTCCACATGTAGTAGAACTGCACGATGCTGGCCAAGGATTTCCAAGGCAGCTGCAGGGAAAGGAGTGAGTCCTCACACCGGGGGGGTTCCTTTACCCTCTGTCCCCCCCCCGCCCCAGTCCTGTGGAACTCCCCCCTCCCAACTCACAAAGTCCTGCCGGATGTCGTTGAAGTCTTTCCCATATTTTTCCAGCGCTTCCTCGAAGAGCATGGCCTCAGAAGCCGACCACTCTTCCATCTCATCGCGGCACAGCACCGGCCCCCCCTGCGGCACCAGCGTCGACATGGCCTTGGCCAGATCGTAGCCGTTGCGCTGCAGCGTGTCCATGGCGTGGAACTGGGGGAAAAAACGGGGGGGGGCACAGAACGGGGAGGGGGGGATCAGGAGGAGCCCCCCCTCACCACGGAATCAGGGTCCTCCCGGCCCCCCCAAATCTCACCAGCGTGATGTCCCGGGAGGCGGCAGCGGCGCTCATGTGCAGGCTGGGCTGTCGGATGGAGCTGCTGCAGTCCAGGGCACGCGCGAAGGTCCCGACGGCTCTGGGGGGAAACGCAGAGGCGCAGGAGGGTGTCAGCAGGGTCCCCCCCGCCGTGTCCCCCCGCACCCCCCCGGCTCCAGCTCACCGTGCCACCACCAGGAACTGGTCGATCTGCCGGTCCGTCAGGGGGTTGTCGGGGTCCCACACCTTCATCTCCATTTTCTGCTGGTTTCGGTTGTCCGATTCGCCTGGGGAGAGCGTGTGCGTGGGGTCAGGCTGAAATCCCTCCCCCTTCCACAGTCTTCCCCCCCCGCCTCAAAAAACACCCACACCCGTCCCCCTCCCACACCTTCGGCCAGCCGGTCTGGGATTTCTGCCTGGTACTTGCAGCCGACCCGGATCTCGCCCTGGTCGGCCAAGAGAGTTTTCTGCACGGGGTCAAACACCAGCGAGTAGAAGAAGCAGTCCTGGGGGGGGGGCGGGGAGAAAAAGGTGGGGGGGGGGCTCAGCTCAGTGAGAGCCCCCCCCCCCCCTCCCAAATCTGCCCCCTGCCTTGTGTGGGTGTGGGGCTCACCTCCTTCTCCAGGTACTGGCCAAGAATGTCGGTCTCATTGAGGAGCGTCACGCTGCACTTCCCCCTGTGGGGCACAGAAGTGGGGGGGGGGAGTGGTGGTGGTGGGGCATTACAGGGTGATCCACCCCCCTGGTGGGCCCCCCCCCCCCCCCCCGACCTCGACACGCACCGTATGTGGGTGGCCGGCAGCGATTCGAACTGCCGGGAGAGGAAAAGCTCGCGGTGCTTCAGCTGGTGACGCTGCTGCTCCGTCATGGTGGGCTGCTTGGACTCCTCCTCGAACTCGCCTGGGCGTGGGGCGGGGGGGTGGTCAGAGGGGGGCCCCCCCCCCCACCACCGTCAAGCTGGGAGGCGCATTGTTCTCCCAGCAGCCCCCCCCCGGATTTTGGCAGCAGCCCAGGCCGAGGGGGGGAAGGGCGGGGGGGGGGGGCAGGGGGGGTGCAGCGCAGCCCAGCTCACGCGTGCGGGAAGCCCTGGGGGCCCCCCCAGCAGGGCCAGACCCCCCACCCCTGGTGTCACCCCAGGGACGGTGGATTGGGACAATCCGGCTCCCCCCACCCAAAGTTGGGGGGGGGGGGCGTGTCACAAACACACACACCCCCCCCCAGCACCCTCAAGGAACCGAACGCCCTGAGGCAGGAACGGCAGCAAGCCGGCGTCTGCCCCCCACCACACCCCAGCCCTATGGCAAGGGGGGGCACAGCCCCAGCCCCCCCCGCACCCCTCCACAGCCCCCCCCCGGCGTGCAGCACCCCTCCAGAGCCCCCCCCCCCGCCCCGGGACGCAGCACCCCACGCTCACGGGCATTGCTGTCGGCCAAGCTGTTGAGGCTGCTGGAAATGTCCCGTCGGCGGAAGAGACACACCACCTTGGCCTCCACGTTGCCATTGGCGGTCTGGGGTGGGGGCATAAAGGTGAGGAGGGGGCAAAGGATTCCCCCCCCCCAACCCAGGGAATAAAAGGGGGGTCCCCAAGGCTCTGTGCCCCCCTCCCTGCCTTCCCCGGGGGGGCAGCTGCTCACTTTGTTGAGCTCCTCGATGCGGCGGACGAGGTAGGGGTTGCTGGAGGAGTTCTCAAAGTAGACGTAATCTGCAGAAAAAAAAAGGGGGTGGTGGTGAGGGGAGCCCCCCCGGCAACTCCCCTTCTTCCTCTAACAAGTAAAGGGAGGGGCTCCTTTTTCTTCTCAAAAAAATGGGGCGGCATTTCTCCGCACAGACACAGGGCCACCCGCCTTCTCACGGTGACGGGGGGCTCTTCCTTTACCCCATGGGGCCCCCAAAACAGGACACCCCCCCCCCCAGCAAAACGGAACACCCCCCCGGCTCCTCACAGACACTGGGACCCCCTTTATTTTGCAGACACCCTGCTCCAGCCCCGCGCTTACAGACCAGGGGTCCCCCCCCCCAAGGTGGGGGGGGACGGGACGACACCCCCACCCCCACCCCCCCCCCCCCAGAGGCCGGGGCTCCCCCTCACGGGTCTCTCTTGTCACAGACACAGTATTGCCCCCCCCCAAGAGCCCCCCAAACACGGCGGGGGGGAGACAGTGTCACCCACCTCTAGGCCTCAGGGCCCCCCGTTCCCCTCACATTACCCTCCCTCCTCCTCACGGGCCCCCCCGTTCCTCACGTCCCCTTGTGAGCACCCCTAATCCCCCCACAAACACTCCCTCCTCCTCACAGACCCCCCCTCCGTCCCTCACGACCCCCCCCATCCCTCACGGGGACCCCCCCCCTTCCCCTTATGGGACCCCCCCTTCCCCTCATGGGACCCCCCTACTCTCCTCACCAGAACCCCCCCCTTCCCCTTATGGGACACCCCCCTCCTCACAGACCTTCCTCCTCCTTACGGGCTCCCCTAATGCCCTCACAGGCCCCCCCAAACCCCTCACGGGCCCCCCCAATCTCCTCACCGGACCCCCCCCCTTCCCCTTGTGGGACACCCCACTCCCCCAGACGTTCCTCCTCCTCGCGGTCCCCCCTAATGCCCTCACAGGGCCCCCCAATCCCTTCACGGTCCCCCCCGTCCCTCACGGCCTCCCCCGTCCCTCACGAACCCCCCTCTTCCCCTCACAGGACCCACCTCCCCCGTCCCCTCAGAGGCGCGGGGCCCCGATCCCGTTCTCCCCTCACCCCCGGCCCCCGCTCACCGCCGACGCGGTACATGTTGGCCGCCATGGCCGCTCGTTGGGCCGCGCTACCCCCGGGCCCGGCCCCGGCCGCGCTTCATCGCCTCCCGCTCCCGCCGCCTCCGCACCGGCACGACCCGTTCGGCCGCCTCCGGAGAGCTTCGGGTAGCTTCGGAAAGGGTTCGGGCGCTTCCGGAGAGACCTCGGGAACTTTCGGAAGGGATTCGGGTCTTTCCGGAACAGCTTCGGGACTCCTCGGGGAGTCTTCGGCTCTTTCCGGAACAGCTTCGGGACTCCTCAGGGCGGCTTCGGGTCTTCCCGGAAGAGCTTCGGGTCTTTCCGGAGCAGCTTCGTGTCTTTCCGGAAGAGCTTCGTGACTCCTCGGCGCGGGTTCGAATCCCTCCGGAAGAGCTTCCGGCTCCTCCGGAAGGGGCTCGGTAAGTTCCGCCCGGAACCGACGAGCTTCACGGAAACGGGGTCGGGTGGGAAAACGACTTCCGGGAAGCGGGCGGCCGGGAGAGAGGCGGAGCGCAGGCCCCTGACCCCAGGCTTTATTGATGCCTCTCACAGTGCAGCATAAAAACGTGGGGGGGGGACACACACAGAACCCCCCCCCCCTTTGGTCCCGCAGGAAGAGGAGGCAGAAGAGGAAGCAAAAAGGGGGGGGGGGGGGGGGCTCAGCGGGGCTCGGGGTCCCCCCCGGGCTCCGGGGTACAGGGCGAGCGGGGGCAGGGTGGGGGTGGCCCCCCCAGCACCCGCCACTGGAAGACGCTGGTGTCCTTGCCCCCCAGGGAGACGAGGTGGCCGTCGTCGTGGGTGAAGCGGACGTTGGTGACGTGGCTGCCGTGGCCCCCGTACACGTGGCTGGGCGCCTGCCGGGGGGGGGGGTTGGGTTGGACACGCGTGTTCACGCGTGGGCGGCCTCCCCTCGCACTTGTGTTGCACGCACACGCCTGCCCACGGCCTCTCCAATGGCCCCCCAGCCCACCCCACTCGGGGGTCCAGACCCCCCCTGAACCCCCCCAGGCCCCCCAGCCCACCCCACCTGGGGGTCTGGACCCCCCCACAGCCCCCCATGGCCCTCCCTGGACCCCCAGCCCACCCCACCCGAGGTTTTGGACCCGCCCATAGCCCCCCACGGGCCCCCCAGCTCACCCCACCTGAGATTTTGGTCCCCTCCATGGCCCTCCCCAGTCCCCCCCGAGGTTTTGGGCCCCCCCATAACCCCCCCCCTTCCCCCCCCAACCTTGGGGCGGGCGCAGGGGTACTGGAAGAGATGGACTTTGCAGAAGTCGTCGGCCACGGCCACCACCCGCTCGTGGTGGGACCGGCACAGGGAGTTGATGTCGGTGCCATCCGAGCCATCGGGCCAGACGCCTGCAGGGGACATTGCCGGGGTGGGGGGGGGAGGTCAGGGGGATCCCTCAAGACCCCCCCATATCCCCTAGGACACCCCCCCCCCCCCGCAGCGCTCACCGAAGACGTGGAAGCCCAAGACGCAGGTGTAGGACGCCCATTCCCGGTCCCGGCTCTCGAAGCGGTTACGGAGCAGTTTGCAGCCCCCGGCGACGTCCCCTGGGATTTGGGGCAGGTGCGGGGGGGGGGACGGGACACACAGAGGCAGTGAGACCCCCCCCCGCCCCCCCAAGACTCTGGGGGAGAGCGGGATGCACACCAGCACCCCCCCACATCCCCAGGGGTCCCAGGGGACGAAGGGGTGCACTGTAAACCCCCCATGCTGGGGCTCCCAGCAGGATGAAGGGGGGGCACGCCAGCCCCTGGGGGGGTCCCAGATGGATAGGGGGGGGCCACCAGCCCCTGGGGGGGTCTCAGATGGATAAGGGGGGGCCCACCATGCCCTGGGGGGGGTCCCAGCAGGATAATGGGGTGTCCACCAGCCCCTGGGGGGGTCGCAGTTGGGTAAGGGGGGGCCACCAGCCCCTGGGGGGTTCCCAGATGGATAAGGGGGGGGCTCACCAGCCCCCCCCCCATCTGCCCCCCACCACTCACAGTAGAGGATCTCGTAGTCCCCCGAGTTGGACATGATGAAGCGGCCGTCCTTGGACCAGTCCAGGTGGGTGATGAAACTGGAGTGGCCCTGGGGGATAGGGGGGGGGGGGGGGGGACGACAGGAGGGGTGTTGGGGACAGCGGGGGACAGGGGGGATCCCCGGTGCCCCCCACCCCTCCCAAAATCTCACTGTGCAGCGGCCGAAGCGGGTGTATTTGCGGCCCCCCTCGGTGACGCTGTAGATGTAGATGAAGTTGTCGTGGGAGCCGATGGCCAGGAAGGAGCCGTCTGCGGGGACAGGGAAGGGGTTGGGGACAGGGACGAGGGGTTGGGGACAAGGAGAAGGGGTTGGGGACATTGTGGGGGGGAAACAGAGGGGTGCCCCCCCCCGGGTTATGGGGATGGGGGCTCACCTGGGGAGAACCGCACCACCGAGAGCTGCTCGTTCCCGTCCCAGCCCCCGGCCAGCGGCTGCTGAGTTGCCGTGTCCAGCACTAGCCACCTGTGGGGACAGTGGGGACACGGGGGGGACAGGGGGACACAAGGACATGGGGGGGGACAGTGGGACACGAGGGGACAGGAGGACATGGGGAGGGGGGACAGGGCACCGCAGGGATGGGGGGAGAGCGAGGACCCGGGGGGGGGGGACACGGGGTCCGCGGGGTTCCCTGTGTGTCCCCCCCCGCCCCGTCCCTGTCCTGCCATCCCCCTGCGTGGCACCATGTCCCCAGCCACTGTGTGTGTCCCCCCCCCCCCCCAACTCCATGTCCCCTGTCACTCACCGCCCCGTCAGCAGCCCCACGGCCACCACTTGCCCCCCCGGGTGGAAGTCAGCGCAGAGCCCTGTGTCCTGCGGGGATGGGGACATCAGGGCATGCGGCCACCGGACCCCCCCTCCCCAGACCCCTGCGTCCCCCCACACCAGCCCCCAGCCCCCCTGTACCCCCCTACCAGGCTCTTGCCCCTCCCCAACCCCCCTGTATCCCCACACCAGCCCCCTGCTCCCTCCTGGCCCCCCCATACCCAAATCCTACCCCCACTCTGACCCCCCTGTACCCCCACATCAGACTCCTGACCCCCAGCCCCCCTGTACCCCCACACCAGCCCCCAGCCCCCTGCTCCCTCAAGCCCCCCAGACCCCTCTATCCCCATACCAGGCTCCTGACCCCCCCCGACCCCCTGTACCCCCAAACCAAGCTCCTGACCCCTTGTCCCTTCAGTCCCCTCAGCCCCCCTGTACCCCCATACCAGCCCCCTGCTCCCTCCAGCCCCCCCAGCCCCCTGTACCCCCGCACCAGCCCCCTGCTCCTTCCAGCCCCCCCATACCTGACTCCTACCCCAACTCTGACCCCCCCTGTACCCCCATATCAGCCCCCAGCCCCCTGGTCTCTCCAGTCCCCCCAGCCCCCCCGTACCCCCATACCAGCCCCCTGCTCCCTCCAGCCCCTCCAGCCCCCTGTACCCCCATACCAGGCTCCTGCCCCCCCCACCCCCTGTACCCCCGTACCAGCCCCCTGCTCCTTCCAGCCCCCCCATACCTGACTCCTACCCCCACTCTGACCACCCTGTACCCCAAGACCAGCCCCCAGCCCCCTGGTCCCTCCAGTCCCCCCAGCCCCCCCGTACCCCCATACCAACCCCTCGTCCCTCCAGCCCCCCCAGCCCCCTGTACCCCCATACAAGCCTCCTGCGCCCCCCCAGCCCCCCACCTCCAGCGCCAGGCTCCACGCCAGGGCGTGCTCCTGCCCGTCCCACAGGCAGAGCTGCCGGTCGTGGCCGCAGGTGAGGAAGAGGCAGGAGCTGGGGTGGGTGGCCAAGCCCCACACCTCGTCCGTGTGTCCCTGGGGGGGGGGAAAGGGGGGGTTATCACCCCCATAGCGGGGAGAGCCCCTCCTGCCCCCCCTCCCCCCCCGCCATTTCCCGGACCCCACCTGCACGATGGGGGTGAAGCCAGCGTCCAGCGTCCCCCGCAATAGGGCGTTGCGGGTTGTCCCCACCAGCAGCTCGTCCCCGGGTCCCTCCGCGATGGTCCGCACCGCCCCGAAGCGCTCGGGGAGCTGGGGGGCAGAGAAGGCGGGGGAGGGTGTCAGAGGGGAGGGGGGGGCACCCCAAAACCCCCCGACTACGGTCACCCCCACCCGAATCGCTCAGGGAGCTGGGGGGCAGAGGGAGGGCATCCCACGTCCTCCCCCAGCATCGTCACTCTCGCCCTGAAGCGTTCCGGGAGCTTGGGGGGCAAAGTTGGAGGGGGGGATCTCGGGGGGGCAGACCAAAACCTCCCCAGCATGGTCACCCCTGCCCCGAGTCGCTTGGAGAGACCCACCTGGGGCAGGTTCTGGGGGTCAGAGATGGTTTTGGGGGTCAGAGCAGGTTTTGGGGGGGTCTGGGGCAGGATTTGGGAGTCAGAGGGGGTTTTGGGGGGTCTGGGGTGGGTTCTGGGTGCCAGAGCAGGTTTTGGGGGGGTCTGGAGCAGGTTCAGGGTGCCATTTTGGGGGTCAGAGTGGGTTTTGGGGGGGTCTGGGGCAGGTTCTGTGGGTCAGAGTGGGTTTTGGCGGGGGTCTGGGAGAGGTTCTGTATGCCAGAGTGGGTTTTGGGGGTCCGAGGGGGTTTTGGGGGGGTCTGGGGCAGGTTCTGGGTGCCAGAGTGTGTTTGGGGGGGTCTGGGGCAGGTTTTGGGGATCACAGTGGGTTTTGGGGGTAGCTGGGACACGTTTTGGGGGTCAGAGTGGGTTTTGGCAGGGATCTGGGAGAGGTTCTGGATGCCAGAGTGGGTTTTGGGGGGGGTCTGGGGCAGGTTTTGGGGGTCAGAGGGGGTTTTGCGGGGGGCGTGGGGCAGGATTTGGGTGTCAGAGCGGGTTTTTTTTGGGGGGGGCCGGGTCGCTCACCTCGGCCTCCTGCAGCAGGGCGAGCGCGGGGCTCCAGCAGACCACCCTCCGGTCCTTTCCGCCGCCGCTCAGCACCGTCCCGTCTCGCCGGCGGCACAGGGCGAAGATGCTGCCTTCGTGCGCCCGGGTTTGCTGCCCGATCTGGTACGTCTCTGCGGAGCCGGGGTTAAAACACGCCCCCCACCCCCCGCCAGAGCTGCCCCACGGTCCCTTGTGTCCCCCCCAACCTTTAAATCCATGTGTCCCCCCTACCTTTGCCACCTTTCCCCGGCGCGCGGCCGTCCCCGGCGGCGCGGGTCCAGGTGAGGATGTTGCCTTCGGAGTCTCCCGTCAGCACATCCCCAGCGGCGTCGAAGATGAAGCACTGGATGAACTTGGGCTTTTTGTACTTCTACGGGGCCGGGGGGACGACACACAAATAGAATCAGCACAAATCTGCCCCACACCCCTCTCCCCCCCAAAAAAAAGCCCCCCTGGGGCACGCCGCTCACCCCGAAAATGCCCTGCTTCTTGGTGAGGGTGGCCCCGCTCCAGGTCCAGAAGTAGACGTGGGATTTGCCGCTGGTGATGATGCTGCCGCTGTCCTGGGGGTTGAACTCCACCGTCAGCACCGACTCGTTCGTGCTCTGCGGGGGGACAAATCGTCAGCCCCGATGCTCGGGGTGGGGTGGGGGGGCCGATCAGCCCTCCATTCCCCCCCCCCACCACCCCGAAAAAAAAAAAAAAAGCCGCAGATGCCGGGGGTCGCCCTCACCTTCACCTCCGCCTGCTTGGTGCCGCGGGCGCAGTCCCACACCGACATCATGTGCTCGTTGGAGTCGTCCACCACGCAGAGGAAGGCACCCTGGTCCTGGGGGGGGACGACACAGGGGTGAGGGGGACAGATGTGGGACAAGGCGGGGGACACGCGCACACACAGAGGGACGGGGGCGGGGGGGGGGATGACGACGCGGGCTCACGGCGGTGGAGAAGGCGAGGGAGCCCACGCCGCGCTCGAAGCTGCCGAGGCCGATTTGCTGGAGCGTGAGGAGCGTGGCCGAGTCCCAGATGTGCACGACGGGCTGCAGCGGCTGCGGGGACAGCGCGGGTCGGGGGGCAGGGGGGGGACAGCGAGGGTCGGGGGGCAGGGGAGACCGGGGGGACCCATCCCATGGCAGGGGGAGGGGGGCAAAAATCCCCGTCCCATCCTGTCCTCGGCCCCATCCAGTCCCCGTCACGGCCCCGTCCTCATCCCGTCCCCATCCCATCCCATCCTCATCACGTCCCATCCCTGCTGCCATCCCCAATCCCATCCCATTCCAGTTCCCAGTCCCATCCCATTCTCATGCCCATCCCAATCTCATCCCCATCCGATCACCAATCCCACCCCATTCCCATCCCCATCCCATTCCCAGTACCACCCCATCCTAATCCAATTCCCATTCCCATCCCCACCCCATTCCCAATTCCATCCCATCCCATTCCTATCCCTATCCCATCCCCAATTCCGTCCCATCTCCATCCCATTCACAGTCCCATCCCACTCCCAATCCCATCCCCAATCCCATTCCATCCCCAATCTCACCCCATTCCCAATCCCAACCCATCCCCTACCCCATCCCCACCCCTTTCTCATCCCCATCCCCAATCCCAACCCATCTCCATCCCATCCCCACCTCATTCCCATCCCCAATTCCACCCCATCCCATTCCTATCCCCATCCCGTTCCCAACTCCATCCCATCCCATTCCCATCCCCATCCTAACCGCTTCCCATCCCTAATTCCATCCCATCCCATCCCCTTTCTCATTCCCATCCCCACCCCATCCCCAATTCCATCCCATCCCCATCCCATTCGCAGTACCACCCCATCCCAATCCAATTCCCATTCCCAATCCCATCCCCATTTACAATCCCATCCCGCTCCCAATCCCAACCTATCCCATCCCATCCCCAATCCCACCCCATTCCCATTCCCAACCCCACACCTTTCCATCCTTGTCCACGCCAGCCGCCTGCCCCGTGGCGACGCGGAGGCGGTCGGGATGCACGGCCAGGCTGGGATGGAGCCGGGGAAGCGGGGGCGGGGAGGGGGGGGAAGAGAAGGAAGAAAAAGGGGGTGAGGGGGGGGGAATGGCTCCGGGGTCCCCCCCCCGCCCGGGGCTCACCAGCGCACGCAGTCGCTGTGGCGCAGGTAGTGGCGCTGGCGGCGGCGCGGGACGTGCAGGAGGATGACGACGCAGGCGATGAAGTAAACCAGCTCGCCCGAGGCCAGCACGTGCAGGTTGGAGCGGCTGTCCCGGCCCCGGTACCCGTAGCTGGGGCTCCGTTAAGGGGTGCAACGGGGGGTGGGGACCCCCCCAACCCCTTCTCCATCCCCATGGGGTGGGGACCTCCCAGGTGGGGACCCCCGAATGGGACGCCCAGAGAGGGATGGGGACGGAGACCCCCAGAGAGGGATGGGGACAGGGACGGGACCCCCAGAGAGGGAATGGGGACCCCCAGAGGCTGATGGGGACAGGGATGGGACCCCCAGAGAGGGAATGGGGACCCCCAGAGTGGGATGGGGACCCCCAGAGAGGGATGGGGACAGGGACGGGACCCCCAGAGTGGGATGGGGACCCCCAGAGAGGGAATGGGGACCCCCAGAGAGGGAATGGGGCTGGGGACAGGGATATAGACCCCCCCAGAGAGGGATAGGAACCCCCAGAGAGGGATGGGGACAGGGATGGGACCCCCCAGAGAGGGAATGGGGACCCCCAGAGGCTGATGGGGACAGGGATGGGACCCCAGGATAGGGATGGAGGCCCCCCCCGGAGAGGGATGGGGCTGGGGACAGGGACAGAGACACCCAGAAGGGATGGGGACAAGGATGGGGACCCCCCCAGAGAGGGAATGGGGACGGGGACCCCCAGAGAGGAATGGGGACCCCCCAGAGAGGCGTAGGGACAGATGGGGCCCCCAGAGAGGGAATGGGGACTCCCAGAGAGGGATGGGGACAGGGATGAGACCCCCCTCCGAGAGGCACGGGGACCCCCCCCAGAGAGGGATGGGGACCGGGACAGGGACAAGGATAGTGACCCCCCAGAAGGGATGAGAACAGGGACGGGGACCCCCAGAAGGGGATGGGGACGGAGATGGGACCCCCCCGAGAAGGAATGGGGACCCCCAGAGGCTAATGGGGACAGGGATGGGACCCCCCAGAGAGGGATGGGGACCCCCAGAGAGGGCTGGGGACTCCCAGATTTGGGGGGGGGCCCATAGATGGGACACCCCACGGCGGGGGGGGCGCGGTGTGCAGGATACACCCAGTCAAGCTGGAGGCGCTCGGGGGGCAGCTCGGCCCGTAGCCCCCCGTAGGGGCCCAGCCCCGAGGGCACGTACATGGTGATGGGGCGGCCCCGCAGGAACATCTTCACCGACACCCCCTCTGTGGGGCGGGGACGACGCCGGGGGTCACCCCACGGCCCCCGGCCCCCGCCCCCCGGCCGGACGGATGCCCCCGAGCCTCACCCAGGTTGTAGTTCCCACGGCGCGACCCTGGGGGGGGGGTAGGGGGCGGGGAGAAATGATGTTACACCCCAAAAATGAGCCCCAGTAATCACATAACACTCCCCCCTGCACCCCAAAAAACAACCCCCCCCCCCGGACCCCCAGCACCCACCTGGGCTCAGGGTGGGCTCCTTCGGGCGGCTGCCAGGGAGAGGCGTCGTCAGCAGGGGGGTGGGGGGGTGCAGGGGGGTGCAGGGGAGGTTTGGGGGTGCAGGGGGCTATGTGGGGGTGCGGGGGGGACACATGGGTGCAGGGGAGGTTTGGGGGTCCAGGGGGGGGACATGGTTGCAGGGCGGGGACATGGGTGCAGGGGGCTATGTGGGGGTGCAGGGGAGGTTTGGGGGTGCAGGAGGGGTGCAGGGGGGGTCTGTGGGGTGCAGGGGGGGATGTGGGGCTGCGGGGGGGGGACAGGGGTGCAGGGGACGATGTGGGGGTGCAGGGGAAGTTTGGGGGTGCAGGAGGACGGGGGGATGCAGGGGGGATGCAGGGGGAACGTGGGGCTCTGTGGGGGTGCAGGGGGGTTTTGGGGGGGTTGTGTGGGTGCAGGGGGGTCTGTGGGGGTGCAGGGGGGTGTGTGGGGGTGTGCAGGGGGGCTGCGGGCGTGCGGGGGTGTGTGTGTGGGTGCAGGGAGGGGTGTGTGGGGTGTGGGGGGGGGGATGCGGGGGTGCAGGGGGGGTCTGTGGGGGTGCGGGGTGCGGGGGGTGTCCCCCACCTCTCGGGGCTCCCCGCCTGCAGCAGGAGGTTGGCGGATGAAGCCGCTTTCCTGCTGAGGCGCTGCCGGGGGCTGGCGCTGCCAGAGGAGGAGCTGTGTCTGCGCAGGCTGGGGGACACGGGGGGGACACGGGGGGACACGGGGGGGACACAGAAGACAGAGGGGACATGGGGATACAGGGAGCAAGAGGAGACATGGGGACATGGGGACATGGGAACACAGCGGGGCACAGGAGACACAGGAGGACAGGGGGGACACGGGGGGACACGGGGGACATGGGAACACAGGGAGACACAGGAGACACAGGGGGACATGGGGGGAATGGGGGGACATGGGGCACAGGGGGGACACGGGGAGAATGGGGGGGCACAGGGGGGACGGGGGCACAGGGGGACACGGGGACACAGAAGGACATGGGGTTCAGGGGGAGACAGGGGGGACAGGGGACATGGGGGCACGGGGGGACATGGTGGGACACGGGGACACAGGAGACATGGGGGGACACGGAGAGGACATGGGGCGCGGGGGGGACGACACAGGGGACAGGGGGGGACACGGGGGCACGGGGGGGGGACACGGGGGAACACCATCAGTGACGAGTTAACAGCCCCCCACATCTCACCCCCAAATCCTTCCCGACCCCCCATCCCTCCCCCCACAGCCCCCCCCAGCAGACCCAGCCCCCCCATCCTTCTTCCCACGGCCCCCCCCCCGCACAGGCCCCCCCATCCCTCTCCCCGCAGCCCCCCCCATCAGACCCAGCACCCCCACGTCCTTCTCCCCACGGCCTCCCGCTCCCCCCCCAGCCCAAAACATCACCCCCCCGATCCTTACAGCTCTTTGTGGGCACCCCGGGGGGCCGGGCTGGGGGCCGTCGGGGGGGAATCGGGAGTGGGGGGCTCCGGGGAGGCCGGGGGGGGGCCCGGGGGGCAGGGGGGGGACCCCGGGGGGGGTGGCTCCTGGGGGGTCCCCTGGTCCCCGCCAGCTCTCGGCGCCTCTGGGGTTGGGGGGGTCTCCTCCGTCTGTGTCCCCACGCTGACGGCTTGGGGGGGTTCAGGGGGGGCTGGGGGGGGCACGTCGGGGTCCAGGTGCAGGCAGGGCTCCGGGATGGCGCCATTGGGTGCTGGGGGGGGAGGGGAGGGAAGGAGAGGGGTCAGCACCCAAAACTCCCACCCCCCCACACCCCCCCCAACCCAGGTGTCGGGGGAGCGGGGGACACCCAAGTTTGTGGGGGGGACCCAGATTTCCAGACGAGGGACCCCATGGGGGGGAAGGACCCCATGGGATGGGGGGGGGCAACCCCATGGAAGCAGGGGGGCACCCAGGTTTCCAGGGGGACCCAGGCTTCCAGACAAGGGACCCCAGGGCTGGAGGGGACCCCACGGAAGCGGGGGGGGCCCCATGGCAGGGGGGGGACCCATGGAAGTGGGGGGGGGGGCACCCAGGTTTCCAGCCAAGGGACCCCTTGGAATGTGGGGGAACCCAGGTTTCCAGGGGGACCCGGGCTTCCAGAGAAGGAATCCCATGGTGGGGGGAACCCCATGGCGGGGGGGGGGGCACCCCATGGGGGGGGGTGGGGGGGGGCCTCACCGTGGGGCAGGTGCCGCAGGAGCCGGGGCAGGTGCTGGTCGTAGAGGCCGAGGCGTCGCAGGGCATCGGACAAAGCCGCCTTCACCAGCGCCAGCTCCTCCTCCAGCCGCCCCAGGCGCAGCTCCAGGGGGTCCGGGGGGCCGGGGGGGCCGGGGGGGGCCACCTCGCCTGCGGGAGGGGAGAGGGTGACACAGGGCTGCCAGGGGACGCAGGCGGCCGGGGACACCGGCTTCACCCCAGCACCCGGGTACCCAGGTGTCCCGGGACCCCCATATCACCCCCCAAGCACCCGGGGAAGGACCCAGGTCTCTGGGGACCCCCGTGTCACCCCCCAGCACCCAAACATCCCAGGACCCCCGTGTCACCCCCCAGCACCCAGGGGTCCAATGACCCCCCCGTGTCACCCCCCAGCACCCAGGGAGGGACCCAGGAGTCCAGGGACCCCTATATCAGCCCCCAGCACCCGGGGAGGGACCCATGTGTCTGGGGACCCCCCCATGTCACCCCCCAGCACCCAGGGAAGGACCCAGGAGTGCAGGGACCCCCATATCGCCCCCCCAGCACCCGATGTCTCAGGACCTCTGTGCCACCCCCCAACACCCAGGGGTCTGGGGACCCCCCCCCGTGTCACCCCCCAGCACCCCGACGTCCCAGGACCCCTGTGCCGCCCCCCAGCACCCAGGGGTCCAGTGACCCCCCCCGTGTCACCCCCAGCACCCAGATGTCCCAGGACCCCCATGTCACCCCCCAGCACCCAGGGAGGGACCCAAGTGTCCGGGGACCCCAGTGTCACCCCCCAGGACCCAGAGGTCCGGTGACACCACCACCCCCCCCCCCCCTCCCGTATCACCCCCCAGCACCCAAGGAGGGACCCAGGAGTCCAGGGACCCCTGTGTCACCCCCCAGCACCCAGGGACCCAGATGTTGCAGGACCCCCATGTCACCCCCCAGCACCCAGGGGTCTGGGGACCCCCCCTGTGCCACCCCCCCAGCACCCAGGGAGGGACCCATGTGTCTGGGGACCCCCGTGTCGCCCCCCAGCACCCAGGGGTCTGGGGGCCCCCCATGTCACCCCCCAGCACCCAGATGTCCCGGGACCCCACAACCCCCCCCCCTTCCCCCCCCAAACCCCACCGTGGACCCAGACATCCCTCCCCCCCCCCCAGCCATTCCCCAGCCCCATTTCTGGGGGGCAGCAGGGGATCCCTGGGGGGGGGCGCCCCACACACACTCACCGGGGGGGCCGGGCAGGGGCTCCACGGCGGGGGGGCCGGGCTGGGACTCCATGGCGGCCGGGCCCACGCCAGGCCTCGGGCCTTCGCCGCCCCAGGAAGCGCCGCCGTCATTTCCCCTCCGCCGCCGCCTCCATGGCGGGGGGGGGACAGGCAAAGACACCCCCCCACGCACCCCACTGCCCCCCCCGGGACAGCCCCCCCAGCCCTGACCCAACCCGAGCGGATTATTTGGGGTGAGGGCCCCCCAAAAGGCACCCACGAGCCCCCCGCCATGTTGCTGTCGATGGGGCTTGGTGTCCCCCCCCCCAACCCCCCCCCCCCAGCGAATTATTTGGGGTGAGGCCCCCCCCCATGTTGCCACCGATGGGGTTCAGCCCTCCCCATAACCCCCCCCATAGCAGAGTATTTGGGGTGAGGGGACCCCCCCCAGCAGATTTGGGGACCCCCACACACCATGTTGCCATCGATGGGGCTTGCCCCCCCCTGCCTCAACCCCCCCCCCCAGCAAATTATTTGGGGCGAGGGCCCCCCCACAGACACCCCCTACCCTTTTCCATCCCCCTCCGCCATGTTGCCATCGATGGGGCTGCCCCCCCCCCCCATAAATCACCCCATTGCGAGACCCCCATCACCCCCCTGCCCCACTCTGCCGGGGGGGGGGGGCTCAGGCCCGGATGCCTGAGGGGGCGTGAGGGGGGTGGGGGGCACCCCATAACCGTGGGGCAGCCCCCACCCCCCCAGCACCCCGGTTTCGGGATGAATCGAGGTGGGGGGGGGCACATCCCAGCACCCCGAACCCACAACAAAAGGCGCCGACGGCCCCGATTCATCCCGAAAGTGAAAGTGTCGCCCCCGGAAGGGACCCAGGCGCCCGGAGTGTCACCCCCCCCCCCCCCGCCATAGGAGACCCAGGAACCCCCCCCCCCCAGAACGGGGGCAGGGACCCAGGACCCCCCTAAAAGGGGGACAGGGGCCCAGGACCCCCCCCAGATCGGGGACAGGGACCCAGGCCCCCCCCAAAAAGGGGGACAGAGACCTAACACTCCCCCCAAAACGGGGATAGGGACCCACAGATTGCCCCCCCCCACCCCAAAATGGGGTCAGGGACCCAGGACCCCCCCAAAATGGGGACAGGGACCCAGGACCCCCCCCTGCCAAAAGGGGGACAGGGACCCATGACCCCCCCCAAAACGGGGATAGGGACCCACAGATCCCCCCCCCAAAATGGGGTCAGGGACCCAGGACCCCCCCAAAACGGATACAGGGACCCACGAATCCCCCCCCAAAAATGGGGTCAGGGACCCAGGACCCCCCCAAAACAGGGTCAGGGACCCAGGAACCCCCCAAAAGGGGGACAGGGACCCAGGACCCCCCCAAAACGGGTATAGGGACCCAGGACTCCCCCAAAATGGGGACAGGGACCCAGGACCCCCCCCCCAAAACGGGTATAGGGACCCAGGACTCCCCCAAAATGGGGACAGGGGCCCAGGACCCCCCCCCCAAAACGGGTATAGGGACCCAGGACTCCCCCAAAATGGGGACAGGGACCCAGGACCCCCCCAACAGGAGGACGGGGACCCAGGACCCCCCCAAAAACGGGGACAGGGACCTTTCCACTCCCCCCCCTTTTTTTACCCGCCCCCCCCCCGGGGCTGGGATGGGGGTGTCTGGGTGCTGAGCACCCCCAGGACGGGATATGGGGGGGCCTTTTCCACCCCCCACCCCCCCCCGTTTTTTGCCCCCCCCCGGGTTGGGGAGGGGGGGGGTAGGTGTGAGCCGGGGCCGCATCCTGCACAGTCATAGCGTGAGCTGCGCCTCCGGGAACAGCCTCGGCGCCGCGCACCCGCCGGGGGACGGGGACAGCGGGGACCCCGCCGCAGGTACGGGGACAACGGGGGGACCGCGAGGTGTCCCAGGGACCGCCGGGTCCCCTGCGTCCCTCGGGGGGACAACAGGGTGGCCCAGGGACCAACCGGCTCCCTTGGGGGGACAAGGGGGTCCATGGGGTGGCCCGGGGACGACCGGGACGCCTGGGTCCCCTGGGGGGACAATCGGGTGGCCAAGGGACTGCTGGGTGGCTTGGTGGGACAACAGGGTCCATGGGGTGGCCCTGGGACCACTGCGTCCCTTGGAGGGACAACAGGGTGGCCCAGGGACCACTGGGTCCCGCGGGGGGACAATGGGGCCCGTGGGGTGGCTCAGGGACAGCCGGGATGCTCGGGTCCCTCAGGGGGACAATGGGGACTACGGGGTGGCCAGGACACCCGGGTCCCTCAGGGGGACAACAGGGTGGCCCAGGGACCACTGGGTCCTGTGGGGGAACAATGGGGTCCATGGGTGGCCCAGGGACAACTGGGTCCCTCAGGGGGACAACGGGGTCCGTGGGGCGGCCCAGGGACTGCCGGGACGCCTGGGTCCCTTGATGGGACAACAGAGTCCAAGCGGTGGCCCGGGGACCACTGGGTCCCCTGGGGGGACAATCGGGTGGCCAAGGGACTGCTGGGTGGCTCGGTGGGACAATGGGGCCCATGGGGTGGCCCTGGGACCACTGGGTCCCTTGGGGGGACAACGGGGTCCCTGGGGTGGCCCGGACACCCAGGTCCCTGGGGGGGGGAACACGGGGTGTCCCAGGGACCGCTGGGTCCCTTGGGGGGAGCAATGGGGACCCTGGGGGGGGGGGGAACGGACGGACACCACAGGGTCCATGGGGTGGCCCAGGGACATCCCGGCCACCTGGGGGGGTCCTTGGGCTGGAAAATTGGGGGGGGGGGGGGGGGGGGCAGGAGTCCCCCCCATCTCACCCATATCCCCCCCCCCCCCCCCCAGCCCCATGGAGCCGCAGCTGGGCCCCTACGCCCCCCTGTACCCCCCCGCCGTGGGGCAGCCCCACTGGGAGCCCCCCCCGGGCTCGTGGGCCGCCGCACCCCCCCGGGGCGATGGCCCCCCCGGCCGCCTGGACCCCTTCTCCCAAGCCTTCACTGGCCACTTGCCCAACAAGGCCTGGGGGGCCGGGACCCTGGGGACCGGAGGGGTCACGCCCCCCCCAGGCTACCTGCCCCTGCCCTATGGTGGCCCCCCCCAAGAGGAGTTGCCCCCCGCTTGCCTCTACCAGGACCTACAGCCCCCCCCCGTGCCCTTCCAGGGCCCAGGTGAGTGCGGGGGGGTGTGTCTGGACCCCTTTTTTGGAGGGGGGGGGTAAGGGGGTGTGTGAACTTGACCTTGACGCCCCCCCCGCCCCCCCAATATTCTTGCAGCCCCACAGGGAATGGGGGGGCCCGAGGGTGTTGCCGGACTCCTGGGCCCCCCCGACTGGGTGCCATCCTACCAGGTGAGCCTTGGTCCCCTTTGAGGGGGGGACACGGGGCGGGGGGGGCGGCACTGGGTCCCCCAGTGCCTGACCCCCCCCCCCCACCTCTTTTATCCTCCCCACCTGCCCCCCCAGGACCCCAACCGCTATTTTGGGGGTGCTGAGCTGCCTTTTCCTGGGGTCCCCCCGCCATGGCCGGGGGGGTGCTACGAGCTGAGCCCCCCCTGGGCAGGGGGCACGGCCCCCCCCGAGGTGAGAGAAGCCAGATGCCTGGGTCCCCCCCATAATGGGGGGGGGGGGGGGGCAGACGCCTGGTGTGTCCCCCGCCCCGTGACCCCACTCTCCCCTCTCTTTCCCGTAGGCCCCCCCCAGCGAAAGCCGAGCCCCCCCCTACCGGAGCCGCCTGAGTTTGGGGGGGGGCCCCCCCCGGTATCGCCCCCCGCCCATGTTGGACCCGGGGCGGGGGGGGCCGGGGCTGTTTGGGGGGCTGTCGGCAGAGGGGGGCCCTGACCCCCAGCGCCTCTCTCCTCCGTGAGTCGAGGGGGGGGTGCCAGGGGGGGCAGCGTGGGGGGGAGGCTGTCCTATAACCCCCCCCCCAACCCATTTTGTGCCCCCCCCCCCCACCCCAGGCAGATCAACGTGGGCCCCAGCTTCCAGGCGGCCGTGCCGGTGTCAGTGGGGGGGGACTACGACCAGGACCCCCCCGGGGCGGCCACGCTGGCCTGGAGCCCCTGGCCCGGGCTGGAGGGGGACCCTGACACCCAACAGCAAGGTGAGACCCCCCCCTTTTCCCCGGGGGGGGGGTGTGTGTGTGTGTCCTGAATGTAACCCCCCCCATCCTCACCTTGCCGTGTGTGTCCCCCCCCCCATAGTAGAGACCTTACTGGACCTGGCTTGCTCCAGCGCCCTGCCCGGGGGGGGCACCAACCTGGAACTGGCCCTGCACTGCCTGGCCCGCGCCGGCGGCAACCTGATGGTGAGGGGGGGGGGAGAGAAAATTTAGAGGGGGGTGAGATAATTTAGGGTGGCCTCCCCCCCCCAGCATCTTGTGTCCCCCCCCAACAGGGCGCCCTGGAGCTGCTGCTGCTGGGGACGCCGGCTTGGCTGCGGGCAGACCCCTTGGCTGGGTACCACTATACTGGTGAGGGGGGGTCAGGGGGATTTTGGGGGGGGGGGGGCAGAGGTGTTGAGGCCCCCCCCACCCGATGCTGCCCCCCCCCCCCCCCCTTTCACCTACAGGCAGCGACGCCTGGACCCCCCAGGAGCAGCGGCTTTTTGCCAAGGCCCTGGCACAGCACGGGAAGGATTTCACCCGCATTCAAGAGGCGGTGAGGGACCCCCCCGCCCCGCTTTGCCCCCCCCCTCCTCAGGGCCCCCCGTTCCCACGGGCTGACCCCAAAACCCTTATTTCCCCCCCCCACAAACCTTATCCCCCCCCCGCCCTCAGGTGGCCTCCAAGAGGACGACGCAGTGCGTGGAGTTTTACTACCTGCACAAAGGGCAGCGGGGACAGGCACGGGGGCAGGTATGGCGGGGGGGGGGGGGGGCACTGGAGACACCCCCATAGCCCTGGGGGGGGGGCCACGTGGGACCCCCCATGGTTTTAGGGGCCACCCCCTCCCCCCCAAAATCTCTCTGTGTCCCAGATGCCACCCGAAGCCCTTGGCGCCCGCTTCCCCTGCAAGCTCTGCGGCAAGTATGCGGGGAGGGGGGTGGAGAGGGATTTGGGGGGGCCTGGTGGGGGGACAGAGTGGGTGGGGGGGGCACGGGGGGTGCTGTCCTCCCCCAGCGCCCCCCCCCCCCCCCCCCTCAATTTTTCCCCCAGGATCTTCCTCAAAATCAAGAGCCGCAACGCCCACATGAAGATCCACCGGCAACAAGATGCTTGGGGGGGTTCGACCCCGCTCCTGCCCCCCCCGTGGCCCCCTGGCCCCCCTCTCGTGGGGGGGTACACGCAGCAGCCCCCAGCGTGAGGATGCCCCTCCCCGAAATGAGGGTTCCCCCCCCCCTCCAGGACACGGATGAGGATGGAACGAGAGAGTTTATTGCGGAGATGATGCTTGGCCCCACGGAAAAGGGGTGCGGGCCCCCTCCCACGGAAAAAAAAAGGGGGTCCCCATCAATAAATAAAGTCCAAGTGTCCCCCGGGGGGGGTCCCTGTGATGCTGGGGGGGGGGGGGGGGGGCGGGAGGGTCCCTCACACCTCGATGTGGGGGTCGGAGCCCCGGCCCTCGCGCTGCAGCTGCTCCTCCTGCCGCAGCTTCGGCTTCTCTGTCCTCGTGTGCCACACCAGAACCTGGCGGGGGGGGGGGGGGGAAGTGGGGGGGGCATCAGCAGGACCCCCTCAGTGACCCCCCCCCAGACCAGCCTGGGACCCCTTGGTGAGGCCCAGGCCCCCAGCGACCCCCCTCCAGCACCGCAGGGAGCCCCTCGGGGTTCCTGTCACCCAACACCCCCAAGGGACCCCAGTCCCCCCCCAACCCCCCCCCCCCACAAAAAACCCACCGAGGGCCCCCCCCAACCTCTTGAGGGACCTGAGGGACCAGCCAGAACCCCCCCGGGGGCCCCCCGCAAGTCCCTTACCTGGGTGCAGTTGTCAGCGTTGAGCCCCCCAGGACCCCCAAGGGACCCCCCAGACCCCCTGAGGGACCCCAAAATCCCCCCAAGGACCCCCCAGACACCCCCCCAGACCCCTACCTGGGTGCAGTTGTCAGTGTTGAGCCCCCCAGGACCCCAAGGGACCCCTCAGACCCCCTGACGGACCCCAAAATCCCCCCAAGGGCCCCCCAGACACCCCCCCGTCCCCTACCTGGGTGCAGTTGTCAGCGTTGAGCCCCCCAGGACACCCAAGGGACCCCCCAGACCCCCTGACGGACCCCAAAATCCCCCCAAGGACCCCCCAGACCACCCCCCCAGACCCCCTGAGGGACCCCAAAATCCCCCCAAGGGCCCCCCAGATCCCCCTTCCCCCCCCGTCCCCTACCTGGGTGCAGTTGTCAGCCTTGGGCTCCAGCTCGGCGGGGGACACGAGCCCCCCCAGCAGGCTGCTCTCCAGGTAGCCCCGCTCGGCTTGGGGGTCGAAGCGGGCCGCGGGGTGGGCCAGCAGGAGGGGCAGCCCCACGGCGAAGCCGGCCATGTCCAGAGGGAAGGGGCGCTCGGGTTTCCAGGCGGTGTGGAAGCCCACCACCCGCCCCCCCGCCACCAGCGGCCGCTCGAAACGCAGCCCCCCCACCAGCCCCACCGGCCAGACGGCCACGCCACGGGTGCTGCGCATCTGCCGGGGGGGGAGAAAGAGGCTGTTGGGGGGGGGGAAATGGGGGGCTGGGGGGGGGGATTTGGGGAGGTAGAAGGGATGAGTTGGGGGGCGAGGGGAGTTTGGGGAAGAATTGGGGGCATTTGGGGGGGACTTGGGGGTTCTAGGAGGGATTAGGGGAGTTTGGGGGGGGGAACTGGGGGGCTCCTGGGGGGAGTTAGGGGAATCTGGAGGGGGAACTGGGGGGCTCTGGGAAGGGTTGGGGGGAACTGGGGGGCTCAGGGGGGAACTACAGGGCTCGGGGATGAATTGGGGGGTTCAGGGGGGGATTAGAGGAGTTTCGGTGGGAATTGGAGGGCTCTGGGGGGGCTTAAAGAAGTTTCAGTGGGAATTAGAGGGCTCTGGGGGGTCTTAAAGGAGCTTGGGGGGGAATTGGGGGGCTCTGGGGGGGCTTAAAGGAGCTTGGGGGGGAATTGGGGGCATAGTGGGGGGCAATTGGGGGACTCTGGGAAGGGTTGGGGGGAAATGGGGCTCTCTGGGGGGAGTTTTGGGAGGGAATTACAGGACGCTGGGGGGGTAGGTGAGTTTGGGGGGGTAATCAGGGGAGCTTGGGGGCGTTTGAGGAGTTTGGGGGGGATTGGGGGGGGGGCTGTGGGGGTGTTAGGGGAGTTTTGGGGGGGGGGGATTGAAGGAATTTTGGGAGGGGAGGTTCCGGGAGGGAACCCCAACACCTCGAAAAGCCACAACCTGGAGGCGTGAAGAGGCAGAGGGGAGGAGCTGGGGGGTTCGAGGAGGGGACAAAGGGGGTTTGGGGGGGTTGAGGGGGGGTCGGGGGGTTCTGGGGGGGGGTCCCTACCTCCTCGAAGAGCCGCAGGCTGTAGGTGTTGTCGTCATCGGCGAAGTAAACCACGCCGCCCTCGCCGGGCAGCCGCGTCTCCCGCAGCCACTGCAGCGCCCGGTTGCGTTGCTCCACGCCGCGGGGGCGCAGCCAAGGGGGGTCCCCGGGGCGGCGGCGGATTTCGGGGGGGGTCTCGACGTTCAGGTGGGTGGTGGGTGTAAGGGACCCCGCTGGCAGCTAAAAGCCCCCCCACCAGCGCCGTGGGGGCGGGGGCGTCTTCCACCACCACCCAGTGCAGCGCCCGCACGTGGAGCAGCGTCTGCGACAGTCGCACCAGCTCTGCCTTCTGCACCGGCCTGGAGGGGGGGGGGCCACAAAAAAGAGGTTGGGGGAGGCAAAGAAAAGGCTGGGGGGGGGACAAAAAAGGGATAGGGAGGCAAAACAAGGGCTGGGGAGGGGGGGCTTGGGGGGCTGTGAGGGTCAGGGGGGGCTGTGGGAGCCAAGGAGGTTGGGGAGGGGGGAACAGATTGGGCTTGGGGTGGCCCAGGGAGGCTGCGGGGTGGGGGGGAAATGTGGCTGGGGGGGGCAGATTCAGGGTGTATGGGGCAGAGTTGGGGGGCAAATGGGGCTGGGGGAGGCAAATCAGGCTGTACAGGGACATGGGGGGGAGGCAAATGGGGCTGGGGGGGGGAAATGGGTTGCAGGGGGGCAGGTCAGGGTGGGGTGTGGGGAAATGAGCCCGGGGCGGGGGGGGGGCGCAAATCAGGCTGTACAGGGCCATGGGGGGGGAGCAAATGGGTCTGGGGGGAAGCAAATGAGGTTATATGGGGCTGTGGGGGGGCCAGGTCTGGGGGGGGGGTGGCAAATGAGTCTGGAAGGGGGCAAGTTAGTTTAAATGGGGCTGCAGGGGGGGGGCAAATGGGTCTGGGGAGGGTCTGGAGGGGTCAGGGGTCTCACCTGGCGTAGGTGGGGGTCACCACGTAGATGGTGGGCAGGACCCGGGCCCCCCCCTGCCCCCGGGGTCCCCCCCGGCCCCCCCCACCCCGCAGCTCCCCCAGCAGCCGCTCCCGGTCCCGGCCCCTCCGCTGCTGGGTGCAGTCACAGGGTTGTCCTGGGGAGGGGACAGGGACAAAAGGGGTGGGGGGGGTGTCAGGGAGCAGCCCGGGGTGGGGGGCGGGGGTCAGGGACCCCCAAGCTGCCCCCCCCCGGCCCCCCCCATGCTCACCGAGCTGCAGGAGGGCGCAGAGCAGCCCCACCAGCGACACCACGAAGTAGATGATGAAGATGTTCTTCAGCTTCACCCTCATGGCGGGGCCGGGGGGGGTCCGGGAGGGGCTCGGGGGGGGGCTGGGGGTGTCCAGGGGGGGCCCCTGGAGCCTCCTGAGGGAGTCCAGGGGGATCCTGAGGGGTCTGGGGGGGGGGGGAAGGGGGGGTGTCCTGGCTCTCGGGGGTCCTGCTCTGCAGCCCCCCGCCAGCACGCTCTGCCCCATGTTGTGCCCCCCCCCAGCAGCAACACTCACCCCAGCGTTTCCCAGTACATCCCAGTAGCCCCAACCCCCTCCCAGTATGTATCTTGTATCACACCCCCAAAGCTCCCAGTCACCCCCAGTCCCTGCAGCCCCCAGTACATACCAGTGCCCCCCCCCACCATCGCCTCCAACATCGCCCCCCCAGTGCTCCCAGTCCCACCAGTCTCCCCCCAGTGCCTCCAACATCTGCCCCGGTGCTCCCAGTGCCCCCCCAGTGCCTCCAACAGCCCCTCCAGTGCCTCCACCACCCCTCAGAGCTCCCCCAGCGCCCCCCAGTGCTTCCAGTTACCCCCCCAATGCTTCCAGTGTCCCCCCCCGGTGCTCCAGTCACCCAGTGTTCCCCTCAGTGCTCCCCCCAGTACTTCCAGTGCTCCCAGTCCTCCCCAGTACCCCCCAACAGCCCCTCCGGTGCTCCCCCCACTGCCCCCACCACCCCTCAGAGCTCCCCCAGTGGCCCCCCCCCAGCGCCCCCCAGTGCCCCCAACAGCCCTTCCAGTGTTCCCCCCAGTGCTCCCAGTCCTCCCCAGTATCTCCATCACCCTCAGAGCTCCCCCAGCCCCCCCGCAGCGCTCCCAGTCACCCCAGTGCTCCCCTCAGTGCTCCCCCCAGTACTTCCAGTCCTCCCCAGTACCATCCAACACCCCTCAGAGCTCCCCCAGTCCCCGTCCCCCCCCCCAGTGCTCCCAGTGCCCCCCCCGTGTTCCTCTCAGTGCCTAAAGGAGTGCGGACGTGGCGCCGTTGCCACGGCGACGGGGCCGAGACTCACCTCGGCGGGTACCGGGGCTGACGGAGGGGGGAGTAGGAGCCGGGGCCGGGCCTTACCGCCCGGGGAGGGCGGGGGGGCAGGTCGGAACCGGGTACCGGTAGCGGGGCCGGGGCCGCGCAGCCTCCGCCGGGCGGCCGGCACTTCCGGTCCGTCCCCACCGCGCTTCCCCGTCACTTCCGGCGTTGCGGTCCGCGCTCCGGGTGGGGAACACGCGGCCGCGGGGTTCCGGGTTCCGCCTCCCCCCCCCTTCCCACTCCCCCGAACCCCCAAAACACGGTTTTTTTTTACCTGGTTTTTATTTGTCTTTTATCAAAACTCCGCGTGGGGCCGCCTCCCTCCCACCCCGGCCCCCCCCCGCCCTCGGCCGCGGCTCTGCCCCCCCCCGAAGGCCCCAATGGTGGGGGGAAATGGGAGGGGAAATGGAAGGCGGGGGGGGGGAAACGTGGAGAATGGGGGGGGAATGGAGAAGGGGAGGGGGGGCTCCCCCAAACCCCAGCTGACCCCCCTGGCTGGGGGTAGGGGGGAGAAAAGAGGAAGGGCGGGTCAAGAAGGAAGTAAGGGGGGGTATGGTGGTGGTGGTGGGGGGGGCACGCAGAGCTTTGGTCCCCAGCATCCCCCCCAGCCCCACATTTGGGGAGGGGGGAAAAGGGGGGGGGGGTTAGAGGCAGCCCCCCAAAACCAAGCAGGGGACTACCCCCCGCTACAGCAGCCAAGGGGGAGCTCCCTGTCCCCCAGGTTGGGGGGTCCCGGGGGGGTCCTGGGGGGCTGCGGGGGGGGGTGTCCCAGGGAAAGCGTGTGTGTGTGTGTGTGTGTGTGTGTGTGTGTGTGTCAGGGCCCCCCCCCCCAGCAGCCCCCCCCCTCTGCATTATCGCAGGACGATGGCCCAGTCGGCGCCGATGGGGACCCCCGGCTTGCGCAGGGTGAGGACGGAGGTCTCGGCCTCGTGGTGGAAGTCCAGGCGGGTTTCGGGGCCGTCTGTGGGGCGGGGGGTGGGAAATAGGGTTTGGGGGGGGGTTACAACCCTGAGGACTCGACCCCCCTCCCTCCCCCCCTAAAAGCCCCCCTACTCACCCGCAGGACGGAGAATGACGGCGGCCGGTTTCCCCGCACCCAGGATCACCACGCGCTCCAGCCAGGCTGGGGTGTCGAAGGAGCCCTTGGGGTCCGCGGAGCTGCAGGGGAAGGGAAGGAGAAAAAGGGGGGGTTAAGGGGGGGGTCTGGAGGGTTTCTGGGGGGGTCCTGGGGGGGGGGGGAGGGTTACCTGGCCGTCAGCGTGTTGCTAGCGAAGGTGAACTGCCGGTGAAGGTAACGCGCCTTCGTCTGGTAATCAAAGCTCTGCCCGTCGTCCAGGAAGAGATCGCCCTCGGCTGTGCCCTGGGGGAGAGGGGGGAAAATAAGGGGGGTTTGGGGGGGGGGGGAGGGTCTAGGGGGGGCCGTAGGGGGGGTTTCGGGGGGTTTTCCGGACTCACCTGGGGGCTGAGGGCGACGTAGAGGGTGAAGGGATCCCCCCGCATGCACTCGGTGGAGCGACGAACCCGCTCCTGCCGTGGCACCACCGTCCCCCCACGCTGGTAAACCGGCACCTGTTGGGGGGGTGGGGGGTGTAGGTAGGCAAGGGCCCCCCCCCAAACCCTCCAGACCCCCCCAAACCCCCCCCCGCTTCCCCTTGTCGTCACCCACGCTGCTCAAGGTCACCGGCACGTAGAGCGTCTGGGGTGCGTGATGCTTCTGGTGGGAGACGACGTCGTACCAGACCTGGGGTGGGGGGGGGAAGCACCAAGAGAGCGGTTTGGGGGGGACGGAAGACCCCCACAGCCCCCCCCCAAAGGCTGAAGCCCCCCTCAGAACCTGTAGAAACCCCCCCCCCACACTACCAAAAAGCTCACCTCTCCCTTGCCGGGCAGGTAGACCTGCACACCCCGGGCTCCCTGCTCCGTCACGGGGTGCACCAGCAGCGCCCTGTCTGGGGACAAAATGGGGGGGGAGGGGGGGGCTCCCGGGTCATTACCGGGGTGGGGGGGCTGGGGGACCCCTCAATGGGACTGGGGACACCTCACAGCGGGGGAAAAACCCCGTGGAAACCCCCCCTCACCGATCATGTACTGGTCATCGATGGCGAAAGTGGTGGTGTCCTCGGGGTACTCCATCCAGAGTGGCCTGCGGAAAGTTGGGGGGGGTGTGTGTTAGGGGGGTTTTGGGGGGGCTCCGGGGAGTTTAGGGGAGACTGGGGGGAGTTGGGGGGTGTTGGGGGTTCTGGGGGGGAGGTTAGGGGAGTTTGGGGGGTTTAGAGGAGTTTGGGGGGGGGAATGAGAGAGCTCAAGGGAGGGGTTAGGAGAGTTTGAGGGGGGGGATTGGGGGGCAAGAGGAGGAATTGGGGGGCTCTGACAGGGGTAAGGGGGGGGAATTAGGGGGCGCTGGGGAGGTTAGGGGAGTTTGGGGGGGAACTGGGGTGCTCTGGGGGGGAATTAGGGGGCGCTGGGGAGGTTAGGGGAGTTCTGGGGGAATTGGGGGGCTCTGGGGCGAGGTTAGAGGAGTTTGGGGGGGAACTGGGGGGCTCTGGGGGGGAACTGGGGGGCTCTGGGGAGGTTAGGGGAGTTCGGGGGGGCCTAGAGGAGTTTGGGAGGGGACTGGAGGGCTCTAGGGGGGATTAAGGAGGAGAGTTTGGGGGGGAATTGGGGGACAAGAGGAGGAATTAGGGGCTCTGGGGGGAGTTGGGGGGCTCTGGCGGGGGGAAGGGGGGGGAACTGGGGGGGCTCCAGGAAGGGTTGAGGTGGAACTGGGGAGCTCTGGGGGAATCGGGGGGGCCCTGGGGGAAACTGGGGGGAGATAGAGGGGAACTGGGGGGGCTCTGGGGGGGGGGTTAGGGTGGAACTGGGGGGGTCCTGGGGGTTTTTAGGGGGGAACTGGGGAGTTTGGGGGGGTCCCGGGAGGTTTTAGGGGGGAACTGGGGAGTTTGGGGGGGCCCCTGGGAGGTTTTAGGGGGGAACTGGGGAGTTTGGGGGGACCCCGGGAGGTTTTAGGGGGGAACTGGGGAGTTTGGGGGGGCCCTGGGAGGTTTTAGGGGGGAACTGGGGAGTTTGGGGGGGCCCCTGGGAGGTTTTAGGGGGGGAATTGGTGGGTTTTAGGTGGGGAACTGGGACTCTGGGAAGGGTTAGGAGAATTTGGGGGTGGAACTGGGATCTCGGGGAGGGGGTTTAGGGTGGAATTGGGGTTTTTTTGTTGGTTTTTTCTTTCCCCCCCAGGGCTCTGACCTCATGACGGGCACGCCGTGGCGGTGGCTGCGGTAAAACGCCGTGTACCAGAAGGGCAGGAGGGCGTAGCGCCGCCGCACGGCCTCGCGGATCAGCCCCGCCGTTTCCTCCCCGAAAAGCCAGGGCTCCCGCCGCGCCGTGTCCAGGTGCGCGTGAGCCCGGAAAAAAGGCTGGAAAGCCCCCGCTTGGTACCACCGCACCAACAGCTCCGCTTCGGGGTTCTTAAAGAAGCCCCCACGTCCGCTATGGGGGGGGGAAAAAAACTCAATGTGACCCCCCCACGGGATAATAACCCCCCCCCTGCCGCCGCGTCGCTGGTTTTACGCCTCGCTCACCGCCGCAGAAGGAGAGACCGGCCAGCCCGAAACTCAGGCACATGGGGATGGAAATCTTCAGGTGGTCCCACTCGGCGGCGTTGTCGCCCGTCCATACCGCCCCTGGGGAGGGGGGGGGCAAAAAAGGATGGGGGGGGGCGGGAATAACACAGGGTGGGAAGGGGGGAATCAACACCGCGGGGGGGAAAGGCAGAAGAGGAGGGGAGAAAACGGCGAGAAGGGGGGGGGGGGGGAAAAAAAAACACATAAGGAGGGGGGAAAAAGCAACATGGTGGGGGGGGAACCACATGGGGGGGGAAGAAAAACACTGGGGGGGGGGAAGACCACAGGAGGGGGCAAAAAAAACCCCACAGAAGTGGGGAAAAAACCAACACAAAGGGGCAAAAAACTAACCCAAGGTGGGGAGGAAAAATGAAGACAAGGGGGCAAAAACCACACACGCGGTGGGGGAGGGGGAGGGGGAAGCAACACGGGGGGGGGGTCCCCAGGGTGGTCCCCCCCCCCCCCTCACCGTAGCGCTGGGAGCCGGCGAAGAAAGCCCGGCTCAAGACGAAGGGTCGGCGCTGCCCCCCCGAGCGCTGGATCTGCCCCTCGGCCGTCGCCATTTGCTGCGGGAAAGGGGAAAAAGGGCGGGGGGGGGGGGGGGAGAAAAAGCCATGAGGGACCCCCTCCGAGGCGGGGGTGTGTGTGTGTGTGTGTGTGTGTTTGTTTTTTTGGGGGGCGGGGGGGGCCCCAACGCTCACCACGTAGAGGCCGTAGAGGTTGTGGAGGTCGCGGTGCTCCCAGCCGCCGTGGTGGACCGCGTCCTTGTGCATCGTCACCTCGGGGCCGCTGAAGACCGAGGGCTCGTTCATGTCGTTCCAGGTGAAGAGGTTCTCGGTCGAGCCCTGGGGGGGGCCACCCCACGGTGAGGGGGGGGGGGCGGCCCAGGAGTGGTGGCGGGGGGGGGGGGGGAATTGGGGGGCAGAGGGGTGAGAGGGGGGACACGAGGAATAGGGGACGATGGCAATTCGGGAGCAGAAGGGCAAGGGAGGGGGTGGCAGCGGCTTGGCAGGGGCTGATGGTGACTTTGGGGGGGCCACATACTTTCTGGGGGGGCTGACGGCAACGTGGGGGGGGCTGAGAGTGATGTGGGGGGGAAACTGGGGGGCTGAGGAGGGGACACGAGGAATGGGGGACGCCGGCGATTCGGGAGCAGAAGGGCAAGGGAGGGGGTGGCAGTGGCTTGGCAGGGGCTGATGGTGGCTTTGGGGGGGCCACATGCCTTTGGGGGGGGCTAAGAACGAGGTGGGGGGGCTGAGAACGAGGTGGGGGGGAACTGGGGGGCTGGGGGGGACACGAGGAATAGGGGACGATGGCAATTCGGGAGCAGAAGGGCAAGGGAGCGGGTGGCAGTGGCTTGGCAGGGGCTGATAGTGGCTTTGGGGGGGGGCCACACGCTTTTGGGGGGGGGTAAGAACGAGGTGGGGGGGCTGAGAACGAGGTGGGGGGGAACTGGGGGGCTGGGGGGGGACACGAGGAATAGGGGACGATGGCAATTCGGGAGCAGAAGGGCAAGGGAGGGGGTGGCAGCGGCTTGGCAGGGGCTGATGGTGGCTTTAGGGGGGGCCACACGCCTTCTGGGGGGGCCTGAGGGTGATGTGGGGGGGCCAAGGGCGACGTGGGGGGGTGTCCTCACCTCGTACTGGTCGTAGGCGAACATGGAAGCCCACCAGGCGCGCATCTCGGGGTTGGTGAAGTCGGGGTACGCCGCGGAGCCTGGGGGACAACACGGTGGGGGGGGGTCAGCGCGGTCCCCCCCCCCCCCCCCCCCGCCCCAAAACGACCCCAGCCCCAACAACAACCCACCGGGCCAACACCAGCCCTCGTAGTCGTTCCCGTCCTTCGTCTTGACGTAGAAACCGCGGGAGCGCAGCTCGTTGTGGACGCGATACCCGCTGTCCACCTTGATGTGGGGGTCCACGATGCTGACCATCTACGGGGGGGGACACACACACGCCTCAGCTCCGGGGCCCCCCCAAACCTCTTAGGGGTTGTCGTGTCCCCCCACACACACCTTCCCCGGCCTTTACCTTGCGTTTTTTGGCGGCCAGGCGTTCCAGCATGGCGCGGGGCTGGGGGAACTTGCTGGGGTCCCAGGTGAAGTAGCGCTTGCCGTCGGCGTGTTCGATGTCCAGCCAAAGGACGTCGCAGGGGACGGCGTGGTCCTCGAAACCCCGCTCCACCGCCGCCACGTCCTCCTCGTCGTTGTAATTCCAGCGGCTCTGGTGGTAACCCAAGGCGAAAAGCGGGGGCAAGGCTTGGGTGCCTGGGGAAAAAAAAAAACAAAAAACAAAAACAACAAAACAAACCAAACCAGAAAAAAAAAAGCGTAAGAAACAGCCTAAAAATTAATTTCCTGGAAAAAACAAGGAGGGATGAGGGGGGAAAAGCCCCCCCCGAGGCTTTAACGAAGGGCCTCAAACCCTCCCGAGGGGATAATGGAGGCGCGGAGTCCAAAGAACCGGCGACGCGCCCAAAGAAGCGGCAGGAGGACGGTCTCGCGGAGACGGGATGGTTCTGCCACTCGCGCCGCGAGCTGGTTTGTTCTCTGCCGGAGGCGGCCGCGGCCCGGAAACGACTTTTGCTTCGTTAGCCGCAACACCGGAGACGCGCTAACGAGGATTGACGGAGACGGGGCTGAACGCCTACAGCCGCGGCGCGCGCCTCGCCACCCAAATCGCGCCCCGTGGAAATCCGCGTTCAGTGGGGCGGGACGTGCTCATTCCGCAGCTTCCCCCCGTTTATCCGCAAAGGCAAAAAGGGGGAAACGAGGGAAAAGAATTTCCCCCAAGAAAGAAGATTCCGCTCGGGAAGATTTTTCTGCAAGAACAAAGATTTTCCCCACGAACGAAGACGGCGCCTGGGAAGATTTTCCCCAAGAAAGAAGATTTTTCCCCAGAAAGAAGATTGCTCCCGGGAAGATTTTCCCCACGAACGAAGATTTTTCCTCAGAAAAAAAATTGCTCCCGGGAAGATTTTCCCTGAGAAAGAAGTTTTTTTTTTTTTTCCCCCCAAGAACGAAAATTTTTTTCCCCCAAGAACGAAGATTTTTACCGAAAAAGATTTTTCCTCAGGAAGAAGATTGCTCCCGGGAAGATTTTCCCTGGGAAAGGTTTTTCCCAAGAACGAAGACGGTGTCTGGGAAGATTTTCTCCCCAAAAAAAGGGCTATTTCCCCCCAAAAAAGATTTCCCCCCAAAAAAGGGCTATTTCCCCCCCAAAAAAGGGCTATTTCCCCCCCAAAAAAGGGCTATTTCCCCCCCAAAAAAGGGCTATTTCCCCAAGATAAAGATAGAACCTGGGACGTTTTTTTCCCCACAAAAGAAGAATCTGGGAAAATTCCCTAAAAAAGACACTGAAATCAGAACCGGCCACCCCTTTATCCGTGTTTTTCCCCCCACCCTTCTATCTTTCCCTTTCTCCATCCCTCGGCCTCGGATTTTTCCCTCCTTTTTCCCCTCGGATTCGCTAATTAAGGGTTCGAGTCGTCAAGTAACGACCTCAAGCACCCCGTTAGGTGCCTAATGAATAATCGCGGACTTAATTACTACTAAATTACACACGTACGGCGAGATTCGCCCCGCCTCCGCGGGGGGGATTTAGGGATCTTACCCCTTTTCTTTCCCAAAGGGGATGAAAGTGGGGTCCCCCCCCATTCCGTTCGACCCCCCCCCCGCCCCCGGGGGCGCGCCGTACCGGTGAGGGCGGCGTATTGCCCGGCCACGGCGGAGGGCGAAGGGCCCAGCAGCAAAAAAACGTCGATTATCCCGCTTTCCGACATCCAACGCACGTCGGTCTGCGGCGTCTCCCCTCCGCCCTGCATGTAATCCAGCAGCTTCCCGAAGAGAGTCTGCAGGGCAAGAAGTGAAAAAGCAGAATTCCCCCCAAAAATACTCACCCCCCGCCACCAAAACCGCCCCGCACCTTGCCGGCGGTGTTGGAGCTGATGTCCACCCACGTTTCGGCGGCGTTGAGCCAGAAGACGCCGAGGGTGCGGCGGGCGCCGTGCGCCAGGAGGAGCGGGACGGAGCCGTAGAGAGCCATGGGGTTGTAAAGCTCGTACTGGAAGACGTCCAGGTTGTAGAGACGGTACGGGTCCCCCCCCCTGCCGAAAGCCGGGCGGGTGGGTCGGCGGGGCGTCCCCCGGCTTCGCGCCGCGGTGTCACCGTCACCCCCCCACTCCCCGCCACCGTCGCGTGGGGGGTGTTTTTGGGTTTTTGTGCCACTCACTCCGTGGTGCGGAGCCGCAGGCTGTCGGCGTGTTCGGGGATGCCGTAGACGTGCTCGAAGCCGGGCAGGGAGAAATCCAGCCCCACCGAGGTGGGTCCTGCAGCGGGATGGAGTTGTGTGGGGGGGGGGTGTGTGTGTGTGCGAAATTAGGAGCCCCCGCCCCACGGCGACCCCCCTGGCAGCCACGGGAGGGGCCTCACCGTTGGGTTTGGTGTCCGTGTGCGTCTTAAACGTCTCCTCCCAGGAGCCCGGCTCCTCCGTCGCCTCCGCCGTGGGCTCCGTGGGCTGCGGGGACGGATGCCGTTAGGGTGGGGAGAGGGGTTCTCCCCCCGCCCCCTCCCCCCGACAAAAAAAAAAAAAAAGGGGGGGGGCCCCATCTCTCTGCTGGCCCCCGGAGCCCCCCCTCCCCATAATACCTTCTCGCTCTGGTTGCCCGCGTCCTCTGTCCCGCCGGCGGCTTCCTCCTGCCCCTCAGTGGCCGCCCCCTCCTCCGCCGTGGGGTCCTTGGGGGGGTCCCTAAAGGGTGGGGGGGGGATGGTTATGGGGTGCTGAGGTGCCCCACAGAGCAGTCACACACGCGGCAGCCGGGAGCGGGGGGGGGGACGGACACAGGACACCCCGGTAAACGCTCGCTGGGGTCCCCGAGATGGGGCGAGCACCCCGACTGCCCCCCCCCCGGCTCGCTCGGGGTTGGGGGGGCGGGGGAAGGGGGGCAGCTCCTCGCTACTGGGGGGGACTGGGATGGCCCCGGTCGCTCCTGTCCCCTCCTCCCGCCCTCCAGGACCAGCCTGGCTGTAAGTGGAGGGGGGGGGGACAGACGGGGCTCCCCTTTGGGGGCCCCGGGGGGGGTGTGTGTGTGTGGGGTGGGGGGTGGTGGGGGGGCAAAGACAGCAGCAGAAGCCACGGATTTACCTATGGAAAAGGGTCTTGATCTTATCCCACAAGCTACCGACCGAGCTACTAACTTTATCCGAGAAACTTGGGGGCGCGGGCAGGGGGGGAAGCGCAGCCAGAAACAGAAACACAGCCAAGAGTCAGTGCGAGGAGCCGCCGGACGGACAGACGGACGCAGCCCGGCCCCCTCCCCACCCCCCACCTCCCCCTTCCTTCCCCCCCGCCAACCCGAAAAAAACCCTCCCTTTTTAAAGGGAACCCCTCTGAGCGCTGCCGTTCCCCCCCCCACTTCCCAGCCCACCTTTCCCCAAGGGTTTACCTTCAGCGGTGGGGAACGGGGACGGCCAGGCACCCCGATATCCCCGGGGGGGGGGTGTGGTGGTGTGTTTGTGGGTGGGTTTGGGGGGGGGGGGGAAATTTGGGGGAGGGGGGGGCCGGTTGAACCCATCCGTCTGTACTCACGAGTCCCGGCGGCGTCGGAGGTGCTCGAAGAAGAGGAGGCCGCGGGCGTTGACGCTGCAGAGCAGCTCCCGGCCCTGCAGCAGATCCATGCGGAACGGCTTCTCCGTCACCAGCAACCGGTGGCCCGCCGGACCCAGCGACAGCTCCAGGCTCCCCTCGTCCCGGCCCGTCACCGATAGCCTGCCGGGAAAAAAGGTGCGGGAGTGTGTCTGTGTGTGGGGGGGTTAAAGGTGGCTGCGTCCCCCCCCTTCTCCACGTCCCCACGCTCACCGCTCCACCGGGGGCTCGCCCACCAGCACGTCCGGCACCTCGAAGCGTGGCCGCAGCGGGTTCAGCTCCTTGATGCGGATCCGGGTCATGTTGCCCTGAAGCCCCCACAGCTCCAGCAGCAGCGGCACCTTTTTTTTTTGGCGAGGGGGGCGGGCACAACACACAGCGTCAAGGACAACGCCAGCGCTCCCTGTGTCCCCCTTCCCTGTCCCCACACCGATTTTGGAGGGGCTGGGATGGTTTTGGCCGCTCCTGTCCCCTCCTCGCTCCCTCCAGGACCTGCCTGGCTCCGGTGGGGGGGACACTGTCCCCTGGCCAGGGCTCCCATTGGGAGCCAGCCCCCCGGGCCCCCCGCCATGTCCCCCTTTCCCCGTCCCCACGCCGACCTTGGTGGCTTCGTTGATGAGCTGCAGCCTGGCGGCATCGGGGCCGAGCTGTAGGGACTCCAGGAGGGCTCGGTACGGCGATTCCCCGGGCTGCAGCCCCCGCTGGCGTCTGCGGTGACGAGGTTGTGGGGGGACGGACAGAGACTGAGTGTCGTCCCCGGGCCCGGTAACAGCCCCCCCCCCCCGTGACCCTCCCCCCCCCCATCCCGCTCCCCACCTGCAGAAACTGCTTTGTTCACAGGTTTTGAAGTTGCTGCGGTCCACGGCCAGGGCGGCCCCGAGGCAAAGGGTTGCCCAAAGCAGCTCCGCCGGTCGCCGCCGCCTGCGGGAAGGGGAGGGGGAACGGGGGCGGGTCGGGGCGAAGGGCAGGATTGAAGCTGCCCCTCCCTCCGCCACGGCGGGGAGGGTCGGGGGGGGGACACGGCGGGACCGAGCGGGGTCGGGGGAACGGGGATAGGGACACTAGGACCGAGCGGGGAGGGGAAGGGACACCGGGAGCGACCGGGGAGGGGGGACGGGGGGGGACACCGGGAGCCACCGGGGAGGGGGGACGGGGGGGGACACCGGGAGCCATCGGGGAGGAGGGATGGGGGAACACCGGGGGCCACCGGGGAGGGGGGACGGGGGAACACCGGGGAAAGGGCCGGGGGGATCCCGGGACGAGGGACGGGGGAGTCACACGACACCGGACCCACCTGGGGAGGGGGACGGGGACACCCGGAGCCACCGGGGAGGGAGGACTGGGACGAGGGGGGCAGGAGTGGGTCGGCGTTTGGGCCGTGGGGTGTTCCCGGGGAGAGGGGGGTCCCGGGGGGTGGGGTGGGCCCCGGGGTCCCAACGTGGGGGGGGGAACCGGGAGTGTGAGGGGATGGTGGTGGGGGGAAAGGGGGGGCCGTAACTCGGGCCCGGGGGGTCCCGGGGTGGGGAGGACCCGGTGGGGGGTTCCCGGGACGTGGGGTCCCACCGGTGGATGACGGGGGAGGGGGCGGGGTGGGGGGGCGACCGCAGGATCCCCCGGCGCACGCTCACCTCCCCGGCGCCGCCGCCATCTTGGATGGGACCTGACCCTTCACCCCGCCCCTGGCCCCACGCCGCCGCGCCCCATTGGCTGAGGGGAGCCACGCCCCCCAGCCACTCCCCTTCACGCACCGCGGGGCGGAGCTCGGGGGGCTCGCCGCCCCGCCCCTCCTTACCTGGTTGCCGTGGAGACCGTAGTCTTGCCCCCCCTCCGCTCCGTGATTGGCGGGAGAGGGGGTGAGAGATGGGAGCTCGCGCCAATCAGAGTGCGAGTTAGGGAAGAGGCGGACGCGCACCCGCGTAGAGGCGGGAGGGCGGACCAATGACAACGCGGGAAAGCTGAGTGACACAGCAGAGCGTCCAATCAGAACACCCGGCCGGGGCTTCCCCGGCAACGCCCCGCCCCCGCGGCCATGGCAACCACGGCCATGGCGACTGCGGCCCGCCTCTTCCCGGGGCTGGCGTCAGCCGACGCCAATCAGCAGCCCGCCTCGCTGAGTGGCGGGAAGCAGCGACCAATCAGCGTACTCGACTGCCCGGCCCCCGTTGAGCGGCAGGTGACCGGACGAATAGAGGCGCGGGCGGCCAGCCGGCCGGGCTGCCAATCAGCGCGGAGTGGAGGCGGAGCGTCGCCGGGCCGCTGCTTTGTGGTGAGCGGGGACGGGGGAGGCCCGGGGCTGGGGCCGAACGGGCTTTAACGGGGCACACCGGGGGCGAACGGGCCTCAACGGGGCTGACCAAGCCTCAGTGGGCCTGACCGAGCCTTAACGGAGCTCACCGGGGGTGAATGGGCCCGAATGGGCCTCACGGGGCCTCAACGGTGCTGAATGGGCCTGTCCGGGCCTGACTGACCGGGCCCCAACGGGCCTGAATGGGGATGAACGGGCCTGACTGACCAGGCCTGACCGGGTCTGAACACGCCTCGATGGGGATGTCCAGGGCTGAACAGGGTCCCAGTGAGGCTGAACAGGGCTGGCAGGGTCTGACTGGGCCTCACTGGGGCTGAACGGGGCTGACGGGGGGGGGTGAGTGGACCTGACTGGGCTTGAATGGGGCTGACTGGGACCCGATGGGGCTGAGTGGGTCTGGCTAAACAGGCCCCAACAGGGCTGACTGGGCCCAAATAGGCCCCAACGGGGCCCCAATGAGGCTGACTGGGGCGTCAGTGGGGCTGACTGGGGCCCTCACGGGGCTGAATGGAGCCCCAGTGAGGCTGAATGGGGCTGACCAGGGCCGCAACGGGGCTAAATCGGGGTCCCAGTGGGGCTGAGTGGGGCTGACCAGGGCCCCAATAGGGCTGAATGGGTCTGACCAGGGCCCCAATGGGGCTGAATGGGGGTCCCAGTGGGGCTGAATAAGGCTGAGCAGGGCCCCAGTGGGGCTGACTGGGGCCCCAATGGGGCTGACTGGGGCCTGCCATACTGGCCCTGCCACCTCCCTGCCTGCTCTGTGCTGTCCCCATTCTCCCGCTGCCCTGTCACTACCCAGCCCCTCCTGACCTCCCCCCCCCCCCATTTGTCACCCCCCCCTCAGGAGCCTCACGCCATGGAGTTCCCCGAGCACAGCCGGCAGCTGCTGCGGGGGCTGCGGGAGCAACGGGCCCAAGGTTTCCTCTGCGACTGCACCGTCCTGGTGGGCAGCTCCCCGTTCCCGGCCCATCGCGCCGTCCTGGCCGCCTGCAGCGCCTTCTTCCACATGTGTTACGCCGAACGCTTGGACAAAGGCGACTTGGTTTGTCTCAACAGCGAGATCGTCACCCCGCCGGCCTTCGGCCTCCTGCTGGAATTCATGTACGAGGGGCGGCTGGCGCTGGCGGCAACCCCCTTGGAGGACGTTTTGGCGGCCGCCAGTTACCTGCACATGAACGACGTCGTTAAACTCTGCAAGAAGAAGCTGCAGGCGCGAGTGCCGGCTGAAGCTGACAGCACCAAACGCGAGGAGGAAGAGGAGGAGGAGGAAGAAGACACCCCTGCTAGCCCCCCAGCCGCCCCCCAGCAGCCTCCCCCCACCCCCAGGCCACCCCTTTTAGCCCTCCCCGGCCCAGCCCCCCAAGTTGGGGGTGTCGAGGAGCAGGGTGTCCCCCTCCCTGAGCCGCCGGTGGCCCGTGGGGACGTTGCTGACACCACGCAGCCCGGCATGGAGGGCGACTGGCCCCGCGCCGCCCCCCCCGGAGCTCCCCCACCCCAGCCCCAGCAGCTCGACGGAGGTGACCCCCCGCATCCCCTTCCCCGGGGCGGCCGAGCTGCCGGCTCCGGGGGGGCTCTGCGCTAGCCCCTGGGCTACCGCTGCTCCTGGGGGGCTGCTCCCCACCGCCGTCAAGGTGGAAGCCATCGTTATCTCTGATGAGGAACCTGAAGCTGGTGCTCGCCGCCCCACCGGCATCTTCCCCGGGCCGGCCCGTGGCCCGCAGCCAGCAGCGGGGGAGTCATTGCCCTTTGGGCTACCGGCGCTGCGAGAGCCGTTGTTCCTTCCGCCGCTGGAAGGGCGTGGGGGCTTCGGGATTTTCACCGAGGAAGCCCCCACTTGCCCCACCTGCGGCAAAACCTTCTCTTGCTCCTACACCCTGCGCCGCCACGCCACCGTCCACACGCGGGAGCGTCCTTACGAGTGTCGCCACTGCCTGCGCAGCTACACGCAGTCCGGGGACCTCTATCGCCACATCCGTAAGGCTCATAGCCACGGGCCACCCACCCGCGGCGGGGCCCAGGGCGACCACGATCGGGATTGCGACAACCCGCCCTGAGCCGCCGGCGGGCGGCAGGACCCGGGGGCGCCGCGGGGGCGTGGCTTCTGCAGCGAGGGGGCGTGGCTACGCGGCGGGGGGGCGTGGCGGGTGTACGGCGGTCACGTGGGGGGAATAAAGCGCCGCTGGTGACGGGCAGGGGGTGATCCCTACAAGGAGGGGGCGTGGCCTGAGGCCACGCCCACGCCACGCTCCCATTGGTCTCATCGCGTCCAATAGGGGGAAGCGCATGCGCGGGGCGGTCAGGACAGCGCCCCCTGGCGGGCGGGAGGAGCTGCGGCACCCCCGGTCCCGTCCCAGTCTGAACGGGGCAGAATCCCAGTTCAACCCAGTTCAACCCAGTCCGCGCCCCGGCCCAACGCCCCTTCAGCCCAGTCCCAGTAAGTCCCCGGGCCCTTCCCAGTCCGTCCCACACCCTCCGGGTCTGTCCTCAGTTCCTCCCAGTCCCGTTCCAGCGCCTCCCAGTCCATCCCAGTACCTCCCCAGTCTCCCACTCCCTCCTCGTCCCATCCCAGGGCCCTCCCAGTCCCATCCCACACCTTCCCAGTCCATCCTAGTCCCGTTTTACTCCCTCCCAGTCTGTCCCAGTCCCTCCCAGTCCCATCCCATGCCCTGACACTCCATCCCAGTCTGTCCCACTCCCTCCCAGTCTTACCCAGTCCCGTCCCGTACCTTCCCCCTCCATCCCAGTCCCGTCCCACGCCCTCCTGGTCCCACCCCACTCTGTCCCACTCGCTCCCAGTCCCATCCCAGTCTTTCCCAGTCCCATCCCAGTTCCTCCCACTCCATCCCAGTCTGTCCCACTCCCTCCCAGTCCCATCCCAGCCTTGCCCTCTCCCTCCCAGTCCACTCCCACCAAGGCTTAAAGCACTTTAATCACAAAAATAGAGCTCTGTGCGGCGGCACCTATAAAAACGGGGTGCGGGGGGGGGGGGGGGGGGGGGTTGCCGGGGCCGGGGCCCCGCGCCCGGGTCAGGAGCAGGCAGGGGGGGCTCCGGGCAGGGGGGGGCCGCGTTGGGCGCAGGCCGGAGCCCCCCCGAAGAAGGTGGGTTCGGTGAGGGGGTGGAGGAGGAGGAGGAAGAGGAAGACGCCCAGGAGGTAACAGGGCAGCAGCGCCCGGCGCCGGGGGTGCTCCAGGGCCGCCCCCACCGCCGGGAAGCCCATGGAGTTACAGAAGGAGTGACAGAGCACCGGCCCCGCCAGGTGACCTGGGGACAAAGGGGACAAAGGGGGGGGTCAGTACGGCTGAGACCCCCCCCTCCAACCCCCCCCCCCGCCCCCGGCTGCACCCCACCTGTCCTGAGGAAGATGAAGGCCGTGTAGGCGCCGAAGACGGCCGTGTAGGAGAACTGGAACGCTGTGGGAGACAAGGGGGGGGGGGGGATTTAGCGCGGAGGGGGGGGGCAGCCCCATATCCCCCCCCCCCCCCCCCGGGGTCCTCACACCACCCCGGCACCCCAACGTCCCCCTGGCAACCCAAATCCCCCTCCTCGTAGCCCAAATGGCCCCTGAGCACCCCAAAATCCCCCCACACACACCCAAAATCCTCCCCCAGGCACCCTGAATCCCCCCCCCCGACACCCCATATTGCCCTGAGCACCCCAAAACCCCCCCCCCAGCACCCCAAATGTCCCCTGAGCACCCTACACAGCCCCTCCCCACCCCGTATCCCCCTGGACGCCCCACCCTGCCCCCAAACACCCCATAGCCCCCCCCCCCCAGCACCGCCAGCCCCCCCCAGACCCCCCCAAAGCCCCCCCAGACACTCCGTATGTCTCTGAAGCACCCTATTCCCTCCCCCAGGAGCCCTGTATCCCCCCCCGGGCACCCCACCCTGCCCCTCAAGCACCCCGAGACCCCCCCAGGGCACCCTGTGTCCCCCCCGCCCCGGTACCTGCCGACATGAAGATGCTGCCGACGGAGCCCTGCCGGAACCGGAGCTGCTCGATAACGTGATGAAAATGGGCTGGGGGGGGGACGTTGAAAAAACAGGGGGATGTGAGGGCTTGGGGGAGCCCGGGGGGGGGGGGTCACAGGGTGCTGGGGGGGGGATATGGGGTGCTTGGGGGGCCCAGGGTGGGATACAGGGGGCGCGAGGTACCCAAAGGGGGGCGCTTAAGGCACAAACAGTGTCTGGGGGGGGGGCTGTGGGGTGCTCAGGGGGATCCAGGGTTCCTGGCGGGGGAACAGGGTGCCCTGGGTGGTCTTGGGGTGCTGGGGGGGGATATGGGGTGCTTGGGGGGCAGGATGGGGTGCTCAGGGGGAGATCCAGGGTCCCTGGGGGGGCAGCGTGGGGTGCCAGGGGGGATACAGGGACCGCGAAGGGGGGAGCTATGGAGTGCCGGGGGGAGACTGGGGGTGCTCAGGGCAATTTGGGGTGTCTGGGGGGAGCTGGGGGGGGTGCTCAGGGGGGATTTGGGGTTCCTGGGGGGGACAACAGGGTGCCCTGGGGGGGCCTCAGGGTCCTGGGGGGGAGATATAGAGTTCCTGGGGGCAGGGAATAGGGTGCTCGGGGGACATAGGGAGTGTCTGGGGGGGGCTGTGGGGTGCCCAGGGGGGATCCAGGGTTCCTGGGGGGGGACAGGGTGCCCTGGGGGGCCAGGATGGGGTACCGAGGGGGACACAGGGTGCTTAGGGGACATATGGAGTGTAGGGGGGGGGGGCTGCGGGGTGCTCAGGGGGTGATCCAGGGCTCCTGGGGGGGGTCTCAGGGTGCTGGGGGGGGGGGATATGGGGTGCTTGTGGGGCAGCGTGGGGTGCCAGGGGGGATACAGGGTACTTGGGGGACATATGAAGTGTCTGGGGGGGGGGGGCATTGGGCTGTCTGGGGGGGGACTGTGGGGTGCTCAGGGGGTGATCCAGGGTTCCTGGGGGGGGTCATGGGGCGCTTGGGGGGCAGCGTGGGGTGCCGGGGGGGATACAGGCACCCTGACGCGGGGAACTACGGAGGGCCGGGGGGAGCCTGGGGTCGCTCAGGGCAATTTGGGGTGTCCGTGGAGGGGCCGGGGGGTGTGTGTGTGTGTGTGGCGGGGGGGCGGAATATGGCCCCCGTCCGCCCCCCCCCGACTCACCCACGCCGAAGAAGAGGGGGCAGGCGAGGACGGCGGGGCCGGGGCCGGTGCAGGGCACCAGGATGGGCATCATGCAGGCGCGGAAAACCAGCTCCTCCGTCAGCGGCGCCACCACCTGGTTCCGCAGCCAGCGCACGTCCCCCAGGCACAGCGCCCACCAACGCGGGTCTGGGGGTTTGGGGCGGGGGGGGGAAAGGGGGGGGGGGCACCCCAGCGTCAGCACTCACCCCTCAAACCCCAACCCCCCCCCCGCCCAAAACCCCCCCAATTCTGGCACTCCCCAAAGTCAGCGCGGGGTATTAAATCACCAAAACCTGCTGCTGCCCCCGCTAAAGCCCCCCCCCCCCCGTTACCCCCCCTCCCGCTTGGGACCCCGGAAACACCCCACTGCACCCCAAACCCCCCCCCCCCCCATCCCACCCCATAAAATCCCTACCCCCCCCCCAAACCCACTTCTGCTCCCCCAAAGCCCTCCCCCCCGTTATCCCCCACCCCACCTGAGGCACCCAAACCCCCCCCCAAAACACCCCATTGCCCCCCAACCCCCCCCCGTCAACCCCCCATCCTGCCTGGGACCCCTTATCCCCCTCCCAAAACACCCTATTGCCCCCCCCCGCCGCCAAAAACCCACCTCTGCCTCCCACAAAGGGCCCCCCCCCCCTCCCCCCCCATTATCCCACACCCCCCCTGGGGCATCCAAACCCCCCCTTGCCACCCCCCACCCCCGCCTGGGACCCCTCCCCCCCTCCAGATTGTCTGTGACCTCCCCCCCCAGCTCCAAATTGCCCGTGCCCCCCCCCCCCCCCCTTACCCAAAGCCACCCTGACACCATCCAGCCACCGCCAGGGACAGTCCATGAAGAGCTGCATGAGGGGCCCCAAAAAGAGGATCTGGGGGGGACACGGGGGGGGGGGGGTGTGTGTCAGGGAGGGGGTCGGGGTGACCGTGCCCCCTCCCCCCCCCCCCCATTTGACCCCCCCCTCACCATAGTGAGCAGCAGCGGCAGCAGCGTGGCCGGCACCAGCCCCTCCAGACGCAGCCCCAGCAGCGCCGGCAGTGGGGTGTCCAGCTGTGGGGAGCAAAAAATGGGGGGGGTGGGGGGTGGTGCTGTGTCAACACGCCTTGGGGTGCCCCCCCCCCCCCCAAAATTATAACCTCCCCCCTCCCCCGACCTCACCTTGATGCCCGACAGCTCCTTCCAGAGCCAGACGAAGGCCGGGGAGAGCCCCGAGACCACCAGGACGCTGGTGAAGCGCCGCTTGATGACGGAGGGGTGGTCCCTGTAGCCCGGGGCGGGGGGGGGAATATCAGTGGGGGGTGGGGGCCCTGACAGTCCCCCCCCCCACCCCCCAGACGCTGATGAGCCCCCCCAGCACCCCGCAACCCCCCCATAACCCCCTCAGTGCCCCCAAACCGCCTCCCAGGGCGCCCTAAAACCCTGCCAGGACCCCCCCGTACTGCCCCCAGGGATCCTATAGGCCCCCCCGGGTACCCTATAGACCCCCCCAGACCTCTCCCAAGTTCCCTATAGATGTCCCCAGTCCCCCACGTACCCTATAGAACCCCCTAAACACCCTACAGACCCCCCCCACAGCATGCCCAGCCCCCCCCCGGAACCCTATAGACCCTCCAGCCACTCCCAGACCCCCCCAGATTCCCTATAAACCCCCCCAAGCACCCCCAGGTGCCCTATAGACCCCCCCCGGCCACTCCAACCCCCCTATAGACCCCCCCCAGCACTCCCAGGCTACTCCAGTCCCCCCTAGACACCTTACAGACCCCCCACAAGTCCCCCTATACACACCCCCCGTACCCCCCCCACACCCCCACGTACCCTATAGACCCCCCCGAAATCCCCTACAGACCCCCTAGGCAACTCCAGCCCCCCCCAGCACCCCTACAGACCCCCCCCAAGCACCCCCAGACCCCTATAGACCCCCCCCCAAGCCACTCCAGCCCCCCCCAGGTACCCTATAGACCCCCAAGCCCCCTCACACCTCCCCAGCCCCCCAACAGACCCCTCCCCAAATCCCCTATAGACCCCCCCAGGCCATTCCAACGCCCCCCCCCGCCGACACCCTATAGACACCTCCCCCATCCCCTCTATAGACCCCCCCCAGCGCCCCCAGATCCCCTACAGACCCCTCCAAGCACCCCCAGATCCCCTATAGACCTCCCAGCCCCCCCCCCCGGGTACCCTATAGATCCCCCAGCAGCCACAGCCCCCTTATAGAGACCCCCACATCCCCTATAGGCCCCCCCTTGCACCCACAGCCACCCTACAGACCCCCCCCCGGCCCCCCCCCGGCCCCGTACCGCGGCAGGGGGCTGCCCCACACGTAGAGGCTTCCCACGTAGGAGCAGGCCAGGCTGAGGCAGGCCAGCACGGCGGCCCAGCAGGGCCCGGGCCCGGGCCCGGCGCCGGCGTGGGAGGCCGGGCCCCCCCCTCCCGGAGCGGCTCCCGGGGCCCCTCCCGGTCCCGGCCCAGCCCGACCCGGCCCGGCCGCGGCCCAGGACGAACCGCCCGCCGCCTCCGACACCGCCATGGCGCCCGGAGGGGGGCGGAGCTTGGGGCGGGGCCACGCGCGATTGGACGGAGCCGGGGGCGTGGCCAGGCGAGATCGGGCGGAGATTGGGGCGGGGGCTGCCGCCGGGGGCGGAGCCGAGGGCGTGGCCGCACGTGATTGGGCGGACTCCGGGGCGACGCCCGGCGCCGGGGGGCGGAGCTTGGCGCGGGGGAGGTGGTGCCGGGGGCGGGGCTTGGCCCAAGGGGCGGGGCCCAAGAGCGATTGGTCGGTCTGGGGCGTGGCCAGGCGCGATTGGGCGGGGCTAGGCGCCGGTGGGCGGGGCCAGTGATAGGAGGCGTGGCCGTTTGTAGGGGGCGTGGCCAAACCGCGGGGGGGCGTGGCCAGGGAACTGCGTGGGAAACTGTTGGAGCCGGTGGGGGACTGGGACTGACTGGGAGAACCGGGACCAACCTGGGGGGGGACTGGGACCAACTGGGGGGACTGGAACCGACTGGGAGAACCACAACAGACTGGAGGAACTGGGACTGACTGGGGGGGACTGGGACAGACTGGGACCAACTGGGGGGGACTGGGACAGACTAGGGGCACTGGGACTGACTGGGGGGATTGGGACCAACTGGGAGAACTGGGACCAACCTGGGGGGGACTGGGACCAACTGGGGGGACTGGAACTGACTGGAGGGACTGGGATCGACTAGGGGGTACTGGGACCGACTAGGGGGACTGGGGCCGACTGGAGGGACTGGGACTGACTGGGGGGTACTGGGACTGACTGGAGGGACTGGGACTGACTGGGGGGTACTGGGACTGACTGGAGAGACTGGGACTGACTGGGGCACTGGGACAGACTGGGGGGCACTGGGATTGACTGGGGGGATTGGGACCAACTGGGGGGACTGGGACTGAGTAGGAGAACCACAACAGACTGGGGGAACTGGGACTGACTGGGACCGACTGGGGGAACCGGGACCGACTGGGGGGACTGGAACCAACGGGGGGAACCAATACCAACTGGGGGAACTGGGCCTGACTGGGAGAACCGGGACCAACTGTGAAAACTGAGTCCGATGAGGCAAACTGGGACAAACTGGGCGAACCGGGACCAACTGGGGGAACTGGGCCGGGGCTGCCAGTCCCCGGGGTGGGGGGGACACTGCCAGGACCAGCCAGCGACCGATTAAACTGGGTGGACTGGGTGAACTGGGCTGTCGCCGTCCCTCAGGCCATCCACTGGTTGGCCGCCTCCTGCCACCACGCCTGTGGGACAAGGCGGGGGGGGGTCAGCGTGGGGGGGGGGACACACACCCTTGGGGACCCCCCCCAGTGCCACCCCACCTGCCCCTCGCTGCTCTGGGGACACGCGTCCTCCTCCTCCTCCTCCTCCTCCTCCTCCCGGCGTCCCCTCCGCGCTCGGGGACCCTCCATCAGGGACCCTGGGGGGGGGGAACGGGACACAAAGGGGGGGTTAAGGGGGGTGGGGGGGGGGGGCGGTGGGTGCCCCCCACCCCGTCCCTCACCCCGCCGGGTGTCACAGGAGGCGCAGGGGACCAGGCGCCCGCGGGTGACGTCGGCCAAGCTCCGCCGGGTGGCTGCCACCAACGCCGGGGTGTCCTCGACCTGGAGGGGGGGGGGACACGGGGAAGGAATTGGGGGGGGGGGGGTGTGAGACCCCCCACCCACTTTTAGGGTCCCTAGAAGTGTCCCCCGTCCCGTCCCCCCCCCGTCACCTGCATGGCACCCAGACAGGCTCGGCGAAAGCGGGCGCTGGTGCTGGCGGCCACCACGGTTGTCACGGCGGCCACCACCACGGGCAAGGAGCGGGCCACCCTCTGCTGGCCCTGGAAAGGAGGGGGGGGTGGGGGTGGGGGGGGGTCCGGGTGGGCTCGTAGCCCCCCCATCCCACCCTAATTTTGGGCCCCCCCCCCCCCCCAACCCCGGCACCCACCTGGTGGCGGCGGCGCAGCTCCTGCAGCGCGGGGGTGGACCAGGGCGCGGAGGCCACTGGCCAGAGCCTGGCGGTTGCCCAGCAGCGTCTGGGGCCAGGTGGGCCAGCAGCAGGCGGCGGGTGGCTGGGGGTAAGGGGGGGGGGCTGTCCACGGCGGGGAGGGGGGGACGACGACGGCACAGGGGACAGATGGGGACAGCCCTGGAGCTCGGGGGACCCCCCCGAACCATGGGGACAGCCCTGAACTACGGGGACACCCCCCCACGGGGACACCCCCCCACAGGGACACCCCCGTGGGACCCCCCCCAGACCCAGGGTCCCCCCCCCCCAGGCCATGGGGACACCCCCCAGACCTCGGGGACCCCCTGGACCACGTGGACCCCCCCACCACGGGGACACCCTCTTGACCATGGGGACCCCCCCCGACCATGGGGACCCCCCTGGAGCTTGGGGACCCCCCCAAACCATGGGGTCCCCTTGGACCATGGGGACCCCCCCCACCACAGGGCGACCCCCAGACCCTGGGGACACCCCCCCAGACCATGGGGACCCCCTACCGCAGGGCCACCCCTGTGGGACCCCCCCACACCCAGGGTGTCCCCCCCCCAGACCCAGAGTCCCCCCCCCCCAGCCCTTGGGGACCCCCCCCAGACCCAGGGTACCCCCCCCCCGACCCTGGGGACCCCCCCAGACCCAGGCCCCCCCCCCGCACCGGCATCGTAGCCTGGAAGGGGTCGCGGTGGCGGAGGAAGAGGAAGAGCAGGAGGGTCTGGGGGTGACAGTCCCCCCCGGGGGCCCCCCCCGCCCCCCCGCCCCACGGCGTAGGTGACATCGGGGGCCGCCAGCTCTGTCAGTGGGACGTCCCCCGCTGTCACCCCCCCCCGGGAGGAGGCCGGGGACCCCCCAGTCCCCGAGGCTGGAGGGGTCCCGCAGGAGGCCGGGGGGGGCCGCGGCCGGGAGCCCCGCGGGGTCGTAGAGGAACAAGTGGGGCAAGGTCAAGGACAACGCGCTGGCCACGGCCACCCCGGCCCTGTCCCCAGCCCTGTCCCCGGCCCCGTGCCACCAACCCGAAGCCACCCTGTCCCTGTCCCCATCCTTGTCCCTGTCCCTCTCCCCATCCTTGTCTCTGTCCCTCTCCCAGCCCTGTCCTTGTCCCTGTCCCCGTCCCCGTCCCACTGACCTTGGGACCCCCAAACTTGTCCCCAACCCTGTCCCCAGCCCTGTGCCACCAACCCGAAGCCACCCTGTCCCTGTCCCCATCCCTGTCCCTCTCCCCAGCCCTGTCCCACTGATCCTGGGCCCTCCCATCCCTGTCCCTGTCCCCATCCCTGTCCCTGTCCCCAGGCCTGTGCCACCAACCCTAAGCCACCCTGTCCCCATCCTTGTCCCTGTCCCCATCCCTGTCCCTGTCCCAATGACCTTGGGACCCCCAAACTTGTCCCCATCCCTGTCCCACTGATCCCGGGCCACCCCATCCCTGTCCCCGTCCCCATCCCCGTCCCCATCCCTGTCCCACTGACCTCGGGTCCCCCAAATCTGTCCCCAGCTCTGTCCCACTGACCCCCAGGCACCCTGTCCTCGTCCCCCGTCCCCGTCCCCAACCCTGTCCCACTCACCCTTGGCCCCCTCCATCCCTGTCCCCACCCCTGTCCCCGTCCCCGTCCCTGTCCCTGGGATATGGCGACGGTGACGAGGCGGCTGGGCCGGTTGGGGAGGGGGCGCAGGCAGGGACAGAGCGCGGCGGCGGGGACAAGGCTGATGTCCCCCCCCAGCCCCGCGGCGGCGGCCGGGGGGGGGGACACGCAGGGGGACGGGGACCCCCACCGTGGGGTGGATCCTGCTGCAGGGGGGGGACCCCCGGGGGGCGCCGGCCTGGGGGGGGGGGGGGACACAGGGGGGTGGCGGGGGATGGGGACAGAACCCCGGGGACAGCGGGGACACGCTGACCTGGGATCCACGGCCCCGGCCCTGTCCCTGTCCCCATCCCCCCCCATCCCTGTCCCCATCCCTGTCCCTGTCCCCATCCCCCCCCATCCCTGTCCCTGTCCCTGTCCCCTCCCATCCCTGTCCCCATCCCTGTCCCTGTCCCCATCCCCCCCCATCCCTGTCCCCATCCCTGTCCCCATCCCCTCCCATCCCTGTCCCCATCCCTGTCCCTGTTCCCATCCCGTCCTATCCCTGTCCCCAGCCCTGTCCCTGTCCCCATCCCCTCCCATCCCTGTCCCCATCCCTGTCCCCATCCCTGTCCCCATCCCTGTCCCCATCCCTGTCCCTGTCCCCATCCCCTCCCATCCCTGTCCCCATCCCTGTCCCTGTCACCTCCCATCCCTGTCCCCATCCCTGTCCCCATCCCTGTCCCCATCCCTGTCCCTGTCACCTCCCATCCCTGTCCCCCATCCCTGTCCCTGTCCCCTCCCATCCCCTCCCATCCCTGTCCCCATCCCTGTCCCTGTCCCCTCCCATCCCTGTCCCCCATCCCTGTCCCCATCCCTGTCCCTGTCCCCGTCCCTGTCCCCGTCCCCATCCCCTCCCATCCCTGTCCCCATCCCTGTCCCCGTTCCCATCCCGTCCCATCCCTGTCCCCAGCCCTGTCCCTGTCCCCATCCCCTCCCATCCCTGTCCCCATCCCTGTCCCCATCCCTGTCCTGTCCCTGTCCCCATCCCCTCCCATCCCTGTCCCCATCCCTGTCCCTGTCCCCATCCCCCTCCCATCCCTGTCCCCATCCCTGTCCCTGTCCCCATCCCGTCCCATCCCTGTCTCCATCCCTGTCCCCGTCCCCATCCTGTCCCATCCCTGTCACCATCCCTGTCCCCATTCCTGTCCCCGTCCCCATCCCTGTCCCCGTCCCCATCCCGTCCCATCCCTGTCCCAGCCCTGTCCCCATCCCTGTCCCCATCCCTGTCCCCATCACATCTCTTCCCTGTCTCCATCCCTGTTTTGTCCCCATCCCATCCTGTCCCCATCCCTGTCCCCATTCCCATCCCATCCCCATCCCGTCCCCATCCTTGTCCCTGTCCCCATCCCGTCCCCATCCTGTCCCCGTCCCCATCCCCGTCGCTGTCCCTGTCCCCATCCCTGTGTCCTCATTCCCATCCCGTCTCTTCCCTGTCCCCATCCCTGTTTTGTCCCCCATTCCATTCCTTCCCCATCCTTGTCCCTGTCGCCATCCCGTTGCCGTCCCTGTCCCCATCCCATCCCCCGTCCTGTCCCCATCCTACGGTGTGAAGTGCCAGCTCTGGACCCTCAGCCCCCGCTCCCGCCGCCCCCCCGGCGCTCTCCTGCCTGGGGGACAAGGACAGGGATGGGGACAGGGATGGGGATGGGACAGGGACGGGGATGGGACAGGGACGGGGGATGGGGACAGGGACAGGGATGGGGGACAGGGACAGGGACGGGACAGGGACAGGGACGGGACAAGGACGGGGACAGGGCAGGGATGGGGACAGGGACAGGGACAGGGACGGGGATGGGACAGGGACGGGGATGGGACAGGGACAGGGATGGGGACAGGGACAGGGACGGGGATGGGACAGGGATGGGGACAGGGACAGGGCTGGCACTGGGCTGGGACCCCCCCTGGGTCCCCGTCCCCATCCCTGTCCCTTCTGCCCGTCCCCAGGAGAGACGAGCCACTGGGTGGGGGGTGCCAAGGGTGGGGGGGTGCCAAGGGTGGGGTCAGGGTGGGGGTGTCCCCAGGATGGGGTCCCCAGGGTGGGGTCAAGGTGTAGGATGTCCCCAGGGTGGGGTCAGGGTGGGGGGTGTCCCCTGGGCGGTGTCCCCAGGGTGGGTGGTGTCCCCAGGGTGGGGTCAGGGCGGGGGGGGTCCCCAGGGCGGGGGGTGTCCCTGTCCCCAGGGTGTCCCCAGGGTGGGGGGTGTCCCCAGGGTGGGGTCAGGGCGGGGGGGGGGGGGTCCCCAGGGCGGGGGGTGTCCCTGTCCCCAGGTGTCCCCAGGGTGGGGGGTGTCCGTGGGGTGGGGGCGTCCCCGGGGGCTCACCCATAGGTGCGGGAGGTGACATCGCCGTTGACGCTGACACAGAAGTGAAACTCCACCTGGGGGGGGGGAGGGGGGAGAGGGTGGGCGCAGGGTCTCCCCCCCCCACCCCCCCCACCCCCAGGGCGTGTCCCCAAGTGTGTGTGTCCCCCCCCGACCCCGTCCCCACGGCGGTGCCGTACCTGGGGGTGCACCAGGCTGGTCCTGTGCAGGAACTG